>NC_090649.1:282043008-282374600 GCF_040937935.1 Hyperolius riggenbachi
AGCATTCCTGTTAGCATAGTCAGGTTCTTTGTTACCTGTATTGCTTTGTACTGTCTATCTGTTGCGATTGTCTTGTCGCCAGCGGCGGTCGACAGGAAATCGTTCTGTCTGTTGGGATCGCATTCGCCCTAGCGGTAGAAGCGGTGGTTCCTTCTGTATTCTGCCTTGGGAGTGTAGCCAGAGCAGCAGTTGCTACTGGTTGCTCCAACTATCTGTCTGTTTGGATCGCATTCGCCCTAGCGGTAGAGGCGGTGGTTCCTTCTGTATTCTGCCTTGGGAGTGTAGCCAGAGCAGCGGTTGCTACTGGTTGCTCCAACCGTCTGTCTGTTTGGATCGCATTCGCCCTAGCGGTAGAGGCGGTGGTTCCTTCTGTATTCTGCCTTAGGAGTGTAGCCAGAGCAGCGGTTGCTACTGGCTCCTCCATCTGTCTGTCTGTCTGGAACGAACGCTTGCAGTCGTCTCGGTGAGGTAACCGTTTAGCAAGAGTTTGCGTTCTCTTTTGTTTTCGTGCTTCTTTGGTTAGTCAGGGTTGGTACGCTTTGTCGCTATTGCGCTTCTCATGTGGCGACCGTGACGTGCACGTGCTTTGTCGCTATTGCGCTTAACGTGTGGTGACCGCGTGTAGTTAGTCCTGTCTGCTCCTGTGTGTTGGATTACTGTTTGTTATCAGTTCTGTCTTTATTCTGTTCCTTTGCTCTGTATTACTCAGTCTGGTGTCGCTATTAGTAATCGCCATTCTTGCAATTGCGTTCCCACTTGGTTTTCATTGTGGTGTTCACCAACGCCAGGTGGCGACTAGATTGGTGGACACACATACATTCTGTCTCTGTGCTCTCTCTCTCTCTCTCTCCAAGGGCTATCTTGCCCTATATTGCTTCACCTCGTACAATTCCCATTGGCATCTGTGGCAGTGCAGAGGGTTTATTCCTCTGCACTCCACAGCTCCATCTGCCGGTGGGAATTTCCCTCTACAGGTGCATAGCACCATAGCTGGGTTCTGTTATTTTATACGCTTGTGGAGGATTTCCGCAGTGTCAGCACGCATCTTGTGCGCTGACCACGGAAGTAATTCCCCAATCGTTACAATAAGGCTATCTAAAGGGGGCACATGTGGCTAGCTACACAGGGTGAAGGGGGGCACATTTGGCTAACTAAAGGGGCACACATTTGGCTATTTAAAGGGGGGCACATCTGGCTATCTGAATGGGGTGCGGGGGCACCTATAGCTATCTAAATAACTTTTGACTCAACCCATGATCATGACCACATTCTGATGTGTGGTCAAGCCCATTTTGTCCAGAGGGGGCGCAAAAACTATCTTTGTACCCTGGCGCTGAAAACCCTAGCTACCCCTCTGCCCATTTGGGCTGAAGGCCAAAGGAACAGCGCCCTGTAGGTAAGTAATAAGACTTTCCCCAGTGTGCCAAAGGCACCCTCCATTATGAACCTCCCTTATAGGGAGGTTAATTTAAAAAAAACAACAATATATTTTTACTGGGAAAAAAGGGCCACAGTACAGTATGAAACTGTTGAGCAGAGTACATATGCATCATCTATGAGCATTTCACTTTATAACATTCGTTTACAAGTAGTCTTCATTCCAGCAGCTGGACTTCTTGTTACTCAGCTACAGAAATGTCCAGTTTATTTTTTTTTTCTGGAAGCTTTTTGAAATGTGCTTTGGGTTACTCTACTGCTGGAAGATCACAGATATTTGATAGACCTACCTTTAGGACACTGAATTTAATATTGCTCCCCAACATGCCCTGGTAATCTCCTGCACAGACTAAGGCAACCAGTTCTAGGGACACCACTGCGTTTGGTGGCCAGTCACACACATCATTTATTATAAAAACAGGTGGCAGCCATGCAGGCGTCCGAACAATAAAGACACCTGGAAATTTGGGCGCCCAGTAATGCTGGTAGTAAAATATCGATATTAACCACTTGAGGACCGTGGGCTTTACACCCCTTAAGGACCAGCCACTTTTTTTCCATTCAGACCACTGCAGCTTTCACGGTTTATTGCTCGCTCATACAACCTACCACCTAAATGAATTCTGGCTCCTTTTCTTGTCACTAATAAAGCTTTCTTTTGGTGCTATTTGATTGCTGCTGCGATTTTTACTTTTTATTATATTCATTAAAAAAGACATGAATTTTGGCAAAAAAATGATTTTTTTAACTTTCTGTGCTGACATTTTTCAAATAAAGTAAAATTTCTGTATACATGCAGCGCGAAAAATGTGGACAAACATGTTTTTGATTTAAAAAAAACCCCATTCAGTGTATATTTATTGGTTTGGGTAAAAGTTATAGCGTTTACAAACTATGGTGCAAAAAGTGAATTTTCCCATTTTCAAGCATCTATGACTTTTCTGACCCCCTGTCATGTTTCATGAGGGGCTAGAATTCCAGGATAGTATAAATAACCCCCAAATGACCCCATTTTGGAAAGAAGACATCCCAAAGTATTCACTGAGAGGCATAGTGAGTTCATAGAAGATATTATTTTTTGTCACAAGTAAGCGGAAAATGACACTTTGTGACAAAAAAAAAAAAAAAAGTTTCCATTTCTTCTAACTTGCGACAAAAAAAAATGAAACCTGCCACGGACTCACTATGCCCCTCTCTGAATACCTTGAAGTGTCTACTTTCCAAAATGGGGTCATTTGTGAGGTGTGTTTACTGTCCTGGCATTTTGGGGGGTGCCTAATTGTAAGCATCCCTGTAAAGCCTAAAGGTGCTCATTGGACTTTGGACCCCATTAGCGCAGTTAGGCTGCAAAAAAGTGCCACACATGTGGTATTGCCGTACTCAGGAGAAGTAGTACAATGTGTTTTGAGGTGTATTTTTACACATACCCATGCTGGGTGGGAGAAATATCTCTGTAAATGGACAATTTTTTTATTTTTTTTTACACACAATTGTCCATTTACAGAGAGATTTCTCCCACCCAGCATGGGTATGTGTAAAAATACACCCCAAAACACATTGTACTATATCTCCCGAGTACGGCGATACCACATGTGTGGCACTTTTTTGCACCCTAACTGTGCTAAGGGGCCCAAAGTCCAATGAGTACCTTTAGGATTTCACAGGTCATTTTGCGGAATTTGATTTCCAGACTACTCCTCACGGTTTAGGGCCCCTAAAATGCCAGGGCAGTATAGGAACCCTGCAAATGACCCCATTTTAGAAAGAAGACACCCCAAGGTATTCCGTTAGGAGTATGGTGAGTTCATAGAAGATTTTATTTTTTGTCACAAGTTAGCGGAAATTGATTTGTATTTTTTTTTTTTTACAAAGTGTCACTTTCCGCTAACTTGTGACAAAAATAAAATCTTCTATGAACTCACCATAGACCTAACAGAATACCTTGGGGCGTCTTCTTTCTAAAATGGGGTCATTTGTGGGGTTCCTATACTGCCCTGGCATTTTAGGGGCCCTAAACCATGAGGAGTAGTCTGGAAATCAAATGTCGCAAAATGACCTGTGAAATCCTAAAGGTACTCATTGGACTTTGGGCCCCTTAGCGCAGTTAGGGTGCAAAAAAGTGCCACACATGTGGTATCGCCGTACTCGGGAGAAGTAGTATACTGTGTTTTGGGGTGTATTTTTACACATACCCATGCTGGGTGGGAGAAATATCTCTGTAAATGACAATCTTTTGATTTTTTTTTACACACAATTGTCCATTTACAGAGATATTTCTCCCACCCAGCATGGGTATGTGTAAAAATACACCCCAAAACACATTGTACTACTTCTCCTGAGTACGGCGATACCACATGTGTGGCACTTTTTTGCACCCTAACTGCGCTAAGGGGCCCAAAGTCCAATGAGTACATTTAGGATTTCACAGGTCATTTTTGTTTCAAGACTACTCCTCAAGGTTTAGGGCCCCTAAAATGCCAGGGCAGTATAAGAACCCCACTAATGACCCCATTTTAGAAAGAAGACACCCCAAGGTATTCCGTTAGGAGTATGGTTAGTTCATAGAAGATTTTATTTTTGTCACAAGTTAGCGGAAATTGATTTTAATTGGTTTTTTTTCACAAAGTGTCATTTTCTGCTAACTTGTGACAAAAAATAAAATCTTCTATGAACTCACCATACTCCTAATGGAATACCTTTGGGTGTCTTCTTTCTAAAATGGGGTCATTTGTGGGGTTCCTATACTGCCCTGGCATTTTAGGGGCCCTAAACCGTGAGGAGTAGTCTTGAAACCAACAATGTCGCAAAATGACCTGTGAAATCCTAAATGTACTCATGGGACTTTGGGCCCCTTAGCGCAGTTAGGGTGCAAAAAAGTGCCACACATGTGGTATCGCCGTACTCAGGAGAAGTAGTACAATGTGTTTTGTGGTGTATTTTTACACATACCCATGCTGGGTGGGAGAAATATCTCTGTAAATGACAATCTTTTGATTTTTTTTACACACAATTGTCCATTTACAGAGAGATTTCTCCCACCCAGCATGGGTATGTGTAAAAATACACCCCAAAACACATTGTACTACTTCTCCTGAGTACGGCGATACCACATGTGTGACACTTTTTTGCAGCCTAGGTGCGCTAAGGGGCCCAACGTCCTATTCACAGGTCATTTTGAGGCATTTGTTTTGTAGACTACTCCTCACAGTTTAGGGCCCCTAAAATGCCAGGGCAGTATAGGAACCCCACAAGTGACCACATTTTAGAAAGAAGACACCCCAAGGTATTCCGTTAGGAGTATGGTGAGTTCATAGAAGATTTTATTTTTGTCACAAGTTAGTGAAAAATGACACTTTGTGAAAAAAAAACCAATAAAAATCAATTTACGCTAACTTTTGACAAAAAATAAAATCTTCGATGAACTCGTCATACACCTAACAGAATACCTTGGGGTGTCTTTTTTTCTAAAATGGGGTCACTTGTGGGGTTCCTATACCGCCATGGCATTTTACGGGCCCAAAACCGTGAGTAGTCTGGAAACCAAATGTCTCAAAATGACTGTTCAGGGGTATAAGTATCTGAAAATTTTGATGACAAGTGGTCTATGAGGGGGCGAATTTTGTGGAACCGGTCATAAGCAGGGTGGCCTTTTAGATGACAGGTTGTATTGGGCCTGATCTGATGGATAGGAGTGCTAGGGGGTGACAGGAGGTGATTGATGGGTGTCTCAGGGGGTGGTTAGAGGGGAAAATAGATGCAATCAATGCACTGGAGAGGTGATCGGAAGGGGGTCTGAGGGGGATCTGAGGGTTTGGCCGAGTGATCAGGAGCCCACACGGGGCAAATTAGGGCCTGATCTGATGGGTAGGTGTGCTAGGGGGTGACAGAAGGTGATTGATGGGTGTCTCAAGGTGTGATTAGAGAGGGGAATAGATGCAAGCAATGCACTGGCGAGGTGATCAGGGCTGGGGTCTGAGGGCGTTCTGAGGGTGTGGGCGGGTGATTGAGTGCCCTAGGGGCAGATAGGGGTCTAATCTGATGGATAGCAGTGACAGGGGGTGATTGATGGGTAATTAGTGGGTGTTTGGAGGAGAGAACAGATGTAAACAATGCACTTGGGAGGTGATCTGACGTCGGATCTGTGGGCGATCTATAGGTGTGGGTGGGTGATCAGATTGCCCGCAAGGGGCAGGTTAGGGGCTGATTGATGGGTGGCAGTGACAGGGGGTGATTGATGGGTGGCAGTGACAGGAGGTGATTGATGGGTGATTGACAGGTGATTGACAGGTGATCAGTGGGTTATTACAGGGAAGCACAGATGTAAATATTGCACTGGCGAATTGATAAGGGGGGGGTCTGAGGGCAATCTGAGCGTGTAGGCGGGTGATTGGGTGCCCGCAAGGGGCAGATTAGGGTCTGATCTGATGGGTAACAGTGACAGGTGGTGATAGGGGGTGATAGGGGGTGATTGATGGGTGATTGATGGGTAATTAGTGGGTGTTTAGGGTAGATAACAGATGTAAACACTGCACTTGGGAGGTGATCTGACGTCGGATCTGCGGGCGATCTATTGGTTTGGGTGGGTGATCAGATTGCCCACAAGGGGCAGGTTAGGGGCTGATTGATGGGTGGCAGTGACAGGGGGTGATTGATGGGTGATTGACGGGTGATTGACAGGTGATTGACAGGTGATCAGGGGGATAGATGCATACAGTACATGAGGGGGGGGGGGGGGTCTGGGGGGGGGGGGGTCTGAGGGGTGGGGGGGTGATCAGGAGGGAGCAGGGGGCAGGGGGGGGATAAAAAAAAAATAGCGTTGACAGATAGTGACAGGGAGTGATTGATGGGTGATTAGGGGGGTGATTTGGTGTAAACATGGGTCTGGGGGGTGGGCAGGGGGGGGTCTGAGGGGTGCTGTGGGCGATCAGGGGGGGGGGAAATCAGTGTGCTTGGTGCAGACTAGGGTGGCTGCAGCCTGCCCTGGTGGTCCCTCGGACACTAGGACCACCAGGGCAGGAGGCAGCCTGTATAATTACTTTGTAAACATTACAAAGTGTATTATACACTTTGTATGCGGCGATCGTCGGGTTAACATCCCGCCGGCGCTTCCGTATGGCCGGCGGGATGTTGCGGCGGGTGAGCGCAGACAGGCGCCGGCGGAGGATCGCGTCACGGATGACGCGATCGCTCCGCCCATGCCCCTACAAGGACCGCCGCCATTTGTCAATACGGCGGTCCTTGCGGGGTCCACTTCCCGGCCGCCAATTGTCAATACGACGGTCGGGAAGTGGTTAAATACCAATATTTAAAATATCGCTATTAAGTACCAATAGTTTTATTATGGACAAACCTAACCCTACTGTTATACCCTCCCCCCTGACGTCTATCCCTTAACCCATGGGTCCCCAACCTGGGGGCCGCGGCCCCCTGGGGGTCCTTGGGCAGATTTCTGGGGGGCCGCGGCTTCTACCTCTCCCCCCGCGGCCGCCACTCCTGTTACATTATGAGCGGGCGGCCGCTTCCTTCCTTATATTCCTCCAGCTGCGGCTCTCCTCTTTACAGCATGTCGTATTACAGCAGCGCTTCCTGCGCAGCTGCTGTAAGGAGCCAAGGGAGCCGGGACAGCAGTTCCCATGGTAACGGTGATGCGTGTCACCGCTACAGGAAGCCGCTACCCCGCCTCCTTCCATTGTACTTGCTACACTAGGCTAACTGTACTTGCTACACTGGGCTAACTGTACTTGCTATACTGGGGTAACTGTACTTGCTATACTGGGGTAACTGTACTTGCTATACTGGGCTAACTGTACTTGCTATACTGGGCTAACTGTACTTGCTATACTGGGCTAAGTGTACATGCTACACTGGGCTAACTGTACTTGCTATCCTGGGGTAACTGTACTTGCTATACTGGGCTAACTGTACTTGCTATACTGGGCTAACTGTACTTGCTATACTGGGCTAACTGTACTTGCTATACTGGGCTAACTGTACTTGCTATACTGGGCTAAGTGTACATGCTACACTGGGCTAACTGTACTTGCTATCCTGGGGTAACTGTACTTGCTATACTGGGCTAACTGTACTTGCTATACTGGGCTAACTGTACTTGCTATACTGGGCTAACTGTACTTGCTATACTGGGCTAACTGTACATGCTACACTGGGCTAACTGTACTTGCTATACTGGGCTAACTATACTTGCTATACTGGGCTAACTATACTTGCTACACTGGGCTAACTATACTTGCTACACTGGGCTAACTGTACTAGCTATACCGGGCTAACTGTACTAGCTATACCGAGCTAACTGTACTAGCTATACCGGGCTAACTGTACTAGCTATACCGGGCTAACTGTACTTGCTATACTGGGCTAACTGTACTTGCTATACTGGGCTAACTGTACTTGCTACACTGGGGTAACGGTACATGCTACACTGGGGTAACTGTACTTGCTATACTGGGGTAACTGTACTTGCTACACTGGGCTAACTGTACTTGCTACACTGGGCTAACTGTACTTGCTACACTGGGCTAACTGTACTTGCTATACTGGGCTAACTATATTTGCTATACTGGGGTAACTGTACTTGCTACACTGGGCTAACTGTACTTGCTATACTGGGCTAACTGTACTTGCTATACTGGGCTAACTGTACTTGCTATACTGGGCTAACTGTACTTGCTACACTGGGGTAACTGTACTTGCTACACTGGGCTAACTGTACTTGCTATACTGGGCTAACTGTACTTGCTATACTGGGCTAACTGTACTTGCTATATTGGGCTAACTGTACTTGCTACACTGGGCTAACTGTACTTGCTATACTGGGCTAACTGTACTTGCTATACTGGGGTAACTGTACTTGCTACACTGGGCTAACTGTACTTGCTATACTGGGCTAACTATATTTGCTATACTTGGGTAACTGTACTTGCTACACTGGGCTAACTGTACTTGCTATACTTGGCTAACTGTACTTGCTATACTGGGCTAACTGTACTTGCTACACTGGGGTAACTGTACTTGCTATACTGGGCTAACTGTACTTGCTATACTGGGCTAACTATATTTGCTATACTGGGGTAACTGTACTTGCTACACTGGGCTAACTGTACTTGCTATACTGGGCTAACTGTACTTGCTACACTGGGGTAACTGTACTTGCTATACTGGGCTAACTGTACTTGCTATACTGGGCTAACTGTACTTGCTATACTGGGCTAACTGTACTTGCTATACTGGGGTAACTGTACTTGCTACACTGGGCTAACTGTACTTGCTATACTGGGCTAACTATATTTGCTATACTTGGGTAACTGTGCTTGCTACACTGGGCTAACTGTACTTGCTATACTGGGCTAACTGTACTTGCTATACTGGGCTAACTGTACTTGCTACACTGGGGTAACTGTACTTGCTATACTGGGCTAACTGTACTTGCTATACTGGGCTAACTATATTTGCTATACTGGGGTAACTGTACTTGCTACACTGGGCTAACTGTACTTGCTATACTGGGCTAACTGTACTTGCTACACTGGGGTAACTGTACTTGCTATACTGGGCTAACTGTACTTGCTATACTGGGCTAACTCTCCTCGCTATACTGGGGTAACTGTACTTGCTACACTGGGCTAACTGTACTTGCCATACTGTGGTAATTGTACTTGCTATACTGGGGTAACTGTACTTGCTACACTGGGCTAACTGTACTTGCTATACTGTGGTAACTGTACTTGCTATACTGGGGTAACTATACTAACTATATTGGGGTAACTACACTACCTAAGTAACTATACTGAGGCAACTATAGTCCTTATACAGGGGCAACTGTGTTAGCTACCTATACTGGGGGCAATACCTACTTACCTATATACTACACTCAAAATCAGGGAAAAGAGGGGGGCTGCCACCGCCACTAACCATGCCCCCACCCCGGGGGGGGGGGGGGGGGCAGAGAAAAGTTTGGTCGGGATAGTGGGCCCCGGGCTTAAAAAGGTTGGGGACCCCTGCCTTAACCCCCCACCTACTGTGCAAACTAGCTACCTAATGCCTAACCCTTAAAGCCCTCCATTGTACAAACTGGCTACCCAACTCCTAACCCTTAACCCCCCATGCAAGCTACCTTCATAGTGCCTAACCCTTAAACCCCTTCCCCCACACAGAAACTACCTCCACACACTAGCTACCTAAGGGCCTGTCTCTACTAGCCAATCATAAGGCGTTATTAACAAATGAAGTAACTCATATAAATGAATAGCTTGAGCAGTGCCAGTACTTTTGCTACTTTTCTGAAAATGATAAGCCTGGTGAGCAATGAGAGGACATATCCACAGATAGATGAGAACTAGCCCCAGCCCATTAGAGGGTGGAATTACCTGGAAACAGATGTGGTAACTTGGCATAGGATTGCTTTAAGAAAAAATAACAGGCCCCATTCACACCTAGAAACACAAAACGCCGGAGATTTTTTTCAGCGTTTTGCAGGAGTGGTTTTTTTTTTCCGCGACTTCATGCGGAAAAATCACTGAACACTGAGGTGATTTTGCCGCAATCGCGTTTAGTGCTTCTATAGCACTGAAACGCGATCGCCGGGAAATCACCTGAAAACTTTTTTGACCGTTTTGGGGCGATTTGTGCCGATTAGCGCATATCGCCCAAGTAAGAACGGGCCCATAGGGTTTCATTACACTAGCACTTTTAAAAAGCACTAGTGTTTGAGCGTTTTGCTGAAATCGCGGCAAAACGCTCTAGTGTGAATGGGGCCTTAGGGTGTCTGTGTGGCCAGAATCTAGCTGTTTTCAGCTTGGTTATATTAGCAAACAATGGGCTCTATTCACAAAACCATGTGTGGTAACTCTTTTTTAGGTGAAAAATTACTTCCAGTGATAATTACCGATTTTTTTGAGTATTCACAAAAAGTGTGATAAATGTTTGATAAAAGTGCGGTAAAACAGGTGATAAACAGGTGGTAAAACATGTGATAAATAGAGATGGCCTGAACCTCCGATTTTAGGTTCGCGAACCGGTTCCAGAACTTCCGCAAAGAACTTGCGAACTTTTGTGAACTGCAATAGACTTCAATGGGGAGGCGAACTTTGAAAACTAGAAACATTTATGATGGCCAGCAAAGTGATGGAAAAGATGTTTCAAGGGGTCTAACACCTGGAGGGGGGCATGGCGGAGTGGGATACATGCCAAAAGTCCCAGGGAAAAATCAGGATTTCACACACAGCAGCGTTTGAAGGGCAGAAATCACATTGCATGCTAAATTGGAGGCCTAAAGTGCTTTAAAACATTGTGCATGTGTATACATCAATCAGGGAGTGTAATTAGTGTACTGCTTCATACTGACAGACTAAACTCACTGCGTAACGCACCGCAAACAGCTGTTTGTGTAGTCGCGGCCGTGCTGGACTGGTGCGCACCATGGCCAGAGTACATGCGATAGCGTTTTTTCAAGCCCATATGGTCGCCGGGCTGGGGTAGCTCAATGACAGAACAACAGTACAGTGAAGTACAGTGACTGTTGGTATTAAATATCACACTGTGTGCGCTCCCGTAGGTAGGTAGGTGCACTGAACAACAGGTAGGTAGGTATATGCAGTGCTGCTGGGTATTACAAATGTGCACCTGTCACACACACACACACATATGTGCGCACCCAGCCTTAGCCTCCTACACACGTATGAGGACTGTCATCCAGCAGGGATTGAAACACGATCCCAAGGGTAACAGTGCAAGGCTGTACAGTTGTGTCACTAGTCTGAGGGTTTCTATGCAGGGGGAAGTGCGGATGATGGAGGGGCACATAAGGAGCATCACAGGGCAGGTGGGTTGAGAGGGGAGAACAATGCTTTCGGCTAGCGCTCAGCCAAGTCAATCTGACAGCACAGTATCATAAATACAATCTGATCCTGCCTTCTTTGCACATTCAAGTACAGTCATTTTCAAGCACTGAGGGCCCGTTTCCACTTGTGCGGTGCGAATCGCCGCGGTAAAAATTTGCATGCTGTATGCAAATTTTTGTGCGAAATCGCATGAAAATTCGCATGGATGACGCTGTATGCGAATTTAACCATGGCAGTGCCGGTGTGCTTTTCCATTGATTTCCATGCGAATTCGCATGAAAATTCGCATACCAAAGCCGCAGGCGATTTCCCTATTAAATACATTAGCGCCGATTCGCATGCATTCCACACGCAGGCGAATTCTGAGGGCTCTGCCGTGCAGAAAAATCCTGCACAGAAAAACCCTAAGGGCTCATTTCCACTATCGCGAATTCGCATGCGTTTTTCGCATGCAAATTCGCATAGCAATACAAGTGAATGGGACTGTTTCCACTTGTCAGGATTCCTGTGCGTTTTTCTGTGCAGAAAAAATTCAGATGGCAGAGCCATCAGAATTCGCATACCGCATACCGCTATGCGAATGCATTTAATAGGAAATTCGCATGCGGTTTAGGTATGCGAATTTTCATGCGAATTCGCATAGAAACAATGGAAAAAGCACTCCAGCACTGCCAAGGTTAAATTCGCATGCATCGTCATCCATGCGAATTCGCATGCGACTTCGCATGAAAATTCGCATGCACCCGCATGCGAAATTCGCATCCGCATGCGAATTTTTACCTCGGCGATTCGCACCGCACAAGTGGAAATGCAGCCTCAGGAAAACTGACAAGTGGAGACAGGCCCATCCACTTGTATTGGCTATGCGAATCTGCATGCAGGAAACGCATGCAGATTCGCGATAGTGGAAACGTGCCCTTAGAAACTGGAAGCAGAGTCTGCACATGTAATTAGCAAATTTGCAAGTACTGTACAAACAATTCTTATACACAAGTCTCAACTGCTCATGTTCCATCGACATAGCATACCTGTCAATTTGTCCTGCCAGATAGGTTTAGGGGTAGACACTTACCTGAAAGTTTTAGGGCTTGTACACAGCATGGGGTATATTCACATAACCTCAGTAAAATGTATGTAAGTTAGGGCTGGTGCACACCTAGAGTGCTTCTGAGCGTTTCTTGAAATGCTTTCAAACGCGCTTGGCTAATGTATTTGGAATGGATCACACACTAGAGCAATGTGATTTTCTCCCAAATGAAAACGCGGGTCCTGCAGCATTTTGAAAGTCATTCAGCCTCAATGTTAAGTATAGGAAAAGTCGAAAATTTCTCTTAAAAACGCTATAACAGAGCAATTTTCAAAGCGTTTTTTTTTTTTTTTTTTTGCAAAAGCTGTTCACTTCCAGCTTAAACTGTACAAAAAATAAAACTATACACCAAAATGCTCCAAAAATCGCTAGGCATAACTAGAAAATCGCTAGGCACATGCCTAGAATCACTTACAAAAATCGCTTCTAAAAATGCTTAGCGTTTGTGATTACGCTAGCGATTTTTGGTGTGCACTAGCCCTTTCTTGCATAACGCACAGCATCAATTGCGTAAGGTCTGGTCAACTCTGTAAATTTTACTAAGGTTTTGTGAATACACCCCTATATGCTCGCAAGGGCAGGGAGCTCCTACTACGGTCTCTTCTTTTGTTGTAGTTTATCATATGAACGAGTACCTATTTTAGTGATGCCTCAAACCACCCATCAACTATGTATGTATTTGCACTTGTATTGCTGGATCTCCTGATTGTACAGTGTTTTAAACTTCTCATGTATCTATGTTCCCCAAAATTTGTTTTGTACTATGTACAAAAAGTATTAAAGCAATGCACAGTATACTGCATTTTTTAATGGCAAGTGTGTATTCCTGTCTGCATGCTTGTTTGCAGACACACATTTGTTTGTTTGTTTTTCATGAACATGCACAGTGCTTATTTGAAAATGCATTCACAAAAACAAACACATCACATAGGGCTGATGCACACCAGAGCAGTTCTGGAGCGTTTTTTAAAACGCTTGCAGGGGGGAAACCGCTAGGCTAATGTATTTCAATGGGCTGGTGCACACCAGAGCGGCTCGTTTATTTCACAAACGCAAACTCGGGGGATGCAGCATTTTTTAGATTTCTAAGGCGTTTCTGCCTCAATGTTAAAGTATAGGAAAGTGGAAAACTGCTCTGAAAAACGCTAGATCTGAAAAACGCTAGATTCGTCCTCCAGCAATAGCTGGAAGCCGAATTACATTATTCCCCACTATCCATGTGGACCTAGAGAGAGAATAGTAATTACCAGACTTGTGCAGCAGGATAAGCCATATATCGGCTGTATCCTGCGCCCAAGTCTCCCGGCGGCGAATTCATATGTATGCCTTCCTGGAGACAGCCAGAGCTGTCAAGACTTGTAGTTCCGCCCCCTTGCACATGCACCAGCGTAATATCAATGCATGTGGCCATGACGCATGGTGCTCCGTCATTTATACTACATGCGTCGCCCATAGACTTCCATTATTTAAAAGTGGTGCGTTCAGTAGTGTGCTGCTCTCCTTGCTTCAGCTCAGATACTTGCAGTACACCGCAACAGACCAAAATAGGTCTGAAAGTCTCCATAGATGTTCATTGCTTTTGTGGCCCCTTGCGGTAAAATAGGGTTTAACCTGCAAGTGTAAAAGGGGCCTCAATGTACTATATGCATATCATTGCACGTATAATGCGCTATGTAACTTTTCACCTCCCCTTGCAATCTTATCGTTATGCAACGTACATTGTGCAAGGACCCTAACTTTCCTCCCATATCCCAAAACGATACTGGTAGGTTAATTACCATCTCCCCATCCACAAAATGTCCCTCGACTATTGTAGGGGCATTACATAATGAACCTCTCTTGGGGACAGTTTGTGCCATGAATTTCTTTAATGCACTCTGTAATGTGCTGCAGAAAATGTCACTGCATCACCATAATCATAAAACTACAGCAAGGGACAGTGAAGAACAACAGATTAAAGGATCTCTGTTGTGAAAATCTTAAAATTTAAAATACATGTAAACATACACAAACAAGAAGTATGTTATTTCCATAGTAAAATGAGCCATAATTACTTTTCTCCTATGTTGCTGTCACTTACAGTAAGTAGTAGAAATCTGACATTACCATTAACAGATTTTGGACTAGCCCATCTTCTCATGGGGGGTTCTCAGGGTTTTCTTTATTTTTTAAAAGCACTTAGCGAATGGCAGTTGCTCTGTCCAACTGCCAAAAAAGTGTACAGTGAGCAGGGAGGCTGGCCAGCATCTTTGTATAAATCTTTTTCAGGTATTGGCCTCGATTCATCATTGTCTTTGAGATAACTTTTTCCAGTTTGTTAAATTACCGAATTTGCAGTTTATCGATTTCTAGTTTTATTCAACAAGGTTTTTCCGCATTCGTTGTGAATCCCATAAAATATATCGATAACAATTCGGTAACGTGTCGATATTTCCATTTTACAGCTGTACTTTAACACAAGGCCATAAGATTCCCATGGAATTGTGGGTAAAAGGCAGTCCTTTGAACACTACGTAGCAACATTCTGAATAGGGCTTAACACCTGGACCAGGATTCTGGAAGTGGCTTGGGACAATCCCACAATTTCGCCAGCTGCGGCTTGATAGGAGCCTTTTCTAAGGCAGGGAACACACTACATGCGTTTTTGCGCAGTTTGCCGCAAACGGCAAAATGCGCATGATTTTAAAGGCTATTGAAATTAATAGCCTAGCTCAGGAAACGCTGCGCCGCATGCGTTTGTGCGCGTTTGCGGTTTTTTCCGCGTTTTGTACCCGCACAGTTTTCTGCTTTTTCCCGCACATTGCATGGCACTACATGCCATGCAAACGCATAAACGTGGAAACGCACGTGGAAAAACGCACGCGTTAGACGCGACCGCAAAACCCGACGGAAACCTGGGAAACGCAGGGGAAAACGGCCCTGCAAGTGTGTTCCCTGCCTCAAAATGCAGCTAGCAAATTAGTTAACCCTGGCACTGCCTGTGTTCTCTTACAAGATGATTCAAGAGAAATGCCGATGTCCTGTTATAGCAAATAAATCTATTCTCTTGCAAATTGTTGTGGTTCTAGACCTTATTCTTGCCCTTATGCGCATTTGAATCACTCTCAGCTGATACATAACCACTTCAAATGGCTCCATCTTCTCTGTCAGCTATGATCTGACAGGAATAACGACAGAGCAGTGAAGGAGATAACTAATCCTAAATGTAACGCTAAACCACGCCCACTTTCATTTTCATGAATTGCACTTTCTTCCGTTTTAACGCATCACTAACGAATGATTACCGAATGCTCGCTAACAGCTGTAGATAAATTTGATGAATCCTGAAATTAACTTAACGAATTCGGTATTTTACCGAACTGTTGTTAACCAATTCGATAAGTCTTGATGAATCGAGGCCAATGTCTAGAATAAAGGCCATGCTGAGAATCCCCCATGAAGAGATAGACCTACCCAAAACCTGTCGGTAATGTCAGATTTCTACTACCTACTGTAAGTGACAGCAACATAGGAGAAAAGTAATGTATGGCTTATTTTACTCTGGAAGAAATGTACTTCTTATTTGTATGTGTTTTAAATTTTAAGATTTTTGCGACAGTTCCTCTTTAACATGTTTTGAAGTGTCCAAACTAAATTTCCTGTTTGCATTGCCCTGCCACGCTTGCCATGTCACGCCATCAAGATTTCTCTGCACAAAGGAAACACCTCTACTGTTGTGAAAAACAAAAAAAACACTTCACCTCAGATCTATTTACTGATATCACCATTTACCGATACTGGTATCACTCACTGTGCAACTATTCTGTTTTATGGTTTTGATTTCTGTAGGGCTGAGCTCCTTTAAAATACTTCTACAATAGGTAACTCTCTGTAGTCCAGATATTAACTTGAAGAACATGATAGATAAGAGAGAGAAACAATCAGAACTATTTCTGTACTGCAAGGACTCCCAACTGCAAACTTTTACTACCTTACCTCTATCAGTCTATCCCAAATCCCTCAGGCAGGGTGGTATAGGCGGAGTAGGGCGGGATTTGGAAGGCAGGAGCTGCTGATTGGGCACACCCAGAAAAGCCAGAAAGATCACATATCATACATGAAGGCGCCCAGCTTGTGCAGGACAGAGAGAGGAAGACACAAAGGGAAGCCAGGGCTCGGGAGGCTGACAACATGTCTCTAGCTTCTCTCATCTCTTTCCTGAAGAGCAAGGAATCGATCATATTCAATGCCTTAATAGCGCTGCTGACAGTGGGAGGACAGCAGCTTTTCTCATTCTTTGCTTTCAGTTGTCCATGCAGTCCCGTTGAAAACTTGAGGTATGGGCTGGCTTTCCTGGGAGTTCCTGCACTGATCCTGCTCATCGTGGGCTTTGTGATTAATGATAACACATGGAGACTGTTCACAGGAAACACCTATGATGTGTCCCTCCAGGAGAGGAGCAGGCAGAACCTGCAGATGAAGTATAAGCTCATCTGTTTTGTCCTTGGCAATATAGTTGGCAGAGCGCTGGTAGCTCCCATCACCTGGCTGGCAGTTACTTTGCTAAATGGCACCTACTATTCGTGTGCTGTCAGTGAGTATGCCAACGTGGAGCGCTATGACATCTTTAAGAACATGAGTACTGACATGAAGAGGAGAACTTTGGCTCAGTTTCCTTGTCCCCAGCTTGTTCAAAGCAACTTCACAAGAATCCGTGAGGAAGTGCTGCTGACCCTCAAGTACCACTCACAGGTATCACCAATCACTCTGCAAATAACTTGAAATAACTTCATTCTAAAAATAGTTAAAGGACAACTGTCCTGAAAAGAATATGGAGTCTTATTTCCTTTTAAACAATACCAGTTGCCTGGCAGCACTGCTGATCCATCTGGCTGCAGTAGTGTCTGAATCACACCAGAAACAAGCATGCAGACAATCTTGTCAGATCTGACAATAATGTCAGAAACCCCTGATCTGAATATGCTTGTTCAGGGTCTATGGCTAAAAGTATTAGAGGCAGAGGATCAGCAGGATAACCAGGCAACTGGTATTGCTTAAAAGGAAATAAATATGGAAGTCTCCATATTACTTCCCAGGCCAACACTAAAATCCTATCTTTTACTAACCTGGGGCTTTTTCCAGCCCTTCGTAGCTGTCTGAGTACCTTGCCGCAGCTCCGGTGGTCCCCGCAGACCGTCCATGATGATTGCAACCCCGCTGGCGGGTCAGGTCTTCTGTGCCTGCGAGTTCACATCATCTGGTGACGCAGTGTATGCAGTACGCGCAAGATCATGTGGATGCGTGGGCACAGAAGACCCGCTGGCAGGGTTGCGATCATGGGTGTGACTACAGGGACCGCCAGAGCTGCGGCAAGGGACTCGGATGACTGCGAGGGGCTGGAAGAAGCCCCAGGTGAGTAAAAAATAGATTTGTGTTGGCCTTGGAAGTCCTTAAAGTTTTGTGGCAGGCTGAATAATGTCTATGGCTCCTTGCACACCATGGGCCCTATTCTCAATCACACATGCGGTAAGAGATTTTTTTGCCGCTATATTACTGCATGTGATAAATTCCGCATTTTTTCCAAATTCACTAAAAATGTTCCGCATGTTTCCCGCATGCGGCAACAATGCGTAAAAAAAATTTGGGAAACATGCGTAATTACATAGTAAACATGCGGAAATCATGCAGAAAAAAAGTTGCATAAAGAAACTTGTCCAAAAAAAAAAATTAAAGTCCAGCAAACACAGCACTCAAGGCTCCAGACTCCATTTAAGTCAATGGGAAGTGAAATATATCACCAAGTACTAGTAGGTGATAAAAATTCGGTAGTTAAAGTGAATGTTTACCATTTTTAAAAATAAAAGTCGGATACTCACCTAAGGAGAAGGAAGGCTCGGCAGGGCCGGATTTGTACTTTCCAGTGCCCTAGGCCTGCTGTCATCTACCGCCACCACCACTACCAAAAAACATTCTGATCAACACTGACTATCGATCATTGGTTTGAATGGGCTCATTTCAGTTGTGCTGCTCTGCCTCCCATTCAGCCAAGAATCAGAGGATGCTCTGTCTGCTCAATAATTCCTGCAATTTGTGCTCCTGCCCAAAAGTGCACAGCAGCCAATAGTGTTCTGGGAATGCATACTTGAGAAATTACGCTGATATATGTACTTGTCAAGAATGCATAACACTATACTGGCATTGGTTGCTGTGCACATCTGGGCAGGAGCAGAAAACTTGCGCAAGTCGCAAGTGGCCAGAGCATGCGCTGCTTCTTTGTCCTCTGTGCGACTGGCTGCAGTCATAGCCACATACAGGTGACAGGGAGTGCGAGTGGCCAGAGCATGCGCTGCTTCTTTGTCCTCTGTGCGATTGGCTGCAGTCAGAGCCACAAACGGGTAACAGGGAGCGCGAGTGGCCAGAGCATGAGCTGCTTCTTTGTCCTCTGTGCGACTGGCTGCAGTCATAGCCACAAACAGGTAACAGGGAGCGTGTGTGGCCAGAGCATGCGCTGCTTCTTTGTCCTCTGTGAGACTGGCTGCAGTCATAGCCACAAACAAGTGACAGGACAGCTCAATGGAGAGAAACAGAGAACAGGTAAGTAGCAAACATCCTGTCAATACCCACTTTGGATGTTTGGTTGTAATTAGAGCGGACCTGAACTCAGAACTTCCTCTCTGCTTCAAAAGATACACAATAACATAATAACCTTTAAAAAAACATTTCTTTGTTATAGCTGATACAAATCCTGCAATCAATCGGTAGTGTCTACTTCCTGCTTTCATGGAAGCAGACATGTTAACATCCTGTGCTTTCAAATTAGCTTAGATGTTGTGGCAGTCAGGGGACACAGGAGAGATCAAATTACAACTTCAGATTGGACACAGATGAGGGGGAATTACACAGGCTCTCTAAAAAAAAATACAAGGTAGATTTTTCTATGTTTTCGTTCTGTCCTGTGCAAGAGTTCAGCTCCACTTTAAAGCATCTGAATGATATTTATTTATATTTGAAAAATCTATGTATCTCTTTTGAATGTTGAAAGTACATATGGTGGTTTGCTCTAACATATTGACAGTATACAGGAACAAAGTCTTAAGAAGGCTTATTCACAGAAAGATTACTTTTTTTCTTTTAAGCCAATAAATGGTATCATCCTCATTCAAAACTCTCTGCTTTCGCTGTGGCTAAAATGGTACAATGCTTTACTGCTACAGGAAAGGAGAAGGATGCCAAACTATACATACTAGCATAGAGGTAGTAACAGCTCAGGTGACAGTGACAGTTTAGCAATGAAAGTAAAGCAAACAGCATTTTTATTCCTCTCATAGATGGTAGAAACAGAAAATGAGTCAGGAAAGAGTTAACTGAGACCACTGCTGGCTAGGAAGAAGAAAAAAAAAACCCTAAAGCCATAAATTTAAGTAGACTAGAGATAAGAAAGTGTAATTAACAGCTGCTGGGGTCAGTGTCAAAACTGTAAAGGAGAAAGTGAAGAAATTAGCAGGGTTCACTGATGTCTTTGAATGCCTGCATTAAAACTCAGCGGAACTTAGTTCGATCTGCTTTGTAATGTAAATCCCTGGTATTTCTCACATCAACTTGTATGATCATGATAAGAGGAATTGATCATCAGATGAGGTGACAGCAGATGTTGATTGAGAGAGAGACTTGCTGGAATTGGGGAACTCTGGAATTCAGCTATTAGTGCAGAGCAGGGCCCTGGCTGGCTGCGCTGCGGGACCAGAAGAGGTGATTAATTTTGACATATGACCTCTTCTCTCTCCAAGTCATGCCGCCCTTCTTATCTTATCTGATTTTATCGCCCTAGGCCGTGGCCTTTGTGGCCTTTCCAGAAATCCGGCCCTGAGGCTCGGTCCTAATGAGCCCTCCCTCTCCCGGTCCCGCGCAGGATCCCCTGTGGCAGTATTCGACCAGTTCGGTCAAATACTGCCACTTCCGCATGCCGAAGGGAGCTTTCGGGAGCACTCGGGCTCCCGAAGACGGGCCGCTCCATACTACGCATGCGCGAGCGCCCTCTATGATGCACTCGCGCGTGCGTAGTATGGAGGGGCCCGTCTTCGGAAGCCCGAGTGCTCTCGAAGACCTCCGAAGTCCCTGTGGCGGCGGACGCAAACGGGGGAGCCAACGCAGCACCGAGGGCACCGGGAGAGGAGAGGGGAAGGCTCATTAGGACCGAGCCTTCCCTCTCCTCAGGTGAGTATCCGACTTTTTTATTTTTAAAATGGTAAACACTGGCTTTAAGTCAGAAATAAGGCGCCTCCTTTTTTTTTTTTTTTTTTTGTGAATTTAGATTTTTTTTTTTTTTTGCGGAAACTACCGACTTTTGCGGACTTTTACCGCATTTTTTACGCATGCGGGTAATTAATGCGTACAATTTTACGCATGCGGTAAATGTTCATGCGTAAACTTTTGTGAATGTCAAGATGGGTTTTTTTCAGTTGGGAATTTACTGCAAGTGCATTTCCGCATGCAGTAAATCATTGAGAATAGAGCCCAATGTATGTTAACGTAATGCTGTTGAAAAGTTGCATCAAGCGTTTCTTGTGTGATCTTACATGTTATGACACATAGTACCTTAAAAGTATGCTTCACAGCCGCTATAAATGTGCATATTACGCTGTAAATGCACTACATGCAGCGTGTTATACCGATGCAGCCCAACGCACTGCACTGAAGCAATGTGCTAGCTAGCCCCACAGGAACATCATTGCGTGGTGTTGTGATGTGGTGATATTGTGCGTTGCGTCGGATTGCAATGCATGTAATGTACAAGGAGTCTATTGCATAGTTTGTCAGTTTATAACTGAAAGTAGAGTTGGATTTTGCTATCAAAAAGATACTTGAAATGTGTATAATGTACAGCAGGGCTGCCCAATAGGTCGATCGCGATCTACCGGTAGATCGCGACCGCCTTCCTGGTAGATCGCGGCCTCTTGGCCGCGTCTCATTAAATTTTGTGGCCAGCAGCATGTTTAGCTGCCGGCCAATAAGAATGCAGGGCAGAAGACGCGGCGAGGAGAGAGGGAGGAGATAGGCGCGCGGCCGCTACGTCATGGCTGGGGGCGGCGCCGGGCATGTTACAAGCACGCACGTTGCAGGCTGCCCGGCGCCGCCCCCAGCCATGACGTAGCGGCTGCGCCGCCTCTCTCCTCCCTCTCTCCTCGCCGCGTCTTGCCGTCTTCTCCCTGACGACATTCTTATTGGCCAGCGGACTGCCTGCCGGAGGTCCCAGGAGTCCAGAGGACCCTGGCTAACCTACGCTGCAGGTACATAAACCTGACTAAGCTACACTGAGGGCTACTATACCTGGCTAAGCTACACTGAGGGCCCCTATACCTGGCTAAGCTACACTGAGGGCTTCTATACTTGGCTAACCTACACTGAGGGCCCCTATACCTGGCTAAGCTACATTGAGTGCCCCTATACCTGGCTAAGCTACACTGAGGGCCCCTATACCTGGCTAAGCTACACTGAGGGCTCCTATACTTGGCTAAGCTACACTGAGGGCCCCTATACCTGGCTAAGCTACACTGAGGGCTTCTATACCTGGCTAAGCTACACTGAGTGCCCCTATACCTGGCTAAGCTACACTGAGGGCTCCTATACTTGGCTAAGCTACACTGAGGGCCCCTATACCTGGCTAAGCTACATTGAGTGCCCCTATACCTGGCTAAGCTACACTGAGGGCCCCTATACCTGGCTAAGCTACACTGAGGGCTCCTATACCTGGCTAAGCTACAGTGAGGGCCCCTATACCTGGCTAAGCTACACTGAGGGCTTCTATACTTGGCTAATCTACACTGAGGGCCCCTATACCTGGCTAACCTACACTGAGGACCCCTATACCTGGCTTAGCTACACTGAGGGCCCCTATACCTGGCTAAGCTACACTGAGGGCTCCTATACCTGGCTAAGCTACACTGAGGGCCCCTATACCTGGCTAAGCTACACTGAGGGCTCCTATACTTGGCTAAGCTACACTGAGGGCCCCTATACCTGGCTAAGCTACACTGAGGGCTTCTATACTTGGCTAAGCTACACTGAGGGCCCCTATACCTGGCTAAGCTACACTGAGGGCTTCTATACTTGGCTAATCTACACTGAGGGCCCCTATACCTGGCTAATCTACACTGAGGGCCCCTATACCTGGCTAACCTACACTGAGGGCCCCTATACCTGGCTAACCTACACTGAGGGCCCCTATACCTGGCTAAGCTACACTGAGGGCCCCTATACCTGGCTAAGCTACACTGAGGGCCCCTATACCTGGCTAAGCTACACTGAGGGCCCCTATACCTGGCTAAGCTACACTGAGGGCTCCTATACTTGGCTAAGCTACACTGAGGGCCCCTATACCTGGCTAACCTACACTAGGGGCCCATATACATGGCTAAGCTACACTGAGGGCTCCTATACCTGGCTAAGCTACACTGAGGGCTCCTATACCTGGCTAAGCTACACTGAGGGCTCCTATACCTGGCTAACCTACACTAGGGGCCCATATACATGGCTAAGCTACACTGAGGGCCCCTATACCTGGCTAAGCTACACTGAGGGCCCCTATACCTGGCTAAGCTACACTGAGGGCCCCTATACCTGGCTAACCTACACTAGGGGCCCATATACATGGCTAAGCTACACTGAGGGCTCCTATACCTGGCTAAGCTACACTGAGGGCCCCTATACCTGGCTAAGCTACACTGAGGGCCCCTATACCTGGCTAACCTACACTAGGGGCCCATATACATGGCTAAGCTACACTGAGGGCTTCTATACCTGGCTAAGCTACACTGAGGGCTCCTATACCTGGCTAAGCTACACTGAGGGCTCCTATACTTGGCTAAGCTACACTGAGGGCCCCTATACCTGGCTAACCTACACTAGGGGCCCATATACATGGCTAAGCTACACTGAGGGCTCCTATACCTGGCTAAGCTACACTGAGGGCTCCTATACCTGGCTAAGCTACACTGAGGGCTCCTATACCTGGCTAAGCTACACTGAGGGCTCCTATACCTGGCTAAGCTACACTGAGGGCTCCTATACCTGGCTAAGCTACACTGAGGGCTCCTATACCTGGCTAAGCTACACTGAGGGCTCCTATACCTGGCTAAGCTACACTGAGGGCTCCTATACCTGGCTAAGCTACACTGAGGGCTCCTATACCTGGCTAAGCTACACTGAGGGCTCCTATACCTGGCTAAGCTACACTGAGGGCTCCTATACCTGGCTAAGCTACACTGAGGGCTCCTATACCTGGCTAAGCTACACTGAGGGCTCCTATACCTGGCTAAGCTACACTGAGGGCTCCTATACCTGGCTAAGCTACACTGAGTGCCCCTATACCTGGCTAAGCTACACTGAGGGCTCCTATACCTGGCTAAGCTACACTGAGGGCTCCTATACCTGGCTAATCTACACTGAGGGCTCCTATACCTGGCTAAGCTACACTGAGGGCTCCTATACCTGGCTAAGCTACACTGAGGGCTCCTATACCTGGCTAAGCTACACTGAGGGCTCCTATACCTGGCTAAGCTACACTGAGGGCTCCTATACCTGGCTAAGCTACACTGAGGGCTCCTATACCTGGCTAAGCTACACTGAGGGGCCCTATACCTGGCTAAGCTACACTAAGGGCTCCTATACTTGGCTAAGCTACACTGGGGGCCCCTATACCTGGATAAGCTACACTGGGGGCCCCTATACCTGGCTAACCTACACTGGGGGCCCAAATGCCAGGCTAACCTACACTGGGGGCCCAAATGCCAGGCTAACCTACACTGGGGGCCCAAATGCCAGGCTAACCTACACTGGGGGCCCAAATGCCAGGCTAACCTACACTGGGGGCCCAAATGCCAGGCTAACCTACACTGGGGGCCCAAATGCCAGGCTAACCTACACTGGGGGCCCAAATGCCTGGCTAACCTACACTGGGGGCCCATATGCCTGGCTAACCTACACTGGGGGCCCATATGCCTGGCTAACCTACACTGGGGGCCCATATGCCTGGCTAACCTACACTGGGGGCCCATATGCCTGGCTAACCTACACTGGGGGCCCATATGCCTGGCTAACCTACACTGGGGGCCCATATGCCTGGCTAACCTACACTGGGGGCCCATATGCCTGGCTAACCTACACTGGGGGCCCATATGCCTGGCTAACCTACACTGGGGGCCCATATGCCTGGCTAACCTACACTGGGGGCCCATATGCCTGGCTAACCTACACTGGGGGCCCATATGCCTGGCTAACCTACACTGGGGGCCCATATGCCTGGCTAACCTTGACTGGGGGCCCATATGCCTGGCTAACCTATACTGAGGGCCCATATACCTGGCTAACCTATACTGAGGGCACGTAACCTATGCTGCAGGCACATACACCTGGCTAACCTACGTTGGGGGGGGGGGGGGGCATGCTTAGCATTTGGGACGTTGGTAGATCTCCTGGCCTCGGCAAATTTTAAAGTAGCTCGCGAGCCGAAAAAGTGTGGGCACCCCTGATGTACAGGATAGGGTGGTAGATGTGTTTTGAATCAAGCAAAATCGGCATTAATTTGTATTTTGGAGTCATTGCATATCCTGCTACAGTACACTGTTTTTTTAACTGTATTTAGGTGAAAAAAAAATGCAATGAACATCATAAAACCAGTAAGGCTGGGAACACACTAGGCAGTGTGGTAAAGGTCATGTTTTGCTGCATGTGCGTTTTTAGTGTGTTTGCCGTGCGTTTGCATTTTTTCCCGCACATGTTTTTCTTGTGCTTTGCGTGCATTTTAATGTGTTTGCGGTTCACATATACAAAACGCACATGTGTTTTTGTATGTGTTTTGCATGGTTGTTTTATGCAAATCACTAGGAAGTCAACAGGAAGCAGAAATAAATTGCACTAAAACGCAATACCTCTGCGTCACCATTGACTTTCATTATGTGCATTTTTAGATGTTTTGGAAAAATATGCAGCAAGACCAGTGTTTTAAAAACGCACATTGCAGAACGCAAGCATATGCGTTTTTTCATGTGGCCCATTGGCTTGCATTATGTGCTTTTTCTGCAGCGCTAGAGTTTCTGCCTAGTGTGTTCCCAGCCTAATGCTTTATACACACTTGAGATAAAAGTCTTTGGTAAAGGCAAGATCACAGACCAATTTTACCCCATTCCATGTAGTATGAGAGCCATACTCTACACAGTCTATTCTATGGAGCTGCACTCCCCATCAGATAAAATCTTTGCAGGATGCTGCACACAAAGATGCCCGTACACACTCAAAAGATCTGTTCCTGCAAAAGATCCATTCCTGCAAAAGATCCATTCCTGCAAAATGAATTCATAGTCTATGAGATCTGCAGATCATCATACACACCTTGTTTAACATTAGCAGGATTCAAAAGTGTTTAGGCAACAGCATATATTGTCAGCAACAGCATAATCCACAGTACTTGACAAGCAGAATCAGACCCCAAAGATGAGCAATAGCTGTTAAATGCAAGCCAGGGGTGTGAGAAGCTAAATGAAGCAGTTCAAGGTTAGTATGCTATGAAGGCTGGAGAAAGCTGTATAAGATATCCTGTGTGGCCCAAAACAGATTGTCCATGACAACAGAGGCTTCAAGCTCAAGCCCCAAACATATGCAATGCCACTATGCTGATTAAGAGTTACCCACTCCTGCGTCCTGGATGTCTCCTGTAATCCAGCCAAACGTGGCTATCACCCAAGCAAAGATAGTTCGTGATTCATAATGCGCTCTTCCGCATGCTGACCTGGACCAGTATGATGAAGTAGGGGGGTCACGAAGATGAGGTGCACCAGTTTGTATGCTGCAATCCGCGGTGGAGGAGAGGGGAGGCACCCGGCGTCTCTCAGAACACCACGCCGGGAGAACCCGACATGTTTCGCTGGCAAGCGACCAGCTTTCTCAAGGGAGGCGTGGTTAGCTGTCCTCACTCCTAGCTCAGTGCTTTAAGAAGAGCAGTTCCGGATTCGTCATATGACGCAGCGCGCCAAAAGTCCCGCCCACCGAATGCGCACCAGTCTGCCGCCGAGAACAAGTCACCCGGAGGCAGAACAAGGGGCACAGAGGGTAGGCGGAGACCTTGATCCCACCCCTAGACCTCCACCACATGGAATGCAGGAAGATCAACAGCCACCCGCGCGTCCAAACGTGAGGGAGGGGGGAGGACCATTGGAGCGCAGACTTCAGACCCGGATATGGTATGTTATCACCGGCACCACAATAATTATCGTAGCTGCCAGCACATCTTATTCTTACACTGGAAGAAAGTGAGGATTGGCACATGCAGTTCTCCTTTGTTAAAACACAGCTTTATTGTGTCCGGCTGTACATCATTAAGAAACAGGATAAATTCCCAGTACTGATAAAAAAGTTCCTACCCAGTCCAGTATCCGGTGGGGTGAAGTGGGAGCGGTGGCTTGCCTGACGCACGTTTCGCTCGTAAGAGCGTCTTCTGAGGCTCTGCGCACGCCGGGCATCTTGCGCTGTAAGTTTAAATAGGGGAAATCCCGTGGTATCCGGCGTGCAGCAGGCCGTCGCCCCCTTCCCTTACTTCCGGCATATGACGTCACGACGACATCTTATTCTTATATAGATAACAAGAAAAAAAGAAAAAATGGGCTATACTAAGACTGCCATAACACCAACACCCGCACAGAGAGCCACACACCATATTTATATAATTAAAGGTATAAGAATATTTACACCCTAAAACAGCCTAAGACATAGCTGTTATACTCTGAAGGCTGGGGGAAAAAAGATTTATGAGAACCCCCAAACTAGAGTGTGGAAAAGATAATGACATAAAAATCAAAATCTCACGGGAGAGGAAATGGGAGGCATGTAAATATCACACACGTACAAGCGTGTGTGCAGTGGGACACCCCAGCGACCCACAATAGAGAAGAGGGCGTCACAGACTAATTAAACTGGTAAAAATGATGAAAACCCAAAAGACTCATTCAGGCCAGGCGGGACCGTGGCCTGCAAGTCATAGATCCATCTTGCCTCTCTCTGCAACAGAAGGCGATCAAAATTGCCTCCCCTTATGTTGCTATGTATGCGGTCCAGACCGATGAAACGGATCTGGTCAGTTCGACCGCCGTGGACGGATTTGAAATGCCGAGCTACCGGAGTCATCACAGACAGGTCCTTTTTCTTCTTGCTCCGGATACTGGTGATATGTTCACCAATCCTGGAGCGTAATTCACGCTTAGTTTTGCCTATGTAAAATGCCCCACTGGGACACATAAGCAAATAGACCACTAATGTGGTTTCACAATTGACAAAATGTGTCAAGGACCAATTTCTGCCGTCCGGCAGCTCGACATCCTTACCCACTCCCATGTAACGGCAAATCGAACAGCCACCGCATGTATATGTACCTATTAGACGACAGTGTTTTGAACCGGGGCCAGAGCCACAGAAATGGCTATTCACTAAATGATCCCTTAGAGAGGGCGCTCTACGAAAGGTCAGTGAAGGCCTAGGGGGTAAGAACTGTGCCAAAGAGGGGTCGTTGTGAAGAATGTGCCAATGCTTCTGTACTATATGTGTGATTTCAGAATGTTCCGCACAAAAACGTGTCAGAAATCTTGAGGTATTGGAGTGGGGCTGTCTCGGAGTGGATGGTTTGCAAATCAAGGAGTCCCTGTTACAATGGCGCACCCTTTCATACGCCCTCCTCAGGGATCTGTCGCAGTACCCCCTCTCCCTAAATCTAGAGCGAAGTCTTCCAGCCTCCTGCTGGAAAGTTCCTTCCTCAGAACAATTCCGTCGTAGACGGTAATATTGGCCAGTAGGGATGCCTCTGATGGTGTGCGATGGATAAAAACGATCAGCTCTTAAAAGAGAATTCGTAGCTGTGCTCTTCCTATATTGGGTTGTAGACACCCCACCAGAGGCATCCACTGAAATCTATAAGTCGAGAAAGGGGATACTGCGATCAGAAAACGCAGAGGTAAAGCGCAAGTTGCGTTCATTAATATTGAGAATCTCCACAAAGGTATTAAGAAGGGATATGGTACCTGACCACAATATGAGGATGTCATCTATGTACCTGTGCCACGACAAAATGTCTGCAAAAGATCAGTTCCTGCCAAAGATCCATTCCTGCAAATTGCATTCATAGTCTATATCTGCAGATCATCATACACCCCTTGTTTAACAGACATTCATCTGCAGATCAGATCCACCAGGATGGATTATTATTATTATTATTTAGTATTTATATAGCGCCGACATCTTCCGCAGCGCTGTACAAAGTATATGGTCTTGTCACTTAACTGTCCCTCTGAGGGGCTCACAATCTAATCCCTACTATAGTCCTATGTCTATATTGTGTAGTGTATGTATCGTAGTCTAGGGCCAATTTTTTTAGGGGGAAGCCAATTAACTTATCTGTATGTTTTTGGAATGTGGGAGGAAACCGGAGTACCCGGAGGAAACTCACGCAGACACGGGGAGAACATACAAACTCCTTGCAGATGTTGACCTGGCTGGGATTCGAACCGGGGACCCAGCGTTGCAAGGCGAGAGCGCTAACCACTACACCACCGTGCTGGATTTCCTGATCTGCAGATGATTGTCTGATCTGCAGATAAATGTCTGTTAAACAAGGTGTGTTTGAGGATCTGCAGATCTCAGACTATGAATGCAATTTGCAGGAACGGATCTTTTGCAGATACTGATCTTTTGTGTCTGTACAGCATCTGTGTGTGCAGCATCTTGCTAAGGTTTTTTTCTGATGGGGAGTTCAGCTCCATAGAAAAGACTGTGTATAGTATGGCTCTCATACTACATGAAGGTTGGTAAGATTGGTCTGTGATCTTTCATTTTCCAAAGACTATAGTCTGATGTGTGTATGCGCCTTAAAGGTGTCCACACACACACACCATACTTTTTTATTTTATTTTTTTTATCTGTTCAATATAAGAATCGCAATCAATTTTTCTGACTGTAAGGGCTGGAAGCCACAGGAGCGCTTTTGGCAGCACTGCGATGCGCTAGCAGTTTGCCAAAACGCTGGGCTAATGTTAATGGATGGGGCAACTTCCACAGGAGCGTTTGCGTTTCTCAGAAACGCAAACGCAGGACGTGCAGCATTTTGGGAGCGTTAGCACTTCAATGTAAAGTATTGAACCGCTAGCGGAAACGCTCAGCAAAACCTAAACTGAGCGGTTTTGCTAGCGTTTTGCGGTTCAGCACACTGTAACAAAATTAAAAATAATTCACAGAACCAATCAGGATAAAAACGCAAAACGCTAGGCACCCGCTGGGGAAAGAAATACAATGTTGCAAAACACGACCAAAAACGCGCATGAATCCGCTTGCAAACCGCTCAGACAAAACGCTAGCTTTTGCGTTTGCGGTTTTCAGTGGGTTCCAGGCCTAACAATTCAAAAATCTGACCAATGTACCACACACCTATGTTCAATTTTTCCCCAATCATGAATAAAATAATTGAAAGCTCTGCAAAAATTGATTGGAACTCTACATCAGGTAATTGACAATCCATCACACACCATATAATTCTTGATAAAGTTGTTCTGAAATTTCCAACATGTCCAATCTCCAAAAATCAAAAAAAAAAATTGGGGAAATCGGATTTCATCAATCTAAAACAAAGAAAAGCTTTTTATTTTTGGGACAACCGATCGAAATGATTGAATTGGTGAAAAATTGGATCTTTTGACTGTATGGTGTGTGGCCACCTTTAGGCCTGGAAACCACTAGAGGGTTTTTTTTTTTTTTTTTTTTTTTGCGTTTAGAGAGCGCTTTAAATCGCTAGTGATTTCCCTAAACGCTCTGCCAATGTAAGTAAATGTAACAAATTCCACAGTTGCAATTAGCAATATCACAATCGCAGGACATGCAGCATTTTTGGGAGAGTTTGCGCTTCAATGTAAAGTATATAAGCGCTGGCAAATCGCTCATGAATTGCTACACATAGCGATTTTGTGTGATTTTTAAATGACTGTAAAAAAATTATAATAATTTGAAAGGACTAATCAGAATTGCAAATCGCTTACACTTTTAAAATCACTACCAAAATAGCTGTAAAACGCTCATAATATTGCTTACAAAATGCTAATTTTGCTAGCGATAGCGATTTGTAGTGGTTCCAGGCCTTAGGTTAGTTTCACACTGTTGCACATCCTGTACAAGATTGCAGCACAAGGGAAATGTCGTAACACAGGTGTAATGCAATGCATGCAGTGAAGTATACAGTACATAAGTCTGCTTCACCACACCTGTAAAAACCAGGGCTGTGGAGTCAGAGTTGGAGTCGGTGGTTTCATAAACTGAAGAGTCGGAGCCAGGAGTCGGATGATTTTTGTACAAAATCCACTGCTTTGGTAAGTATTAGACTAAGGAGTCGGAGCCATTTTGGGTACCTGGAGTTGGAGGTTTCATAAGCGTTGGAGTCGGATGATTTTTGTACTGATTCCACAGCCCTGGTAAAAGCAACGTACCACACAGCATGCCTTGTTATTCCAATGAAGTCTGTTGCACCACACTGCTAACCCACCTATGTGAACATACCATCACAATATAAATCTATTTACGATGCAATTTAATTGTCCAACGCAAAATGTCAGTGTGAAAGTAGATGTAGGCTAAGTGCACGCTATGTGCGTTGCATGTTGCAATTATTAAGTTATTTTTTCATAGCATGAAAAATTGCTATGTAACATGCATGTTTTAACGCACGTTATCCAAAATGCACCATAGAAAATGCATTAGGATAATGGGGTCTGTTACAAGGCAGAGAAGTAAACATGTCAAACCATTTCTTTATTACAGCTAGAACAAAACCTGAAAGAGAACCCATGGCTGTGCGGTGGGGGGGGGGGGGGGGGGGCAAATGGGACACAGAGGCATGTTCCCTGCCTCATGTCTCTGTGTGTCCCCCCACGCCACTCTCTGCCCCCCCACCGCCGCGCTATAACCCCTGAAATTAGTGACAATGATGGTCACTATTCCGGAGAGTAATGGGAGGAGAAGGATTTCCTGCTCAAAACACCCACTGGGGTCATTCTTGCAGGCTTTCCACATCTCCCTAGCCGTGCCCCCTGCTACACCCCCCCCCCCCCTCCCAACCCACCGATAGCCTGCTGAGAGAATCTCTCCAGTGTCCAGACCCCCAGAGGTCACGAATGTAAATGTATGGAGTTGCAGACCGGCTGCCCAATCTCCTGGATCAGGTAGTTTTTTTTTGTGTGTGTACACCTAGGGCTCTCTTGAAATAAATCTGCAGTGTGTCTACTTCCTGCTGTCATGGAAGCAGAGTTGACCAAGGCAGCCAGCTGACACAGATGAGAGATCAAATTACACTGGTGATTAGTCACAGATGAGGGGGAATTAGTCAGGCTAAACTCTCTAAATACATAAAGGTGCATTTCACTCGGTTTTCCTTCTGTCCTGTGCAAGAGTTCAGGTCGCAGGTGAGCAGGCTGAGCTTGTATGGGCAAGGTTTGTATGCATGTTCCATGATTGCATAAAGTCATTTCAGTTGTTTCATGTGGGGTGTCCAGAGGCTTATTCAGTGGTATCTAACTTTTTTTTCCCCTTTACATAACAGGTCTACTATAAATTCAGCGTGGGTGCTCCTATGTTTAGTAAACTTCTCAAACGAACCTCTGTAAATTGGGAGGGGGCGCGCAGCAAACGTTCACTTGCCTATTGTATGTTATCCTCCATCTTCTCTGTCCCTGCACTGCAGGTTAAGTACCTGTTGTGATGTCACCTGGCACTGGTCTCTGCAATGCATGCTGGGAGAGGTAATCCTGCTAATTGACTACATCTCCCAGGATGTGTTGTGTTGGCTGGGGATGTCCAGTATCAACATGGGTACTTCAACCTGCTGCACAAGGAAAGAAAAGATGGAGCCCTGCATATAGACTGGGGACTACGGAGCAGACCCCTGTAGGTAAGTACTTGCTGCCCCTCCAAAAAACCCTCTCCCAAGGTAAGTATCTACATTTTTGCCTTAAAGGGAACCTAAATCCAATAGAAAAGAGTTTTACTTACCTGGGCCATCCTGTGCCCTGGACGTCAACCCTGAGTCCTCCGCCGCCAGCTAGTTTTTGTTTTTGCCGACTGAGACAGCAGGCCGCCACGCGTATCATTACACGCGTTGCCGCGGTTACAGGACGCTATAGTGTGTGTCAAACGTATCTTTGTATGCGTTGCACCTGCAACCCAACTCCGATTCCTCAGTTCATGAAACTTCCGACTCCAGCTCTGACTCCAGGTACTCAAAATTGTTTCGACTCCTCAACTCCACAGCCCTGAATATATGGGTTTTGAACAGTTTAGCAACCATGCATGTACATTTGGGTTGGTTTGGCCGCACACCACACATTACATGCAGTACCCCTTAACTAAACCGTAACTGCCCTGCATGTCAACCACTAACACAGTGCAGTAACCAGCACTGCCATAGATTACGGTTTTCTTTGTTTTTATTTAAAGGGTAATTTCCCTTTTTAATGTCTGCATTTCTATTCAAAACTGTGATGCCATTTAGATCTGATACCTGGGTGTATTCTTTCTGCTAATAGACTCCCGTTCCTCATTTTCTTGTTTGGTGATTTAACGATAGGCGGGAGAATGAATGACTGACTGACTAATGCTGTACCCTAAACACGCCTGTTCTTGTCATTAGAGAGGTTTTTCAGGTCTATGACCTGACAAATCAGGTTTGTGTTTATCCACCTGTTGGATGTTTGCCAGTACAAGTGAGAGATACTTTTCAGGAACTATTCAGCTGCTAATTTTTGTTTTTATTGAAGCTCCTCTAAGGAGCTTGTCTTAAGTTGCTTAAATGTTTTGCTGTATTTAAAAATGATGATGAAAATTATATTACATTTATTGTTTTACTGCAGTACAGTGTAGCAGAAGTGTTTTCAGATTTGGATGGTCTGCTTCCCAGTGTGTGCATCCTAACTGCTGCAGTTCGGCTGCATTTAAATTGCACCCGAATTACACTGGTAATTCAGCCGTCCTTCTTTCAGAAGGCCGGCTGAACTGCACATTTGCCGAGCCGTTCGGCCTCCTGTCTGCCGCCCACCAATGTAAGTCGGGTGCAATTTAAATGCATCCGAACTGCAGCAGTTGTAACACCATGCCTGTCAAGGGTTGACACGTGGTGGTGGTACTGGGCGGCAGAGAACTGTGACATGTTGAATCTGAGAGCGGCTGCGGCCACACTCAGATCTTACTCTGTGTGGAGGCCGGCGCCTGTACAGCACCGGTATCAGGAGCTAATAAGCGTGTGGCCAGTGCAGGAGAGCAGCTGACAGACGGTGACTTCAATGCTGGTCAGCTGTCTGTGTAAAGGGCCCTATACAGTACAAGTGAACAGGAGCCTGTAGTCTAGCTGAGTGGAAGTCTCAATAGCCGCTTAGCAGGCTCTAAACAGACTTCCATTGTGTGTTGTGCCTAAAGTACACCTGAAGTGGGGAAAAGGGAAACAAAAATATTTACCTCCAGTTGCTGGAAGCATCTTGATGGTCCACAGGCTTTCCAGATCCCAATAGAGCACACCTTTCCAGGGTCAGGCAGGGTTCCTCTTCATCTTCTACTCGTGCTCCTGGCCATGGCACCCCGGCTGGACATCAGGGCGTTGGAGTTGGAGACATTTTGGGTACCTGGAGTGGGTGGTTTCATAAACGTCGGAGTCGGGTGATTTTTGTACTGACTCCACAGCCCTGCTGGACATGCCAGCACAAGCAAGGACTGTGCATGCCTGGTAGAATATTAATAGCACACGCCCAGTCCAGATACTCTCATTTACAGCCATGAGTACTCCAGGGAAACCTACCTGCACCACTCACTGATGAAATGTGCATATCATGAGTGAAGCACTCGCACATGCAGTGGCAGGCTGCATACCACAACCAGCACCCAAGTTTGGATTACACAGTATACTATCCATTGGGACTAGTGCTCGGCTAAAGTCAGTAAGCCCATTCTGGGCTCAGGCTTATTATCAGTGAGATTACTTTCTACTAATACAGTTGGAGTTGGATTGCTGAACTTTATCAAGAAGTTTTGAACAGAGGCGCCAATGTAGAATGAAACAGTCTAAAAACTGTTTAAAAGGGGGAAGTTGGTGAACTTACCTCCCTTGAGAAGACACAGACTAAGTTGTTTTTTTTCAGTAAGAAAAACGACATTTTAATCGTAACTCCAATATGCACTGCGTTTCACGGGCAAAACTCCCGCCTCATCAGGCAATTCAATGGAGAAAAGGGAACTAGTGCAGGTCTGTGTGACAGCCGAGCGTCACACAGACCTGCACTAGATTCCTTTTCGGCGGGATGACGTCAGCGACGTCGTGACGTCAAAGGGGATTCCTATCCACCCCATAGAGCTGCCTGGCACTGATTGGCCAGGCAGCGCACGGGGTCTGGGGGGGGCGGCTGCGGCGCGACGGATAGCGGCGGATCGGCGGGTAGCGGCGGCGATCGGGCACTGCAAGCAGCTAGCAAAGTGTTAGCTGCGTGCAGCAAAAAAAAAATTATGCAAATCGGCCCAGCGGGGCCTGAGCGGTGCCTTCCGGCGGCATAGCCCGACCTCAGCTCGGGCTTACCGCCAGGAAGGTTAAAACTTCTTGATCTAGTCTAGTCCACTACTGGTGGAGGGGTATACCCCTATTCTGCCTATCTACAGAGAGCGACTTCTTCTTAAAGGGATACTGTAGGAGGGTCGGGGGAAAATGAGTTGAACTTACCTGTCGGTGATGTCGATCGGTTTGCAGGTGATTGTGATGTCGGTCGTTTTGCGGGCGATTGCGATGTCGGTTTGCAGTTGATGGCGATGTTGGTCGGTTTGCGGGCGATCGTTTTGCGGGTGTCACTCGCGTTTGTGCCGACGATCGCGGGTGTCACTCGCGGGGGGGGGGTGGTTGTGCCGACGATCGCGGGTGTCATTTGCGGGGGGCCATTTGCCGACAATCGTGGGTGTCACTCGCGGGGGGGGGGGGTTGTGCCGACGATCGCGGGTGTCACTCGCGGGGGGGTGCCGACGATCGCGGGTGTCACCCGTGGTGGGGGGTGGGGGGGCAGCCTGCAGCTGTCACTCAGGGTGTCTGGATGGGGAGGGAAGGAGTCGAGAGGGACCAGCCAATGAGGCTGCAGCAGGGCTGGATAGGGAAATGAAGGGGTGGTGCAGGGAGGGCAGTAGAGAGGAAGTAAGACCTTCCCATACTGCTTTGCAGGCTGACTGCGGCTTTTTCAGTCTGATGCGGCCTCCTAAACAGCCTGGAGATGAGGAAGGCTGCTATTCAGCCCACAATAAAGTAAGAGTTTTTTTACTTCAGTATTGATATTTGGCTTCCTTCCACACTGTTTAACACAGGGGAACATAGATAAAAATTACTTGTTTTTGCCTGACAGTTACTCTTTTTAAAGTCTGAAATTCCAGAAGTTAACGGGAGGCGGGGCTGGAGCATTGGGGAGTGGCTGCACGGGCACAGGCTGTATGCGGGGGACCATTAGAAGCCCTGGGTAAGTTCAACTCATTTCCCCCCCCCCCCCTACCTGGCTGGTAACCTACACTTGTGAGTATATTTATTGTTGGTTTATTCTAACCAGTTGGACCATAAAACTACTACACTATATATCGGGCTCTTGTTTTTGTTTTGTTGTTTTTGTTTTCTCGGATTGCTGAACTGATTGAGTACTCTCATTTGCACATCCCGGAACTTTGCTATCACCATTCAGTTGAAGAGCTCTATTCACATTAGCGTTTTTTGCGGAGCCGGACGTACGTATCGGGATCAGGTAAAAACTCAGTTTTTTTTTACAGCCAGTGTGCTGTAAACTGTCAGTTTTCTATTTGTTCCTATGCAGCTGCAAAACCTTCCGTTTCCGTTCCGCTGGACACAACGGTCCGGGAAAAATAGGTCCTGCTGCATTATTATTATTTTTTTTTGTTGTTGTTGTCTGTCAAGCGGATTGGACAACTGATCCGTACAAGCGGATGGATTTGAACGGATCCATTGGATTGGAGCCATATAACATACCAGACTGTTTGTGCAGTACACGTTCCGCTTCTGTTCTACTCAACACTAATGTGAACCGGGCCTAACCTATGTGTTGTGTGACGTGTGCGAGTCGTGCATATCAGTTGGCTTCATTTTTAAGTTTGTTATTGCTGCAGCAGATGAGAAATTTTTCATGTTGCTCATACAATACACATATGGCTCTGCTTCATGTGTTAAATGACTAGTGTGACCCTCACTGATAAGAAATTCCCCTTTTTAACTCTTTCTTGCTCTCACAAGCCATTTTCTGCTAGGAAAGTGGTTTATAGTTGGAATTTCTTATCTGTGAGGGTCACGCTGTAGTCCCTTCCTGTCTGAGTCAGGACTGAGTCAGCCACTTACATACCTGATATTTAACTATTTCAGGCAGAGAAAGGAAAAAAAAAGAACACTGCATAGTTATTTGTGTGCTGGGCACTGTACATACCCATGTCTTTTTCATCATGTCACATGTCACTTCGGGTATCCTTTAATTACATACCTGTTTTTTTTTGTTTTTTTTTTTTTTTTTTTTTGAGGTTGCATAGTCCCCCAATACTTTAACTACTACTGATGTTGCATAGTGTCTACTGTAGACACTTTTCCCTCGAAGTGGAAAAGCACCATGGTCCTTGGGTAGGCATTAGGTAGCTATACTTGTCACCAGGTAGCCAGAGATCCCCCAGTGTTACCATCTGTATAATGCAGCCAAAGGTACCCCCTAGTATAGGGTAGCTAGGGGTGTCTATTGGTACAGGCTGTCCCCTACTTACAAACAGGTTCCGTTGAGGGAGAATTTTGTTATAAGTTGAGTCCTGTGTTAAACATGGTGAAAAGTGGATAAATCCTTTCCAGACAACTCTGGATTTGAACAGAATAGTATAAAATTATGTTTTTATTTATTTTCAATGTGCTTTTGTAGGGAACCTAAAGTAATTGGGGGAAAAAAGCCAGTTTAACATACCTGTGGCTTCTACAGGCCCCCTGCAGCCGCCCTGTGCAAGAGCCATCACTGAGTGTTCCTCCAGTTCCCCGCAGCACTCCACTTTCAGTTCTGGCTACTCAGCAGCACACGTACTCTATCGCAATCCCGTCACCGGGAGCGTCCGTATGAGAAAATATCTACTGCACAGGATGGCTCCGGCCACGGGAGTGCGATCGAGGACGCGTGCGGCAAGGGCCGTGCATGTGCAGTGGTCATCGACTCGCTGAGTCCTCGTAACTTAAAGTGGGGCACTGCAGGGGACTGGAGGAACCCTCAGTGATGGCACAGGGCAGCTGCAGGGGGCTGATAGTAGCCCCAAGTAAGTTAAATTTGCGGTTAAAAACCCCTTTACCGCATGTGTGATTGTGAATAGAGCCCAATGTGGGTCCATGCATACTCAACCCTTTTGCGTAACATTGCATCAACCATATTTCACAAAATTTCCAATTAAAGTACTCAATGCTTAAATATCACTAATCGTAGTACAGAGAGTGCCTGTTCTCCTTCTTAGCTAGGTTTCGGTGTTACCCCATCATCAGGGGAGCAGGATATAGGAGGTCCTACTGGGACCTCCTGAACTTATTCAAAAAGAGCTTGATGAATATGTTCTTGAGGCCATCCTGTCTGTGAACAAGTATCAATCACTACAGGCTTGAGGTAAAAGTAATATGCTGCCTGTGTATGGTGTTTAGGCCTCGTTCACATCATGACAAGCTTCCGTGCGCATTTGGAAGCACGCCTGATGTGTGACACGCAAGAATGGCAGGAGGGCATAGACAGCCCTTCTGACGTTCACATCATAGGCGCTGCACAGCACTATGATGCACTTGCGTACTGCTGCATGCGTTCTGTCCGCAAGCGCAGCGCTGATACATTTACTGTAATGAATGGGATCAGCGGTGCAGATGGTGTGCGATCGTACGTGTTGCATTTTGATCACACTGCCATCTGCGCGATGTATACATTTTTACTAATAAATACCAATATCAAGGTGATTGACTGAGTATAAGCAGATTTACTTTTGTGTTAGTGTGTTTTGTATAATGTCTATACTTAAAGGGGCAGTATTTTGAAATTGGCCTTTTTACTTCATTACATATAAGTTATGTACAAGTGGAGTAATACTTTAAACACGTTTTAGTGGCTGAACAAATGTAATTAGTACACTGGCATTACCTATTTGCAGCAAGGGAGCCACGTCAGAAGAAACATTTACTGACGCCAATTTAGACCATACCATTATGCTGTAGGAGGCAGCTAAATCGGCTGTTTGGGATGGCATTATATTTCCCCCTTGAGACGTTAGAAATAGGATCCTCCACCTTGTAACTGCACTCTCGTGCAGTTCTTCAGCTCATGTGAGCCGCGTGACGTCACCGCACTTCACAGATCCTAATGCTGCCTGCCGAGGCCCCTTCACCGCTGCTGGCAAGGCCACGGACACCTATTGCTGTCCGTTGCTGTGGTTACCAGCGTTCAGCTCTGCGCAGGATTGTGGCGGCAGCACGGAGCAGCCACGAGTTGTAGCTGTGTCCTGCTAGCATCTAACATTACGATTAAAGTTGTTTTAGGCTAATTTCACACCAGGACGTTGCGTTAGAGGGGGCGTTAAGGTCGCATAACGTCCCCCTAACTCAACGCCTGGTGGTGCTGGATCTGGACGTCAGAGTGAGCCGCGTTGTGCAGCTCACTCTGGCGTCAGTGATGCGCACTCTTGTGCGCATGCGGCATCACGTGGTCCCGCCGGCCAATCGCCGCACAGAGCGGCTGCTCCAGGAAGTAAACACTGCACGTCATAACGTGCAGTGCATATTAATTGGCCATGTGCCTGGCCGCTCTCCGCTCCTCCCCAACATTATTGAGCATGTGCAAGCAGTCTAACGCGGCTCAGCCGCGTCCAAAGTACTGCATGCAGTACGTTGTCTTGTGACGCAGTGTTACAATGTAACGCAACATCCGCACTGTGAACAGCCCCATTGATTTTTCATTACTGTGCGGTGGGCTGCGCTACAGGCTGCTCTAACGTGCGCCTGTAACGTCCCACTGTGAAACCAGCCTTATTCACGAGGCAAGCATTCTTAGAAAGAAAGAGTTACATTTTTACTGCTTTCCTTCTAAGAATGCTTGCCTCGTGAACACTTTAATCGTAATGTTAGATGCTAGCAGGACACAGCTACAACTCGTGGCTGCTCCGTGCTGCCGCCACAATCCTGCGCAGAGCTGAACGCTGGTAACCACAGCAACGGACAGCAATAGGTGTCCGTGTCCTTGCCAGCAGCGGTGAAGGGGCCTCGGCAGGCAGCATTAGGATCTGTGAAGTGCGGTGACGTCACGCGGCTCACATGAGCTGAAGAACTGCACGAGAGTGCAGTTACAAGGTGGAGGATCCTATTTCTAACGTCTCAAGGGGGAAATATAATGCCATCCCAAACAGCCGATTTAGCTGCCTCCTACAGCATAATGGTATGGTCTAAATTGGCGTCAGTAAATGTTTCTTCTGACGTGGCTCCCTTGCTGCAAATAGGTAATGCCACTGTACTAATTACATTTGTTCAGCCACTAAACGTGTTTAAAGTATTACTCGACTTGTACATAACTTATATGTAATGAGTAAAAAGGACTATTTTCGCAATACTGCCCCTTTTAAAAATAGGTATTCCTAATGAAAAAATTAACTCATAACAAGTATCTTCTCTTTCAGGTCAGCGGTTGGCTTTTGATCGCGTGTGTAGCTGTCATATTCTTCTTAGTTCTGTGTGTAGCCAGGTGTTGTTCACCTCTTGTTTACCTTCATCTGAGGTACTGGACCAGCTATGTCAATAATGAGCAGACTGTCTTTGAACAAGCAATGGATCAGCACTCGAAGATTTATGCTACAGAGAATATCAAAAAGTTTTTTGGATTCACTCCGGGGAGTAAAAAAGTTTCTGAAATTCGCATACCATCACGTTTGGATTGGAAGACTATTTCTGGATTGGATCTTCTTAAAGTAGTGAATCAAGACCATTGTCATTACAGTCTCCTTCATGCATGGGCCGATGAAGAAGATCAGGGAGATGAAAAGATTATTCCTATCAGTTTAGAACCGGTCTCTGGAGAAGGGTCTCCATCTACCCTTCCAAATCCACCCCAAACTGTATAAATGTTATAGCTCCATTATGCTCTGCTGTTCTAGGGGAGTTGGGTAAAGGAGTAAAAATGGTACATCCATTGGCCAACACCCATAATGAAGCTGGAATAGAATTGGACTAAGTTATATGTTTATAAATGCACTACAATTTGAAGTGGTACTTCAGACCAAAGTTTTGTTTTAGACGTCAGGTTAATGCCTACTGTTTTTATCTCATTTTGGGAGAATAACCATTTATTTCATTTCTAGAGACCTAACAAGTTTTATTAAAGGGGCACTATGGCTAAATTCTTCTATTTTAGTCACTTTAACATAAATATTTATTTTTGCAGCAATGTTATTGACATTTAATGTGGCTGATTGTTTTTTTTTTTTTTACACTGGCAATATCTATTTATTGCAAATGAGTCACGTCAGAAGATTTACCTTTACCTTACTGACGCCACTTCAGCATAATCCATTTCGTTGTAGGAGGCATCTGACCTGTGTTTGCTTTGCCGTTTGCTTCCCCCCTCTGGTCCGCTCTGAGGATTATTCCAACTGTAACTGCACACTTTGCGCAGTTACTGAGCTCTGTGCAGCCGCCGTACAGCGCAGAACGGCTCTATACTTTCACGCCGAGGACCCCTTATTTGAAGCTGGCACAGCGACGGACACCTAATGTTGTCCGTTGCTGTGGTAACCAAGTGCGCGCTCTGCACAGACAGACAGCCGCTGCGTAATATTGCAGACACAAGCGCTATTGCTGTGTTCTGCGCTGTACGGCGGCTGCACTGATCTCAGTAACTGCACAAAGTGTGCAGTCGTTGGAATAATACTCACTGAGCGGACCAGAGGGGGGAAAGCAAACGGCAAAGCAAACACAGGTCAGATGCCTCCTACAACGAAATGGATTATGCTGAAGTGGCGTCAGTAAAGTAAATCTCCTGACGTGACTCATTTGTAATAAATATATATTGCCAGTGTAAAAAAAACAAAACAATCAGCCACATTAAATGTCAATAACATTGCTGGAAAAACAAATATTTATGTTAAAGTAACTAAAATAGAAGAATTTAACCATAGTGCCCCTTTAACCACAATGTTGACAGTAGTCACTGGAACAACTGACTATCGGAAAATGTATGCTGTTCTGTTAAGCAAGGTATGAAACCCTGGAAGTTCCAGTGCTTATTACAGGAAGTGAAGGCAAATCTCCCATAAGAGGCACAGAAAACAACCTGACTGGTTTTAATATGCCACAGGTTGAGCCAACACTTAATAAAGTTTATTTGCCAAGAATTTTATTGCATATTCCTGGAAAGGAATAGCCTAGAAAGTTTACCATTTCTTCAACTACTGTATATTTTGGATTTTTATTTAAAAACATTTTAAACCTTTTAAAACTATTTAGATAAATTGCCTAATAAAACTAATTTTGTGCTACACTGTGAAATAACCTGCAGTAGTGTCTCATTCATTCCATGGTCTTATTTAGCAACATGTCGAGGATACTGTGTAAACTATTGTTTTAACAGAGAATCTGCTTTCAACAGATCAGCAATGGTTTCTGCCATATTTTCACAAATGGGATTCTATAAAACATAAATGTCTCCTTGCAGTTGTATGTATCCTATGGCCCAAAAAAAGCAACGTACATCAAGTTAGGGCTGGTTTACCCTGAATCAGTTGCAGTAAGCTTCAACACAACAATCAACTGATGGGCAGCACAGGTGAAGAAATTTACCATGTTGTTGGCTTTTTATAGGTGAGTTAACTAACTTAGTGGTCTTACTTACTTTAGTGTCAGTGTACATTAACCACTTAAGCCAATCTAGAAGAGTATTCTCATCCAGATACAGTGGCTTGCAAAAGTATTCGGCCCCCTTGAAGTTTTCCACATTTTGTCACATTACTGCTACAAACCTGAATCAATTTTATTGGAATTCCACATGAAAGACCAACACAAAGTGGTGAACACGTGATAAGTGGAACGAAAATCATACATGATTCCAAACATTTTTTACAAATAACTGCAAAGTGGTGTGTGCATAATTATTTGGCCCCTTTGATCTGAGTGCAGTCAGTTGCCTATAGACATTGCCTGATGAGTGCTAATGACTAAATAGAGTGCACTCATGTGCAATCTGATGTCAGTACAAATACAGCTGCTCTGTAAGGGCCTCAGAGGTTGTCTAAGAGAATATTGGGAGCATTAACACTGTGAAGTCCAAAGAACACACAAGACAGGTCAGGGATCAAGTTATTGAGAAATTTAAAGCAGGCTTAGGCTACAAAAAGATTTCCAAAGCCTTGAACATCCCACGGAGCGCTGTTCAAGCGATCATTCAGAAATGGAAGGAGTATGGCACAACTGTAAACCTACCAAGACAAGGCCATCCATCTAAACTCACAGGCCGAACTAAGAGAGCGCTGATCAGAAATGCAGTCAAGAGGCCCATGGTTACTCTGGACGAGCTGCAGAGGTCCACAGCTCAGGTGGGAGACTCTGTCCATAGGACAACTATTAGTCATGCACTGTACAAAGTTGGCCTTTATGGAAGAGTGGCAAGAAGAAAGGCATTGTTAACAGAAAGCATAAGAAGTCCCGTTTGCAGTTTGCCACAAGCCATGTGGAGGACACAGCAACCGTGTGGAAGAAGGTGCTCTGGTCAGATGAGACCAAAATGGAACTTTTTGGCCAAAATGCAAAACGCTATGTGTGGCAGAAAACACTGCACATCACTCTGAACACACCATCCCCACTGTCAAATATGGTGGTGGCAGCATCATGCTTGGGGGGGGTGCATCTCTTCAGCAGGGACAGGGAAGCTGGTCAGAGTTGATGGGAAGATGGATGGAGCCAAATACAGGGCAATCTTGGAAGAAAACCTCTTGGAGACTGCAAAAGACTTGAGACTGGGGCGGAGGTTCACCTTCCAGCAGGACAATGACCCTAAACATAAAGCCAGGGCAACAATGGAATGGTTTAAAACAAAACATATCTATGTGTTAGAATGGCCCAGTCAAAGTCCAGATCTAAATCCAATCAAGAATCTGTGGCAAGATCTGAAAACTGCTGTTCACAAACGCTGTCCATCTAATCTGACTGAGCTGGAGCTGTTTTGCAAAGAAGAATGGGCAAGCATTTCAGTCTCTAGATGTGCAAAGCTGGTAGAGACATACCCTAAAAGACTGGCGGCTGTAATTGCAGCAAAAGGTGGTTCTACAAAGTATTGACTCAGGGGGCCGAATAATTACGCACACCCCACTTTGCAGTTATTTATTTGTAAAAAATGTTTGGAATGATGTATGATTTTCGATCCACTTCTCACATGTACACCACTTTGTATTGGTCTTTCACGTGGAATTCCAATAAAATTGATGCAGGTTTGTGGCAGTAATGTGACAAAATGTGGAAAACCTTCAAGGGGGCCAAATACTTTTGTAACTCACTGTAGGCGCTGCTGAAGTCTAACTGTACGAGTATTCTCGTCCAGTGTTTAAGCGGCAGCACCTGCGGGTCACAGGGCCGTGGCCCTGCACACCGCGGCTGTTTTCCATTTTGGTAATTGGGGAAGGGAATCAAAGCTTCCCGAAACCAATTGCAGTGCCTGTAATGAATGGACATGACCCCAATCAGGGGCCATGTTCATTCATAATAAAGTGCGTGAATAAACTACAGGAAGAAAATAAACCAAAACCCTTCCTAGTAAACTAGGGAGTGTTTCGAGTGGCGAAAAGTTAAATTACATACCAGATTTTTTTTTTCATTAAAGGGACTCCAAGCACCTGTCATGGGCATGCCTTTAAGACTCCGACCAGTATTGCAAAGTACTTAAAGATGCATACCATTATGTAGCTGGTGCCCTCCTCTTTCATTTGATGCCTGTTATCCACCAAATAGTTTTCGTTCGATTTCAATTTAAAAATCATGGCTGCCATCTTGGCTATGTTATAACTTCCGGGTCACCCCTGTCTTCTCTGTTAGAGAAGTGCATCACTGAGTGAAGCAGGAAGAGGAAGTGACATGCACGGTCATTGCAAGAGGCTCCTCCAGAGGGGTCATAGCACAACTTTGTTGGAAGTAGTTTGGCTTAAAGGGAACCTTAACTGTAAAAAAAAGTTTTACTTACCTGGGGCATCTACCAGCCCCCTGCAGCCATCCTGTGCCCTTGCAGTCACTCATGGCTCTTCTGGTCCCCCGCTGCCAGCTAGTTTCGTTTTTGCAGACTGGGAGTCGGCCGGCCGCCATGCGTACATTTTTACGCATCCCTGCTGGTGCAGAAAGCTATTGCAGACATCAACAAGTACATTTTTACGCGTTACGGGTGTAATGCGTACAATTTTACGCATTACACCCGTAACGCGTAAAAAATGTAATTGTTGATGTCTGTAATAGCTTCCTGCACCAACAGGGATGCATAAAAACGTATGCATGACGGCTGACTCCCAGTCGGCAAAAACTAAACTAGCTGGCAGCAGGGGACCAGAGGAGCCATGAGTGACTGCGAGGGCACAGGATGGCTGCAGGTGGCTGGTAGATGCCCCAGGTAAGTAAAACTTTTTTTACAGTTAAGGTTCCCTTTAAAGGCATGCCCATGAGAGGTGCTCGGAAATCTGTTTATCCCCTTCTAAAGGCCCCCTTAACCACTGCCCCAGTTACCGTGCAAGTAAATGATGAAGAAAAAAAAAAGTAAATAAAGAACCAAAAGAACATAGTTGCCTTAAGGACTCGACTCTTCTTTTTTTGTATGTCATGAGGGTATATTACTGTTATTTTAGGACATGAGGGTTAATTGATGGGGTATAAAAAAATATACCTTTATTTCCACATAATATATTCACGCCATATGTTATACTAGGAACATAGTTTAAATGTTATAGTTGGGACTAATGGGCAAATACAATGAGTGGGTTTTATTTATAGTAGCATTGCGTATTTTAAAACTATAGGGGATGGGATTGGGTAAATAGTGGGGTTTTTTCCCTTTTTTTTTTTTTTTTTTTAATATTTGCCTAAAAAATGTATATAATATTAGCAAGAATATGCCCCCCCCCCCCCCCCCAACACACCACATATGTCCAGGTTTTGGTTTCAGTGCAGTAAATCTGGAAAGTTCTGTAGATAGCAGGGGCCATCTTGTGTTCTCCGGCTGGATTCCTCCCAGCACTGATTATGTGCACAGTGGGGAGGAATAAGTGCAGCAGGCATAGACTCTCCTAATATTGGATCCAAGCGCTGCATTTCTCATTTATTCTCTGCACTACCACCGGAGGCAGTGCAGAGAGAATAGAAGGGAACTACAGAGCCTGGAACCAATATTAGGTGAGTCTGTGTGTGCCGCTTTTATCCTTCCCCAATCTGCAGCACGGGGAAGAGGAGGGGCGCCGAGGCCAGTGACAGGAGAGAGCCTCTGGGCCCCCCTCCCTGCGCCCTAGCTGCTGCTGCGACCACACAGATAAGGGGAGAACAGGCGGCCAATGAGAGAGTGGTGAGTGACAGAGGCTTCAGCCAATCAGGCTGATCCAGCATACATGTCACTTCTTCTCTTTTGCGTCCTGCGTACGCTGTTAGAGCCTGGGGGCATGGGGAGAGAAAAGCTCATGTGGATAAAAGTAAGATTGTTTTCAAACTTTTGAATTGCCTGGTTGGCATCCCTTTTATTAATTTAACCATTTTTGCCACCCGGACGTGATTCTCACGTCCAGGCGGCTGCTCTGCTGCGGTGCTGCGCTTCGGCGCTCTCCGCCCCCGTGCTGTCCCCCGGTAGCCCTGGGATCAGTGAACGGGAACATGGTTCCTGATCACCGATCCGTGCCTACAGCAGAAAAACGAAGCGCTCTTACTAGAGGATTCAGTCTTTCTGCAAAAAAAAAAGTGTCCCCATCCTCCTTGTGCTTCCGGTGATCGAGAAGCACAAGGAGAAAAAAATAAACTCAAGGTGGCCATCTTGTGGCCAAATAGTAAAACTACATCTACATATTTTTTACATTACAATTTAAACATATAATATTCAAAATTAACTGTTTATTTCCCACACCAAAATATTACCCACATAAAATTTTGAATGGGAGAAAAAAAAATAGTTACCTAAGGGTCTGAACTTTTTAAATATGCATTTGAAGGGGGTATACTATGAACATTTTTTTTTAAATAATAAGCTTGTAAATAGTGGACGCAAAACGGAAAAAATGCACCTTTTATTTCCAAATAAAATATTGGCGCCATACATTGTGATAGGGACAAAATTTAAATGGTGTCATAACCGAGACAAACGGGCAAATTAAATACATAGGTTTTAATTATGGTAGTGTGGATTTTTTTAAAGCTATACTCGTCAAACTGAGAAATAATAATTTTTTTCCATTTTTTTTCTTATTAATCCTGTTAAAATGCATTTATAAAAAAATAATTCTTAGCAAAATGTACCACCCAAAGAAAGCCTAATTAGTGGTGGAAAAAACAAGATATAGATCAATAAATTGTGTTAAGTAGTAATAAAGTTATTAGCGAATGAATTGGAGGTGAAAATTGCTCTGATGCATATGTTGAAAAATCCCAGCCGGCTGAAATGGTTAATAGCCTGCAGGAGAGAATTAATCTAGTATTTTATGCCTAACCGTTACTCTTTAAGTTGTGGTGAAAAATAAAGATATAGATCACTTACGTGTGATGAGTAGTTTATAAAGTTATTGGCGAATAAATGGGAGGCGCGCTGACGAGAAAATTGCTTCTGTGCTAAAGGTGAAAACACTTGTAGGCTGAAGTGGTTAAGTTAACCACTTCTAGACAGAGGTGATTCAAATCTACATCCTGTTATTCCTGGGAATAGGGGTGATAGTGGGTGTTTAGTCGTGTGTCCTCCCAGTGTGATATAGATTGGGCCTGTGTGGACACGTGCAACAGAGGAAGGGTAGCAGGTTTGCTTACCTGACACCTGCGTGCCTCTCGCTCACATATAATATATATATTGTGTGTCATTATACATGAACACATGAATGTACAGCACTGTCATGTCATATGTGTATTGTGCTGCTATTTATATTTTAATTGGAACTGAATAAAAGTTAATTTTTAACCCACAGTGCGCCAATGGGCCTTTCCCGTTAGGGATACGTGTTCTTCCTGTTATTTCTGTCAGGGCATAGATTTTAAATCGCCCCCGTCCGCTCGCTCTCGTCATTCCTGCCTCTGTCCACGCAACTGCACCGGCTCACTCTGCTGTCACCATGACAGTAGATCTTCCTTTTATCAGGTGGGAGGCAATTTCATTGGCTCCTGACCTTGCGGCAGCTTTGAGCCAATCACAGCAATCACATTTCCTAAAAGGGCATGAGCGGCTCTGGTTTTAAAGGAGCCATAGCCCTCTGGCCACAAAGTGGATAAAATAAGGAACACCGCAAACACATTCGCACTGCAGGCACCCTTTAAAGTGAGCCCAAGCACACCAAAGAACCCCCCCCCAACAGAAAAAAAAAAACATGCCTTGGTAAAGGAATGTCCAGAGGCTCCAAATCTCCCCCCTCAACCCCACTGCGGTTGTGCACGGATCCTCTATGCATATCTGACATGTTCTCATGGACACTCTCCCCACCGTGTAAGTGCTGCTGTACTGTGTCCATGCATACAATAAGCTTACTAATAAACTTGGTTTAACAAACTACAAGGATCTATACTCACCCCTTTTGTTAAAAGGAATAAATTGTGGATGTATGCTAAAGGGGTGTAGCCTAACAGCTAATAACAACACCTGTGTTGACAGTATAGAGACGCATACTTTTTATTGACTAGGTTTCACTCTTCGTAATGCACGATAATGTGTGGCACCTCTTTTCCAAATCTGTTGAGTTCCTACTGTCACTGGGAATGCAATGCAACTCCCATTGTGAACCTAGTCTCAGAACAGTGATGGTGATGCACAGTCACTGGATAAACGCGTTCACTGCAGCAAACACAATCTCTATTGGCCAACTGACCATAAAGATCAGGCCAGGCCAGGCACTATGGGACAAAAGTTCACTGCTGGCAAGCATGGAAATCCTGATGTGAAAGTATTTACTTACTCCATCACTACTTGATCAGCATTGTTTGCACAACCAGGTAAGTATTTTTGTTTCTGTTTAGTTTTCAGGAGAAAACAGCTGAATTCAACTTGCTTGCCTCATTTGCATAGACAATCGTAATGGCTTTAAAGCAGCAGAGGCAGCCATCCTATCCCAGGAAAAACACACACACACACACATAATATTCTACCTGCATAACAATGTATTGTACTGTCCAAATTTTGATTTCAGTGAATTTTATATTGTAAAAAAAAGAGAATTCTGTTCCTGGCATTTGCCATCTGCCATCTTGATTTCCTCTGACTGAAGCCAACCCTGATGTAATTTCCTCCCTTTTTTTCCCTAGAAACTGCACTGTCATAGCTAGCTAGCTTTATTTCAGCAGCTCACTGAACTGCCCTCAGCCAATCAGTGATGAGCAGGAATGTGGGAGGGTAGTGAAGAGCTTCCTTCTCATTGGCAATAACAAAATTAGAGCCAGGCTGACTGAGATAAGATTTATTACAGCAGAAACATTTCTGAATAGATCATCGTTCATGACGTCACGCTCATGCGCAGAGAGTGCCTGGCAACGGGAGCAGGATCTAGGACGCGCTCCGCCGGGCAGCGCAGGCGTACTACTCCAGGTCAGTGCGACCCGGAAGTAGTAAAAGCCCCAGAGAGATGTTCGCCGCATCTCTACTCCTAGGTGCTATTTTTTTTACCTCCTGTTTAAACTAACTTTTTTCACCTTTCAATTGAGAAAGTGTCAAAAAGTAGGTGAAAGGTTACTGTCAAAATATTTTGCTTGCTGGTGGCTTAAAAGGCATTTGATTAGGTGTAAAAAAAAATATCAGCTAGGAGAAAACTTTGTAGAAAAAGTGAATTGAATAGGGGCCAATGTCCTATGTTAGGCCTAGTGCACACCAGAGCGGTTCAGCTTGCGGATGTGGAAACGCTAGGGTAATGTATTTCAATGGGCTGGTGCACACCAGAGCGGGAGGCGTTTTGCAGAAACGCATACTCCCGGGCTGCTGCAGATTTTGGATTGCGGAGGCGTTTCTGCCTCCAATGTAAAGTACAGGAAAATCGCAAACCGTTCTGAAAAACGGCAGTTCAGTGCGGTTTTGCAGGAGTTTTTGTTACAGAAGCTGTTCAGTAACAGCTTTACTGTAACTATATATGAAATCTACTACACCAAAAACGCTTCACAAAACCGCAAAATGCTAGGTAAAACGCTACAGAAAAAGAAGAAAAAGCGTTTCAAAATCTGCTAGCATTTTGCGGATCTGCTAGCGGGTTTTGGTGTGCACCAGGCCATAGTTCAGCTTTAACGGTGGGTTGACACAGAACCGTGCAGCCCTGCATGTTTTTGTAAACTAAAGGTGTCCATACTTTGATCAATTTTTCCCATTTGATTCCATGCAGATTTGATTATCTGTTAGGAATTGAGTCTCCAAAATGTCTGATCAATTTTTACCAAAAATGGATCAAAAGTATCAATCGGACAGGATGGAAACTTTAGGCTGATTGGGGTTGGGGCAAAAGCAATGGTAGATTGATGGCCCACAGCATTGCACTGCATGGAACAGTGCAACACTGCGGTTTGAACGATTTTCAATAGGTTCCCTGCTGGAATCTACTTGAAATTGATGTGCTGTGTTTGCAACAATTTATGCTGTATACCTCTGTGTGTATGTATGAGCCAGAAAGGGAAAAGTATTTGTGGTGATTGATTTAGTGGCTGTATTTATCCTTTAAGGCTTCTTGCACACATGGACGTTACAGGCCCACGTTAGTGCAGCCTGTAACGCTCCCCCAACGCACCGCAATGTAACACAAGTGGGCTGTTCACACTGCCCACGTTTCGTTACATTGTAATGCAGCAAAGTGCTGCATGCTGTGCTGTTTGCACATGCTCATTCATGTTGGGGAGGAGGGGAGAGCGGCCGGGCACATGGCTAATTAATATTCACTGCACTCAGTGACGTGCAGTGTTTACTTCCTGGAGCGGCCGCTCTGTGCGGCGATTGGTCGGGCGGGACCAAGTGATGCCGCATGCGTCCAAGAGTACGCATCACGGACGACAGAGTGAGCTGCACAACACGGCTCACGCTGACGTCCACACCAGAGAGCACCAGGCGTTGCGTTAGGGGCATGTTATGTGCCCTATAATGTCCCCTAAACGCAACGTCCTGGTGTGTAACTAGCCTAAATGCATACAGCAGCCTTTCTCAACCTTTTTACCCTGGAGGAACCCTGCAAGTAATTTTTGGATCTCAAGGAACCCCTGCATTTATTTTGCAAGAGGCATGAACTTCAAAAGTAGTTTTGGCCTTTCACTATCCCCTATTTCACTGCCCCTTATTATGCTCCCCCCCCCCCCAATTCTAGTGCTTTTTTTGTTTTTCTGACCCCCAGTGTAGTACTTCTTTTTACAGTATCCCCTATTTTAGTGTACTCTATCATACTTACCCCACGATGGGGGAAAATGCCAAGTAACCCCTGCAGAGTACTCCAGGAACCCTGGTTGAGAAAGCCTGGCATACAGTGTAGGTTAGATTAACACTATGATTTTTTCTAAAGGTGGCTGTACACTGATCGGACCCTCAATTGGACAAAATTCATACGTTTGGGTTTTTTTTGTGTGTTTTACCAGAAAAAATGGTTTGCTTGTGTGCAGGAAGTGAGTCATAGAGCCAACCCTCTTCTTCCCTCCACCAAGCTAAATATGCCCATGTTCAGAAACACTGAGGCTACGTTCACAGTGGAACGTTATGGTGGCATTGCAACACGGAACAACGCACTCCAATAAGTCTATGCAATGTTCACAGTGCGTGTTGCATTATGGTAACGTACTGCTGCAGCGAGTTACTGCTAAACGCACACATTAACAGGTATAAGGAAGCATACTTTTCATTGCCTGTATGCATCACCTGTATCTCTCTGTATGTGACTTGTGCAGCCGAAACATGTGGTACGGCTTTTTTTTTTCTGATAAAACAAGAAAGCAATGTCCCACTGTGAATCTAGTCTGAGGCTAGGTTCACAGTGGTCTGTTGCATAAAGCATGCATTATGAGTGTAAACTGCAATAGAGACTGGACATAGACTTTAACCACTTCACCACTCAGGGGTTTTTCCCCCGTGTGGCCCAGACCAATTTTCACCTTTCAGCACTCTCAGCACTCTCCTCTTTTATTCGCTAATAACTTTATCAAAACAAAATGATCTACTGTATTTTTCGGTGCAAATGTAGACCTCCCAGCTATCCTCTGCTGTCTCTACTCACTGCCCGCTTCCACTATCCTGCTCTAGCCGCGCACCAAGCAGACCTCCTGGCCACTCCCCGCCCACTTCTACTATCCCGGTAACCATGCAGACCTGAATACCTCCTGAATTTGCCCGCTTCCACTTTCCTTTCATCTCCATGGCAGCATGACTACGGGGCTAGTCCCGCCCTCTAACCCCTGCAGGACCTGTCAGTATAAATTTTAAGGTCTGCCCCCCAGATGGTGCTTTTTTTTCCCTGTCCTCCTGCAGGACTGTCAGTTTGTCTTTTTTTTCCTTTTTTTTCAAGTTGTTAGCTTAATTTATACATTTAATTATTTTTAGTTTTTCTTTTTTTTTGCCCTACCTGCTGTGTCCTCGCAGCCATCCACGCTATGCCTCTGGCGTGAAACCCCTGCCGTTTGGTTTTAAATAAACTTAAGCAGGTGGTCTCCCCCTTTCTTGGCTGATCTTTCTGGGGAGGTTGTATTCTCTGAGGCAGCCATGGCGCCGTTCGCGCTGTAAATAAGCGCTGTATTCTGGACTGGGCAGCAGAGATGGAGGTGCGCTCCAGGATGGAACGCAGAAGAGCCCGGCGGAAGTGACGTCAGAGTGACGTCTTTCCGGTTGGAGGGCCAGAGCGGCTTGAAGTATCGGTGCAGAACGCCGATCGCCGGCATTGCGGAAAGCTGCGCAGCTACAGCAGCAGGACTCCAGCGCCACACGCCACACTCCTCACACAGAAAGAGCCTTTGAAAGGGTAGGTGCTCCAAGTGGAGCTTGACAAAGTAGATACTTTTGTTTGGTCTTGGCTAAGTTTTTTTGTTTTGAGGAATGCTGAGTTGCTGCATGTTCTTTTACAGGCACCTACCATTCTCAGGTCCAGGACCCTACTCTGTATTTTCACCTGTTTTTCTGCTCAGGAATTGAGGTACTTTCTACTCTCTATAATAATGGAAGACTTTGGTTTATATGGTAGTTTTTGTTTAATGTCAGCTTAATATCTGTAGCTCTCATTTATTATTTGGGAGACATTATTTGGGAGACATCTCGAGCTCACTCCAACCTGAATTATCGCAAATTCTTTCTGTTTTAGGAAAGCAAACTTTTGTTTTTATTATTTGTACTATCTTTTCAGTTTGGACAACTGTCTAACTGTTGAGATGGATGACTCCTCTGTTGCCCAGAAAATAGATCAGCCACATCATGATAGGTAGGGCAGGGATTTGCTTTATTTTGACAAAAACGTTTTTTGTTTTTCTTCTTTTATGAGGCTTGAAAGTAACAATAGAAATAATTATTTCTGTTTTTTCTCTGTTTATGCAGCCTCTCACAAACCGAAGAGAATCCTTCTAAATCTAGAGCAGGATCCTCCTCAAGGTCAAGCAAATCTAAAAGACCTGAAAGCCAATCAAGAAAGGGAAAGCCCTGCTGGGCATGTGGGCAGAATTGTATGCCGGGGAAGTTGGTCTGTGTAGACTCAGTGTTCTCCCCAGAATTTTTTTTCCAGCCGGGTGGCATGAAATAGTAGCCGGGTGGCATGAAAAAGTAGCCGGGTGGCATGAAAAATCAGCCGGGTGGGGCGATATGAGAAATGCAGGGCCGGTGCTTCTGTGCGCAATCCTGCTTATAGTATAGGAGGAGGTGAGCCGATGGCAGCCGGGTGCCCATCAAAACTAGCCGGGTGGAGCACCCGGCTAAAAGAGCCTGGGGAGAACACTGCTATGGCAATCACTAGCAATTTGTGGTAGCGCTTAGCAAGCGATTTTGCTGCATGTCCTACGATTGTGATTTGCTTAATCGCAATTGCTGTAGTGGAATCGGTCCCATCCATTTACTTTGGCAGCGTTTAGGGAAATGGCAATTCAAAGCTATCCCTAAACGCTTTAGTGGGTCCCAGCCCTCAGGCTCTCTAGTATTCACTTCCTGTGGTGGAAATACGAATTGCAAGGAAGTGTATTGAAAAAATGCTCATCGCGAACGCGAAACAGTTTAAAATGTCTGCGTCACTATTGACTTGCATAACTTCATGTCAACGCACGTCGCCGTGGATGTTGACCCGAAACGCGCTGACGCGTTCGCGTCAGATGCAATACTTTCGTCTCATCGCACCACGTCAGGTATGAAATGTCCCATAGACGGCCATTGCTTTAGCGTTAAAAAAGGACAACGCAATGAAAACGCGCTAGTGTAAAATCAGAATACAGTGTTCTCCCCAGAATTTCTAACCAGCCGGGTGGCATGAAAAAGTAGCCGGGTGGGGAAGTAAGGTCACGTTGGGTGGAGTTGGAGGGTGATGCTGGGTGCCACTACTAGGTAGGGAGGGGCAGGGTGGATCGTGTTGGGTGCTACTTGGTAGGAAGGAGTGTAGGTGGATCATGCTGGGTGCTTTTGAATGAGGAAGTGGGTAAGGAGGAAACACACTGGGAACTACTGATGAGGAGTTACACTGGATGATCTCACATGCACACAAGCACGATGCACACATGCTTGTTGCTTGTCTATGTGCTAAACAGCATGTACTACAGAAGGGGGAAAAAAAGGACTGGGAAAGAAAAAACAAGGAGGAATGTGTGAGAGACAAAAGGAAATATGTGTGAGAGGGAGAGACAGACTAAAGGTAGAAGAAAACATATGTATATCAGTGTGGAAAAGGAAGGGGGGGCAATAAAAAAAACAATGTGTGGGTCAGAGAGGAGAGGATTGCAAGCAGTACCATCTAAATATGAATGTAATACAAGAGTGCAGCACTCTCACAGCTCCTGTAACTTGCACAGCACACTGCAGGTCTGCAGACTGGTTTACATCAATGTAACATCTCCGAGCAGAGCAGTTGGGGGAAGGACAGCAATAGGAGCTGTAAAAATGTCTGTCTCCTCTCCTCCCAGCAAAGTGCATCTGAAAGGGGGGCATGCCATAGAGGTGACGCTACACCAGGCACAGCAGCAGAGGCAGCTAATAGCTATCAGTCACCACCTTACCAGGGATTAGCAGATAACCATCTGCCCTGCAATGCTGTCTCCCCGGCATGAGCGAGCGCTGCGCCACACTCTTCCCTGTGCTCTGACTTCTGACCTGCGAGGCTGGAGGTGAGGCTGGAACACATGCTGGGAAGTTTGCTGCGATGTGAAGACTTGCTGGAGGAAGGAAGAGAGCCCGTCCTCTGCATAATAGTCATGCAGATCGGGATGGGATTCACTAGCTCCAGCTCCTTTGAAGTTCCCGCGGTGCCTGTGTAACTTCAGTTACCACCAGGCTCTCCCCGCCCCTCTACATCACGGCTATGCAGGAGCTGAGGGGAGGGCGGAGATAGTGTAAGTGACAGCGGCTGGCTCCAATAACACACAGCCGCTGCACACTGCATTGAATGTGGAGGAAGAAAATCTGATGCACGCTGTAACCACAGGCGGGCGGGAAGCTGAGACCAGCCGGGCGCTCCGCCCGGGTAATAGGCTCTGGGGAGAACACTGAGACTGCTTCTATTCTATTCCCATGGAGGAAGAGCCAGTACAGGATATAACCACATTGGTTAAGGAGATTGTACAGCAGTCCTTGGCAGAGCAGGCCTCAACTTCAGCAACACAGTCGGTCCCTACCGAACAAGAATCAATAGAAGACGAGCAACCGGAAGAGGAGGAGGGTTTGGCCGTTGGCTTTGATTTCTCTTCAGTAACACCTTTTGTGAAATCAGTGCGAGAGGCGATTGAATGGGAAGATTCGGATGAACCTCCCAATAAGAGAAAACGCTTTTTCCCACACCTTAAAGGACTTACGAGGCCTGATTTTTAAAAAATAAACAAAAAAGTTAGATACCTGTGTGTTTTTGTAAGACACGGAGGACGCCGTCCGCGCCCTCCGTGCCGTTCCGCCGGGTCCCCGCTGCTGAATATCCCCCCGAACGACCCCCGACCGCACGGCCCGGGTCGGGCTCTCCAGCCTTCACTAAGATGGCCGCCGGAGCTGGCCGTGGCTGCGCAGTCCGCATAGTCGCGAGTGCGGCTGCGCAGCTCTAAGGCCAACCCCTCGATCCACGTAACAGTAGCGTGGATCGGGGAGTTGGCCTTAGAGCTGCGAAGCCGCACTCGCGGCTATGCGGACTGCGCAGCCGCGGCCAGCTCCGGCGGCCATCTTGGTGAAGGCTGGAGAGCCCGACCCGGGCCTTGCGGTCGGGGGTCGTTCGGGGGGATATTCAGCAGCGGGGACCCGGCGGAACGGCACGGAGGGCGCGGACGGCGTCCTCCGTGCCTTACAAAAACACACAGGTATCTAACTTTTTTTGTTTATTTTTTAAAAATCAGGCCTCGTAAGTCCTTTAAGAAGAAACCGCTCACTTTTCCGGTGATGGAGGAGATTTCAGATCTAATCTTAGATGAATGGTCAAAACCAGAAAGGAAGGTATCGATGAGTAACCGTCTCAGCAAGCTTTACCCTGTGGAGGGCGAGATCATTGCACAGTTAGACACACCCCCTACAGTGGATGCATCGGTAATACGTCTGGCAAAGCACATAACCCTACCTCTGGAGGACGCAGTCTCTTTTAAGGAACCACTGGAAAGGAAGGTGGATATGGACCTTAAAAAAGTCTACTCATCCATAGGGGGGCATCAAAACCAGCCATAGCTCTTACCTCTGTCTCAAGGGCTCTGAGGAATTGGACTGACAATCTAGACGGTGCAATCCAGTCGAATGTCGACCGAAAGACACTATTACTCGCCCTGGAAGAATTCCGCCTGGCCGCGGATTTTATTAGTGAAGCAGCTATTGATATCATTAGATGTATCGCGAAGGGAATATTGCATGTTGTTACTGCAAAACGAGCACTTTGGCTCAGACCGTGGGCAGCAGACCCTAATTCAAAGACATCTTGGTGCAAGATTCCCTACGATGGAAAGAGCCTCTTTGGAGCGAAGATAGATACAGCAATTTCCAGAGTCACGGGAGGCAGATCTGGACTACTTCCGCAGGACAGGCGTCCCAGGAGACAGCGCCCAGGAGATAGAAGACCTTTTCAAGGAAAAACGAAGGACTACAGGTCCAGAGGAAATCAGCCCTTTCGGAGGGGCTGGCAAGGAGCACAGGCGACATTGTCTAAGTTTAATAGACAGAAAAATACTAATTCATCCAACCAGCCCCCAAAAACCTTCTGCAGGGACGCCCGCCCACTCGGAGCCGGTAGGGGGCCGCCTCCAGAACTTTGCAAGACTGTGGGCGGAGGAAATCTCAGATCCATGGGTGATAAACGCAGTAAGGTGGGGACATTCATGAACTTTCAAGCAGTCACCCCCATCAGCACATTTCACGGCTACGGCAGTGCCAGCAACGTCTCAAAAGAAGGAGATACTACAGAGGTATGTGCAGGAACTCCTACAAAAGAATGCAATAATAGAGGTACCGCGCACAGAAAGATTCAGCGGAGTATATTCCCCTTTATTTTTTGTAACAAAAAAATCAGGCCAACTGAGACCAGTCCTCGATCTACGTTTTCTCAACGAACATATAATGCAAGACAGATTCAAGATGGAATCATTACAAACCATACTTCCGTCAATCCAGCAGCAGGATTGGATGCTTGTAGATCTAGCAGATGCCTACCTGCACGTGCTCATCCACAAATCCTTCCAAAAGTTTTTAGGATTTGCGATCGGCGATGTACATTATCAGTTCCGAGAGCTACCTTTTGGCATTTGCACCGCTCCCCGCACTTTTACGAAGATACTAATTACGAACATAGCACTACTTCGACAGAGGGGGGTGCAGGTCCATCACTACCCCGACGATATACTTCTGGTGGCGCCTTCAAGAGACCTTCTATTAGAACACAAGAATCTGCTCCTAAGTACATTACACAAATTCGGCTGGCTCATAAATTGGGAGAAGAGCAAGCTTCAGCCATCTCAGAGGATCATCTTCCTTGGAGCCGAACTGGACACGGTAAACAATGCAGTCAGGTTACCGACAGAGAAAATAGAATCGATTGTTTGCAAGATCACCAGTACCCGAGAAAAATCTCATCTTTCAGCGAAGGAGTGCATGTCCATAATCGGAACTTTCGTGGCTACCATTCCGATGGTGAAATGGGCCCAGTGGAACATGCGAGGTTTCCAAAAGTTTTTTTTGGATCAGTGGGAAGGAATACACTATCATCAGACGATCGAGATGCTACCTACCATAAGGGAGGAACTAGCCTGGTGGACAGTCAGGACGCACCTGCGCAACCATCACAGATTAGTACAGGAGAAGCCTGTAACAATAACAATGGATGCAAGCTCTTGGGGCTGGGGAGCCCACATAAATCAGGAATACGCACATGGCAGATGGACGCCAAGCGAAATGATTCTTCCAGCCAACATCCTAGAGATGAGGGCAGCTTACAGAGCTCTGATTTTTTTTTCCAATCACATCAAGAACAGAGGAGTGTTGCTCAAAATGGACAACACAACAGCAGTGGCCTATATCCAGAACCAGGGGGGTGCCCGGAGTCTTACTCTGTTGAGGGAATTAGAACCTATCTTGAACTGGGCGCAGAAGAATCTGTCCTATTTACAAGCAGTCCATATACCGGGGGTGAAGAATTCAATTGCAGACTCCTTGAGCCGGCAATGGATAGACAGCAAAGAGTGGAGTCTCAAACAGGAAATTTTCCAACTGATCTGCGACACTTGGGGAATCCCTCATGTAGATTTAATGGCAACACCCCAGAATACCAAGCCCCCCCCAGTTTTTTTCAAGATACAGATACCCTCAGTCGATAGGATGGGATGCACTATCGAACCCATGGCCGTTCAAACTAGCGTATGTGTATCCGCCACCACAAATGATACACAGAGTACTGAGGAGAATACAGCAGGAAAGGACGGTAGTGTTGGCAGTCCTACCTTACTGGCCTCGCAGGCCCTGGTTCACTCTATTACAGAAACTAGCAATATCACCTCCATTGTTTCTTCCCTGCCCATCAGACCTTCTATCACAAGGCAGCCTAGTGCACCTGCACCCTCAACTGCTGTCTTTAACGGACTGGAGACTGAGAGGGCTAGGCTAATTGCCTTAGGGTGCTCGAGAGAAGCTTCAGAGACATTATTAAAGGCTCGCAAAAGCTCTACTAATATAACATACCATAGAACATGGAAGCGTTTTCTAGCTTTCCTAGAACAGAGAGGAGCACAAATTGACTCACTACAGGTCACGACAATTTTAGATTTCCTGCAAAATGGACTGAACATGGGGTTAAGCCTCAGTACCCTTAAGACTCAGGTTTCAGCAATATCAGCGCTCACCCAAAGGAAGTGGGCTTACGAGCCTCTCATTGTGCAATTTATGCAAGCCGCCTTGAAGCTAAGACCACCCAGGAGGGCTTGGTATCCACAATGGGAGTTACCACTTGTGCTAAGAGGTATAGCAAGAGAACCTTTTGAGCCGTTAACAGAATGTAGTATACTTAACCTAACAGTAAAGGTGGCCTTCTTAACGGCGATAACATCTGCAAGGAGAGTCTCAGAACTGCAGGCGTTAAGTTGTGATCCGCCCTACACTCAATTTTTCCCTGATAGAGTGACATTGAGACCAATTGATCAATTCGTACCTAAGGTGGCAACTAGTTACCATTTTAGCCAGGAATGGAGCCTAGCGGCGTTTCAGGATCCAGAGATGGACAATCCAGATACCCTTAATATTCCAAAACTACTAATAAGATACATAGAGATCACAAAGGACTTTAGGAAGACAAGGAGACTGTTCGTCATCCCAGTGGGTTACAGGAAGGGAGAACCAGCAACTACAAGGACCATTGCGGCATGGTTAGTGAGAGCTATTAAGATGGCACACAAAGTAATGGGCGTAACACCACCAGAGGACATTTCTGCCCACTCTACGAGGTTGATTTCGGCATCCTGGGCAGCTTTTTCTAAGGTTTCACCAGATGTAATCTGCCGAGCAGCGAATTGGTCCTCAACCAGTACATTCGTGACGCTCCCTGGTCGCTACCACTTCCTGCTCACCGTGCACCACGCAGACCTCCCGGCTTCTGTCTCTGCTTGCTGCCCGCAGACCTCCTGGCTAACGCCTTCTGCCTCTGCTCCCAGCCCGCTTCCACTTCCTGCTCACCGGCATCACGCAGACCTCCCCGCTAACTCCTGTTTCCGCTCACTGCTCGCTTGCTGCCCTCTTCCATTTCCTGCTCACCGTGCACCAGCAGACCTGGCTACGTCTCCGCTCACAGACCTCATGATCATTCACCGTTGTTCCCTAATGCCCCGATCATATCAGAGCATACATCAGTGCTGCACGGCTGTATGCCGGTAAGTGCACAGTTTGTAGTGCCTCTGTGTCCCCCTCAGCGTGGCAACATTGCAGTTGCTGTAAGATTGGCCCTGTCTCAGTCTGCAGCAGCCATGTTTGCAAAAAATACTGAGCTACAGCAGTTCTGAACACTTGTCTGTTTGTAGCAAGATAGAAGGAAGTGGAACACCGCTCAACTGCACCGTGTAGAGCAGTGCTGGACCAAAGGCAGCCAGGCCCGGATACTGAAGCAGGATTAGAAAAGATGTGGTCCGCAACAAGTTCTCTACACAGATTCCGTAATTTATTTAGGACGTGTCCTTACAGCAAATATAAAGTACATAAGCTGACATGTTTCAGGCCATTCGGCCCTTAATCATAGCACACAGAAGTACAGCTCAGTCCTCTCAAATTTAAAATGAAGAGGTATGTGCGACACACCCGGGTGTGGCATGCACCCGCCCACCCGTAGGAGGAGTCAACAATGTTACAGGTACATGCCACCACCCACAGGGTAGTCCCAACCCCCATGCAAACCTTGAACCATCAACATTTTAAAAAAAATACAAATCTCAAAAATTAGATAAATGTATAAAATCAAAAGAGAACTCAAATATTTGAACACGCAGAATGAGATATATGTACATAAGAATACAAAATGCATACAAATATAGATATAATGCAACTCTAATCACATGAATAAAACCCACCTGAACCTATGTTCAGTGCACTACCATAAAAGATCCGAAAAATCTGGCCCCCCCAGGTAAATTACATATCTAGCCTGTAACCAAAGCTAGATCCCATCTAGCGTTAAGTCCCTTTGGGGCTCTGGTCCCCAGACGAAAAATCCACAGTGCTTCCCTTTTCCGGATAATCGCCAATCTGTCTTCACCTCTCTTCGGCACAAAGACCCTCTCAATACCCTGAAAAGAGAAACCGGTCATGTCACCACCATGCATGTTTTTAAAATGCTTGGCAACATTTGAGATGTTTCTGGTGGACCACGATGCTCCCAAATAGTGTTCCGAAATTCTGGCTTTAAGGGGTCTGGTGGTGCAACCCACATACTGCAATAAGCATACATTACACGAAACCAAATAGATGACATTGCTTGTATTGCAATTAATAAAGTGTTTGAGGATGCCCCTATAGCCATTCGCAAAAGATACTACTGAATGTGTTCTGTGATGCATAGAGCAGTAATGACAAGTGGAAACACCACACCTATAGGACCCTTTCATAGTAAGCCAAGTGGGAGGTGATTCTTCAAGGCCAAATGAACTTGGAGATAAAGAGCTACCTAATGTAGGTGCTCTCCTAGTGGCAAATTTAACACCCTCCCGTAAGAAAGGCTGCAAATCTTCATCACCTTCCAACACGGGCAAATACTTAGAGATGATATGTTTGATGTTCTGAAACTCAGAACTAAAAGTGGTGACAAAGACAGGCCTTTCCACGGGACCAGTGCCAGAACTAGACCCTTGCACTAGTCGGTCTCTTGACATTGAGAGGGCCCGTTTTTTGCCCTTCTGTATAGTCCATCTGGGATAACCTCTTTCATATAAGCGTTTCTCCACAATGGATAATTCATTCAGCAGAGAGGATTCGTCCGAGCAATTCCGGCGCGCCCGAATGAATTCGCCAACCGGAATCGCTCGGATGGTATGCGCAGGATGACAGCTATTGGCCCGCAATGTAGAGTTACCCGCACATTGTTTCCTATATGTTTTGGTATGTATACTATTAGAGTCCACATGGCCTGTCAAAGTCACATCCAAATAGTCTATTGAAAACCGCTGCCACATGTGCGTAAATTGCAGATTACACTGGTTGTTATTGAGGGAGGACATAAAGGAATCGACCAAAATTGGGTCCCCCCTCCAGACAACCAGGATATCATCTATAAATCTCCCGTACCACGCAATACTGCTCCTAAAACGTCCCCCACCCCCAAAGATGTGGAACTCTTCCCACCACCCCATATAAAGATTTGCCAGGGATGGTGAGAATTTGGCACCCATTGATGCCCCACACCTCTGGAGGTAGAAGACGCCATCGAACATAAAATAATTGCGGGTCAGGAGATAGTCTACAGCTGCACAAATGAACACACGGAGATCCGTAGAATATTCAGAATATCTTTCAAGATGGTATTGAAGGGCTGTCAATGCCAGATTGTGGGGTATGCACGAATACAATGCCTTAACGTCAATTGTAAGCCAGCTATGATCAGTTTCCCATCTCATCCCCTCCAAACTTGCCAACAAATGCCTGGTATCTTTGAGATACCCAGGCAGCCGCCGCACCAAGGGTTGGAGTAGTGAATCTACTCAGGCGCTCCCCCAGAGACCCAATACCCGCAACAATGGGTCTGCCCTCCGGAGGAGCGCCCGGCTTGTGGATTTTAGGCAAGTGATGGAACACAGGTACAACGGGATGCGTGACACTCAAATACCCCGCGAGTCTGTGCTCCAACACCCCCAAACTCTCACCATAACTAATAAGATTAAGTAGTTGTTTATGGAACTCTTGTGTGGGATTTCCCGATAGCTTAATATAGGTGGAGTCGTCCCCAACTTGTCTCAAAGCTTCCATCTTATAATCGGACCTGTTGAGGACAACCACCGCCCCCCCTTTGTCAGCATTCCGTATTGTTATATTCTTATTATCCTGCAATTTCTTAAGGGCTACACACTCGGCCCTAGTAAGATTGGACTTACGCTGAATAGAGGGGGTGCTGGATAATTTGACCAGTTCCTGTTCCACCAAATCCTGGAAAACTTCAACCGGGGTGGTGCGGGCAGTCAATGGATAGAAATCAGGATTCCTGATTCTAACGGGCTGCACATCGTCTGTCGAGACAAGACCGGCAGAGTCGGACGCCAAAAAATCAAGCGTCCACTTGGCACAAGTGTCTTGAAAATTCTCGATATCAGGTATATCTGCCCGTGATCGATTGTCTGTCTCATTCACCACCCTGTTGGATCTGAAGTGTTTCCTCAAGAGTATGGATCTAATAAATTTGTTAACATCAAGAAGTGTATTAAATACATCAAAATGATGTGTGGGAGAGAAAGACAACCCTTTAGACAACAAAGAAAAATCAGAATCGGTGAGAGTGTAGCTGGACAAGTTAACAACATTCACATGTGTAGTAGAAGGATGGGAGGTGGAGTTACCTCTATTATTATGTTTCACTCCCGCCCGCCTCGTTTTCCTTCTTTTGGACCTCTCTTGTTTCTCCTGTAATAAGGGGGCCTGTTCTGTACGTTTTTTGGAGGAGGAGGTGATTGATGCATGTTCTGATGTACATTAGTGGAAGATGTAACCGGTGTAGACATAGAAATAGCTGCACGTGCCCCTTGTGGACTATCTGAAGCCTCCCTACGTGGGATATGGTTGGGTGTAAAGGTGACCTGTCTCCTATTTCTTGAGCGAGATCGGCGTGTGGACATACCCGGTGATCTAGGAGTGGCCTCCCATTTGCCCCAGGCATAGACCAAATTTTGTTGGTAATCCTTTGTATCACGTAAATATTTAACCCTTTTGGTATCAGTAATCATACTTTCCAGTTTAGATATATTGTCACACATTCTCTGGTTCAACTCATCATATTGTTGCATTGTGTCAAATTTAGTCAAATCCACATTCAATTCTGAAATTTTCAATCTAATGTCCTCAAGTTTGCTCTCCTCATACTTAATGATAAGCTTCATCAGATTGAGTGAACAATCAGTAAGTATTCTATTCCATTCGTCCATGAATTCGTCACAGTAAGTGGTGGTTGGGATCTTTTTGATTCGCAAACCGCGCGGAATGATTTTCTCCGCTACGTACTGTTTAAGAGTTGAAAGATCCCACCAAGTTTTAACCTCCTTACTCAACTGATCCTCTAACTGTAGAAAGCAAGTTCTGAGGCCAACCTCAGGATGTCCACCACTAAAATCCACCTTTTTTGAGAAGAGAACTTGTTGCGGACCACATCTTTTCTAATCCTACTTGTCTGTTTGCTCAGTGTAAATTGATGGGGATTACTTTAATGGGAGGGCTACTGTAAGGGGGGGGGGGGGAATTATACAGACAACTCGGCAGGAGAAGCTCCATAAGATGCCCCAGGACCATGGATGCACCAGATTTAGTATATACAGTGGTGTGAAAAACTATTTGCCCCCTTCCTGATTTCTTATTCTTTTGCATGTTTGTCACACTTAAATGTTCCTGCTCATCAAAAACCGTTAACTATTAGTCCATGATAACATAATTGAACACAAAATGCAGTTTTAAGTGGTTTTTTATTATTTAGTGAGAAAAAAACCTCAAAACCTACATGGCCCTGTGTGAAAAAGAAATTGCTCCCTGAACCTAATAATTGGTTGGGCCACCCTTAGCAGCAATAACTGCAATCAAGCGTTTGCGATAACTTGCAACGAGTCTTTTACAGCGCTCTGGAGGAATTCTGGCCCACTCATTTTTGAAGAATTGTTGTAATTCAGCTTTATTTGAGGGTTTTCTAGCATGAACCACCTTTTTAAGGTCATGCCACAACATCTCAATAGGATTCAGGTCAGGACTTTGACTAGGCCACTCCAAAGTCTTCATTTTGTTTTTCTTCAGCCATTCAGAGGTGGATTTGCTGGTGTGTTTTGGGTCATTGTCCTGCTGCAGCACCCAAGATCGCTTCAGCTTGAGTTGACGAACAAATGGCCGGACATTCTCCTTCAGGATTTTTTGGTAGACAGTAGAATTCATGGTTCCATCTATCACAGCAAGCCATCCAGGTCCTGAAGCAGCAAAACAACCCCAGACCATTACACTACCACCACCATATTTTACTATTGGTATGATGTTCTTTTGCTGAAATGCTGTGTTACTTCTATGCCAGATGTAACGGGACACATACCTTTCAAAAAGTTCACCTTTTGTCTCATCGGTCCACAAGGTATTTTCCCAAAAGTCTTGGCAATCATTGAGATGTTTTTTTAGCAAAATTGAGACAAGCCTTAATGTTCTTTTTGCTTAAAGAGGAGCTGTTAGGTATAAGGTCTCAGAGAAAATAAACACATATATCAGTAGCTAAAGATTGGCTGTACTTACATTACATATGCATTTCACTGTCCACGTTTGGATTTCACAGAATTTTTATATAGTATATGCAGAGAATGATGCTCCTGACAGCCCATGGCAGGTTCCATGTTTGTGAAGCCAAATGTGTCGTCATGTCCTGCCTGCTTCTGATCACAGAGGAGCTAGTACAGAATAACACAGTGTGCAGTGAATATTAATGAGCCATGTGGCTAGGAACAATAGCGGACTCCTGCAGTGTACGCTGCCCCGGAGATTTATCTGTGCTGTGGCTGGACTGCGTTAGAAGCTGCTGAAACTTGATCCCGTCTTCTCCTTAGCAGCCGAGGGGAGGGCCCCAGAATGCTTTGCAGTATGGAATGCGGCTTGCGTCCTCCTTAGGAGCTTAGCTGTGCTGATAAGCACACATTAAATGTAAGAGAGATCTTTATCTTTAGTAATGTATTTTTGGCTTCTGTCTAAACTGTTTAACACAGGAGAATAGAGGTTTAAATTAGCTTCTGCAGCCTGACAGTTACTCTTTAAAAGTGGTTTGCGCCTTGGATATCTGCCATGCAGGCCGTTTTTGCCCAGTCTCTTTCTTATGGTGGAGTCGTGAACACTGACCTTAATTGAGGCAAGTGAGGCCTGCAGTTCTTTAGATGTTGTCCTGGGGTCTTTTGTGGCCTCTCGGATGAGTTTTCTCTGCACTCTTGGGGTAATTTTGGTCGGCCGGCCACTCCTGGGAAGGTTCATCACTGTTCCATGTTTTTGCCATTTGTGGATAATGGCTTTCACTGTGGTTCGCTGGAGTCCCAAAGCTTTAGAAATGGCTTTATAACCTTTACCAGACTGATAGATCTCAATTACAGTACTTTTGTTCTCATTTGTTTCTGAATTTCTTTGGATCTTGGCATGATGTCTAGCTTTTGAGGTGCTTTTGGTCTACTTCTCTGTGTCAGATAGCTCCTATTTAAGTGATTTCTTGATTGAAACAGGTGTGGCAGTAATCAGGCCTGGGGGTGACTACAGAAATTGAATTTAGGTGTGATAAACCACAGTTAAGTTATTTTTTAATAAGGGGGGCAATTACTTTTTCACACAGGGCCATGTAGATTTGGAGTTTTTTTTCTCACTAAGTAATAAAAACCATCATTTAAAACTGCATTTTGTGTTCAATTATGTTATCTTTGACTAATAGTTAACGGTGTTTGATGAGCAGAAACATTTAAGTGTGACAAGCATGCAAAAGAATAAGAAATCAGGAAGGGGGCAAATAGTTTTTCACACCACTGTATATATTTTTTCCCCTGATTTTTGTCCTCTAAACCCAGGTGCATCTTATGGTCTGGAGCGTCTTATATTCCGAAAAATACAGTATATCTTAGTTTTTTTTCTCGCCACCAATTAGGGCAGCGGGGGATTTGAAACTCACCTTCAATCTCTGCTTCCCACGTCGCATCTACATGGCAACAGGACATCACATGATGTGACATCATACCTTGCCAGTGTGTAACATGTTGGCGCGTAACGACGTCACGTCATGTGACATCCTGTAACCATGGAGACGCGACACGGGAAGCGGTGATTGAGTTTCAAATCCCCCGCTCGCAACGCTGCAGGGAGGAGGATCTGACCACCTGTCGGCGGACTGTGTAACAGCTCAGGGCCGTAGTGGGCTATGTGGAGAGTTATGTTCCCTGTAAAACCAGGAAAGCAATGAAGGGGAAAAGTCGCATTGCACTTTATGGCTATCATTCATAAAGCATTCCCGCATGCAGTAATGCTGATAACAGCTGACTTTACCGAGCACTTAGCAAAATGTCAATTCATAAAAGCTGTTACCGCATGAAAAGCTGCCATTCCCGAGCAGTGAGGTAAATTACCACCTTATGCGGTGATTAAAGTAGATCCGAGATGAACTTTTACTCATTGCATAATTGTGTTCCTTTCCTATTGTTTATAGGGCATTCCTCAAGCCAAATACTTTTTTTGTTTTTGTTTTAATACTCTAATTCCCTATAAACTAAATAAACCACACCCACAGGTTTTCTCAACACATGTCAGTAAATGTCAATTCATAAAGATTAGAGCAGGGACTGAGAATACCGCTTGCTTTGAAGATGCAATAAGGGCTCGTTTCCACTTGTGCGGGTGGGCGGGATCGCAGGCGAATCCCATCAGCCGTACCATGCACGGCTATGGGAATCAAATTCTGCGGGGGGTTCTGGCCGAATCGGTACCGCAAGCAATTCGGCCGGCGGCGGCGTTATAACCTATGGCAGAGTTTCCCCGCGTGATTTGCCTGCGGGGAAACTCTGCGGATTTGCGGCAGAAACCGCGATAGTGGAAACGGGCCCTATAAGGAACCTTGAGCTATGCAGCGCTTTTCAAAACGCTAGCGCTTTGAAAAGTGCTTGGCTAATGTATTTGAATGGGATGGATCACACCATAGAGACGTGATTTTTTTTACCAAACGCAGGTCCTGCAGCATTTCTGAGGCGATTCAGCCTCAATGTAAGTATAGGAAAGTGGAAAATCCAGGGCTGTGGAGTCGGAGTCGAGGAGTCGGAGCAATTTTGGGGAGTCGGAGTTGGAGTCGGAGTCGTGGTTTCATAAACTGAGGAGTCAGAGTCAGGAGTCGGATGATTTTTTTACAAAATCTTCAGCCCTGTTAAGTATTAGACTAAGGAGTACTGGGAAAATCGCTGTAAAAAGCGCTAGAACTGAGCGATTTTCCAAGCTTTTTTTTTTTTTCGGCAAGAACTAAACTGACTGACGGTTGGGGACCGGAGGATCGGTTTGTCCAGGCGCGGGCACAGGGTGGCTGCAAGGGGCCAGTAGAAGCCCCAGGTAAGTGAAAATCTTGTTGCTTTAGTTTAGGTTCTCTTCAAGGTCACACACATAAAAAGTAAATACTTGCGCTGCACTGAGTTCCCTGTACTTTTACACACAGGAGTCTGCATTGCTCCAGCGGCACTGGATTCTGAGCGCCTCTGGCAGTCAGTGACATGACTATGCTCTCTGGGTTGTGGAAGGTGTCAGTGTTGTACAAATAAATATAGAAGAAAAATAATAACCATCCTATAATAAAATGCAAGTGTCCCTGCGTCCATCCGTGTGTCAGTGCTTTTTAGCACTGCGCATGTGCAGGGACAGACGCAGAGACAGTGCCAAGAGCGGGGGAGGAAGGGGCGGCATGTGCACATGTCCTGCGTGTGGGCGTGTGTGACGCGCAAGCTTCAGGCGCACACACGTCTCACGTGCGCGCGACGGGCAGGCGCACGCGTCACATGCGCGCACACGGCAAAGTAAAGACAGACCTAGCACGTTTTTACACAGGCTAGCAGTGTTGCCAACTCATCCCTTTAATTACTGACACATCTAAGTTATACAGGTCCGGGGCTGTTTGCACATAATCGGTGCCTTAACTGCATCTACCTAGCCACAAAATCTGTGTAATTCATATGTGCCAGTAATTAAAGGGATAAGTGGGCAACACTGGGCTAAGGACTTTACTACTTTGCTTTACTAGTCTAATATAAAATACTTGCGATCAGATAACATGACATTACTGCACTTCCAGCACACAGTCTTCCTTTCAACCATTACAGAGTACAGTCAGGCAGATCTCATTCAATCCCAGGCAATCACATGAGTAGTGGTCACATGGCTCTGTGACGTCACGAAGGTCCTGTAGCTCTCTGGGATGTAGTATTTACCATGGGGGCTGGATGGACATGGTTGCCAGTGAAGTTGTGGTCGCTGGCTGCCTGGTGAGGACGGGGCACACGCTGCTCACCTGGGGCGTAACTCTGGTGCTCTTCCTGCACCCCACTGGCAAGTATATGACAGGCCTGCCAATTCCAGGGACAGTGCACTGAGCAGCTGCATAGAGAATTGTGCTGGGGCTGCATGGAGTTGTTAAAAATGGCTCTGAAGTTATTACTCCACTGAATTAAAGAAGTAAATCCACTTTTGTTTAGAGTTCTTCCGTTTAGCTATTATGACTAATGGCAACTGGATCAGTATGCCTACTATTTTTTTTGTGCCAGTCCACTGTGTTCTATTCAGATGGGGCATCGAAGCCTGCTGCCAGTCCCAGATTTGCAAAAAACATCCCTCTAATAATCAACTGACTGACAGCCTGATGTACAGGACACCTGAACTGAGGGATATTGAGCCTGACCTACTTATTTTGTGTTAAAGGATACCAGCGCCGAAATAAAGTAGAGAAATGGGGGGGGGGGGGGGGGGGGGAGAGAAGGCATATACTGTGACCTACCCTAATGCCTACCGCTCCTCACGTTCTCCTTTATGTCCCCTGTAGCCAGATGTCCCCCCTGTAGCCAGTAGCCTAGTACACAAGTGATTCCCCCCCCCCCCTTTTTCTGCCCACCAACAGAGCTTTCTGTTGGTGGGCTCCAATTGCTCCCAGAATAGTTGTTTTCTTTTTGTAATTTTTTTTTTTAAATAAATAAACCTATTATTTATTTTTCTAATACTCCCTCCCTCCCCCGCTAGCCAATGACAGCTTTCTGCTGTCATAGGCTTCAGCCTAACTAAGACAGCGAATCACTCCTGTGTGTTTCAGTGGGACAGCTGTGTCACACGGCTATCCCCTGTACATCGCTGCCATAGATCGCAGCACTGTACTATGTAAATAGACAGCGGTTTCACCGTCATATGGCCCATACTCACGGGCTACAATTGTCGCCCGTGAGTATGCGGCGTTGCACGGGCGCGCACCCCGAACTGTCGGCCTGTCGCTGATGTTGCCAGGTGATTGAACTGCTCAATCGCCTGGCAACAGTCGCTGCCGCAACTCCGCCGCAACTGTCTTTAGTCCGCGTGAGTACGCAGACTAGCGACAGCAACATACATAAAGGAATACGGAGCTTCCGGCGGGGGGAGGAGGAATGTCGGCGACAGCTTCCGTCGCACCGCTGGTCCCTCTTCCGCGTGTGTATGCAGAGGGACCTGGCGAGGAGCTGCCGCCGGCCTGTCGCGCACACGCTCACGTGTGCTGGTGACAGGCCAAAAAGTTGCCCGTGAGTATGGGCCATAACAGTCTCCTAGCAGCGATCGCCGCTTGGAGGCCAATGACGGAGCAGAGCTGTCATTTAAGCGGGGATGCGGGCACATCGGAGCGCACAATCCCCTGCAATCTCCATCCTAAAGACTTCACGCCAATTGGCGTGGAGTGGTTCTGGGGTTGCTGCCACATTCACGCCAATCGGCGTGGAGCGATCGGCAAGAAGTTAAAATATACCCTGAACAGGCATGCAGATGCTGATCAGATGTTTCTGATGGAAGTCTGACTAGATTAGCTACATGCTTGTTTCAGGTGTTTGTTTCAGACATTACTGCAGCCAAAGAGATCAGCAGGACTGCCAGGCAACTGATATCGTTTAAAAGGAAATAAATATTGCAGCCTCCATATCCCTCTCAGTTTAGGTGTTTGTAAGCCTAGTACACACTTTCAATTATGATTATCACTGACTAATTTTACCATCTCCATGTACAGTAGTATGAGAGTTTACCTACACAATCTGCTCATAGTATTCAGTATTATTATTATTAATTGTATTTATAAAGCACCAACAGTGCTGGACAATAAATAGTAATACATACATTGCAACAAGGGGTGACAGACAGAGAGGTAGCAAACGGTTATACAACATAGCAGAATGTTATACAGGTAGTCCCAGGTTAACGAGATAGGGACTGTAGGTTCGTTCTTAACCTGAATCTGTTCTTAAAGCGGAACTGTAGATTCCTATTAAACACAGTGTTTCACTTACCTGGGGCTTCCCCAAGCCCCCAGCAGCCGTCCTGTCCCGCGCCGCTCCTCAACGATCCTCCGTTCGCCCGCCGCCAGCTACTTTCGGTTTCGCCACCGGGCCACTGCGCCTGAGCGGCTCTGGCCACGCGTATCCTTTCTTCGCGTTCCCCACTATTGCAGAGGGGAATGCGAAGAAAGGATACGCTTGGCCAGAGCCGCGCTGGCATCGACTTACAAGTCGAGGTACGGGACCGAGCGGCGGCGGAGGAACGGAGACTCATTGAGGAGCGGGACAGGACAGCTGCTGGGGGCTTGGGGAAGCCCCAGGTAAGTGAAACACTGTGTTTATTTTATATCTACAGTTCCGCTTTAAGTCGGAACATTGTGCCATCTCTGTCCCCTGTACCTCCTCTGTGCCCCCGTGTCTCCAGTGTCCCCCTCTGTGTCACCTTTGCCCTTTGTTTATATAAGTTTAAAAGCCATTTTTTCTTTGATTTTTTTTAAAATCTATGTTCTCAAACACTACAAGTCCCATTTGCAAAACAATTTTTTGACTTGTTCCCATGGAAACAGAATACATGCCGTTCGTATCGGCGGGTAATTCGTAAGTCGGGCGTTTGTAAGTCGGGACTACCTGTACATGTAATCAGGGTATAAAATGCGTTTTACAGAGACCTGGCAAAACAAGTCCGAGTTAGGGCCCATTCACACTAGAGCGTTTTGCTGCGATTTTGGCAAAACGCTCAAACGCTAGCGCTTTTTAAAAGCGCTAGTGTAATGAAACCCTATGGGCCCGTTCTTACTTGGGCGAAATTGCAGCAAAACGGGCAGAAACACAAACGCGTCGCCTGCACCATTTTCAGGCGATTTCCCGGCAATCGCGTTTCAGTGCTATAGAAGCGCTAAACGTGATTGCGGCAAAATCTCCGCAGTGTTCAGTGATTTTTCTGTGTGAAATCCAGGGCTGTGGAGTCGGTCCAAAAATCCACCGACTCCGACTCCTCAGTTTAGGATTCCACCGACTCCGACTCCTCGACTCCGACTCCTCTAATTTGCATATTACAATTTTGTTGATTAAAAGTATGTAACATTAAATTCGTCTCTTAACTGCCAACGCTTAGGAATTTTACAAGACAACTGAAGTGAGAAGGATATGTAGACTACTATATTTATTCCCTTTAGACTAAAACTAGTCCTTGGTAAGAGTACTTGTAAAAGGTACAAACCGGAACAAAGAACATCTGTCAGGCCCTAGGCAATGTAAGTGTGGGTACATGTAAGAATGATGTGCAGGTACTCTGCATGGAAATGAGGAGATTGTAAACAGACAACACCTCTGTGATCAATGTGCACAGCATTCTCAGTGGATTCCCTGCAGCTCTGTGGGGAGTGCATATGTAGAGTATAGTACTACTGTGTAACAAAGTAAACCTGAGACAGATGAAATTAAAGTTTTATACATACCTGGGGCTTCCTCCAGCCGCCTTCAGGATAATCAGTCCTTCGTTGTCCTCCTCCACCACCTGGATCTTCTGCTATGAGTCCAGGTACTTGAGCCAGTCGGGCGTAGTGCGCATGCACACACTCCGCCGCCAGGAGCATACTACACCTGTGCAGCACTATTGCGCAGGTGCAGAATGTTCCTGGCTGTGGGAGCAGCATGCGGCCAGACAGCGCTGACTGGCTGAATTACCAGGACTCATAGCAGAAGATCCGGGTGGTGGAGGACAGCGAGGGACTGATTAGCCTGAAGGGGGCTGGAGGAAGCCCCAGGTATGTATACAACTTTACTTTTCATCCGTCTCAGTTACCCTTTAATTTGTAGTCACCAAACCAAATTTTAACAACATATCAAATTATTTGATTTCATCAGCAAAGAGAGTGCGTACATTTGCATAAATCAGCATCAATGCAGAATTATTTCCATCTCATTGACCATCTCTATTAGTGACACAGCTACACATCAGGCTTTATTCTTACAGCATAGATGTTATTTAGTATATATAAGAGATTCCTGTGTACACATCATATATACAGTCACAATCAGATATGTATATCTGACCTTAAAAATACGGGAACTGCTTTATTGAAGCAGCACAAGTAACTCATTTTGATTGGTTTATTTCATTTTTGTGGACTAAGCACAGCTATTACTGTATATATACATTATTTTCAATGACTATTATCTGAGAAATAGAACATTTTATCATATTTTCTATTTTAATTACAGTTACAAATTCATTAGGAGTCGGAGTCGGTGCATTTTTTCCCGACTCCGACTCCAGGCACCCAAAATTGCCCGACTCCACGACTCCGACTCCACGACTCCGACTCCACAGCCCTGGTGAAATCGCAGAAAAATCACTCCTGCAAAAAATCGCCAGCGTTTTGCAATTCTAAGTGTGAATGGGGCCTTAGTCCATGAGAAGGGTGTCATTGCTGGGGTAGTAAAATTAGCCTCCCTGGCGGTAAGCCCGACACAGTATCGGGCTAGCCACCGCAGGGGATCGCATGGCCCCGGGAGGATTTTTTTAAATAAAATTTGTTCAATAGTCTTCAGCTAGCACTTGGCTAGCTACCTGGGCCCCCCAAGTGCCTACGCTCTCCCCCCGATCCCCGCCACAATACATGCCCCCCAGGGATCCCGCGATGGCGCAGCCTCCCGATCAGCTCCAGGCTTCACTATGGGGAGGATTGGGACTGTGCATGACGTCGATGACGCCATGTCTGATCGTCGCCACAGCGACAACTAAAGCTAAATGGGAAGCTGCGGCTCTCGCGGGATTGCGGCTGGGTAAATATTACCAGCAGTGATCGGGGATCAGATAGGTGTTGTGGCACTTGGGGGCCACAGGTAGCTAGCCTAGTGCTAGCTACAACTATTACAACAAGTTTTATTCTAAAAATCCCTCCCGCGGACGCAGCCTCATAAACTGCGTACCGCCAGGGAGGTTAAGAAGGACACACTAAGGGGGAGGGAAACCCTGCCAAAGGCTTACAATCTAAAGGGTGGGGGTAGGACTGTGAAAAAGGTGGTTGACTGAGAGAGTGAGGCCTCCTTTCCACGAACTGTTGACCTGTGTGCTCAGCAAGCAGTTACCAGGCAGAAGTAAGCAGTTATCATGCAGCAACAAGCAGTTACTAGGCAGCAGTGAGCAGTTGAGAGAGTTTGAGAGGCATTTCACTGCCTATCAGCGGTCCGTGGAAAGGAGGCCTTAGAGTGGTAGATGTGGGGTAGGCCATTTTAAAGGATACCCGAAGTGACATGGGACATGATGAGATAGAAATGTGTATGTACAGTACCTAGCACACAAATACCTATGCTGTTTTCCTTTGTTTCTTTCTCTGCCTGAAAGAGTTAAATATCAGGTATGTAAGTGGCTGACTCAGTCCTGACTCAGACAGGATGTGACTACAGTGTGACCCTCACTGATGAGAAATTCAAACTATAAAACATTTTACTAGCAGAAAATGGTTTCTGAGAGCAAGAAAGAGATAAAAAGTGAAATTTCTTATCATTGGGGGTCACACTGTAGTCACTTCCTGTCTGAGTCATGACTGAGTCAGCCACTTACATACCTGATATTTAACTCTTTCAGGCAGAGAAAGAAAAAAAGGAGCACAGCATAGTTATTTGTGTGCTAGGCATTGTACATATCCATGTCTATCTCATCATGTCACATGTCACTTTGGGTATCCTTTAAGAAATGTGTTTTGAGAGCTTGCTTGAATGTGTAGGCTCTCAAATTACATGTAGGTGGTAAAATTGGCCAGTGATTGGCCATTCATAAGTGTGTTTCAGGCTAGATTCACAGTGGGACGTTGCGTTTTGATGCCACGTTAAAGTCGCACCGCAAGCATACAACGCAACGCGCCCAAAAAGTGGCAACGCAGCGTTACCGTCGCATACAGCAGATACAGTAAAAAATACAGGCAATGAAAAGTATGCATCCAAGTCATTACTGAGCATGTGCAAACAGTCCAACGCAGCTAATAACGTGTATAACGCACTGCATGCAGTACTTTTACTTAACGTGCAGCGTTAGACACCAACGCAACGTGTGCACTGTGAACGGGGCATTGATTTTTCATTGCAGTGAGTTATTCTGCGTTAAATGCTGTTTTAACGCGCGACTTTAACGTCCCACTGTGAACTTAGCCTCAGGTTTTAGCCCTGTGCAAAGTTCTGGTTCCGGTCCTGCTAATACTTGTAATTTTACATAAAAAGCTATATTTGAATTTGAAAATGATAGTACATGTTTTGTTACCTCATAACTTTGCCTAAGAAAACTATATAAAAACTAAGGCCCATCTGTGGTTTTTTTTTTTGGGGGGGGGGGGGATTGATCAAGCTGTCAGGGCACTCACGGCTCAAGGGAACTTTCTCACGGCTTTAACTCCAATAGTGGGCTCTATTCACAAAACCATGTGCGGTAACTCTTTATTTTTTAGGTGAAAAATTACCTCCAGTGTAAATTACTGATTTTTTTTGAGTATTCACAAAAAAATTACCAAGTGTGATAAATGTTTGATAAAAGTGTGATTAAACAGGTGATAAAACAGTCAGTAATCCGTATGGAAAAAAAGCTTTTTTTTGACCACTGTAGGGCAGCCCATATGCTTGCCACCCATTACACAGAGACGACCCAGGAAAGCCTGTCACATTTACAGTGGGACCTCAACTCTTGCGCAGGACAGAAGGAAGACATATAGAAATGCACCCTGTATTTATATAATTTAGCCTGTCTAATTCCCCCTCATCTGTGAATAATCACAACTGTAATTTGAGCTCTCAGCTGTGTCAGCTGGCTGCCTCAGCAGAGCAGATAATGTGTAAACACAGGATGTTAACTCTATGTCTGCTTCCATGAAAGCAGGTAGTACACACTGGAGATTTTTTTGTTGGATTTGTATCAGCTGTAACAATTTTTTTCTTTAAAGGTTATTATGCTGTTGCTTATCTTTTAGTCTACTTACACACTGAGACGTTGCGTTTTAGGGGACGTTATGGTCGCATAACGTGCCCCTAACGCAACGCATGGTGGTGTTGAAGTTGGACGTCAGATTGAGCTGCGTTATGCAGCTCTCAAAGCAGCCGCTCCAGGTTAATGATAGGAAGTTCAGATCTTTTTAAGGATTCGGATCATTTGAATCGGATAATTGAAAAGATCCGGATCTTTGAACCGAATCATTTGAATCGTTTTACTAGGGAAGCAGACTGGGTGAAATGACTAGCAGGACAGGACTTTCCCTGCACTGTACATTCTGTATGTTCCTGTTTCTTCCAGACAGACATCCACTGTGAACCGAATCTTTCATTGTGATGATCCGGATGATTCGACTCACAAAAGAGATCCGGATCAAATGAACGATTCGTTCATGATCCGGACAACACTACAGTCCTACCAAGAGTCTCTGCAGTGCAGTGAATATTAATTAGCCATGTGGCTGGCCATGGAGGAGGAGGGGAGACCTCCTCCACCATTACTGAGCATGTGCAAGCAGTCTAACGCTGCTTAGCCCAGTATAACGTACAGCATGCAGCACTTTGTTTAAACGTGCTGCGTTACTATCTAAAGCAACTTGTGCACTGTGAACAGCACAATTGATTTTACAGTGCTGTGAGTTAGGCTGTGTTACTGGCTACTGTAACGTGGGACTTTAACGTCCCACTGTGAAACCAGCCTTAGAGCAGAGAAGAATTTCCTCCTCGGCATCTATAAAATCATCTAAAAGACTGTACGAAGTCTGAAAGTGCGCCTTGAGATTAGACACACTAGTCTTTTCTGCCTCCTATGTAAAATTGACATAAACTCGAGCAAACAAAGCTCAAAAGGCTCCATCCTGAAGGCCAAAAGCAGAGAAGTGAAAATTATCACCTATCATTTGTAGGCGATAAAAAATCCTTAATTAACACCAACTATTCAATTGAGAATCTCAAACTGGAGATAAATTTTGAGGTAATTACCACACTTTTACATCACTTTTACCGCAAGAGGTAATTTAGGGAGAAAAAAAATTGTGAATTTCAAAATGGAGATATTTTGGTTGATATTTATAACTACCTAAATTCATGCGGTAACTCATTGTGAATAGAGCCCATTGTATTCAATGTCTGCTGATATCTGATAGAATGTGAAGTGGCACATGGTCGTGTTAGGTAAATGATCAATATCAGTTAATGCTGATGCTTTATTTTCAATATGATCTCTAAAAGTCAATCGTAGCGAGATCAATTGGATCCTGGGTGTAAAGCTACATACCATTAGTGTTGCCCATTAGGATTGAACTTCATTTTCTGGGAAGTACTGTGGGGAAAAAGCACTGTAAAGACATGTCATCCTGCTATATCAGAGTGATGTGTCCTGTTGTTATGAGGGAAGGAAGGAGGATGCCGCAGGGCACGATGGAGTGGCTTCCATCATCTGAGGTAAATAGGTGGACAGTACCCTTGAGGGTCGCTGTAGTTTAAAAATCCTGTGCAGATGTATTAGGGTTGAGTCTTGGTTGAGTTTAGTATAGCATGTGTACGAGCCTTAAAGGGAACCTTAACTGAGAGGGATATGGATGTTTCCTTTTAAACAATACCAGTTGCTTGTCAGTCCTGCTGATATCTTTGGCTGCAATAGTGGTTGAATCACACACCTGAAACAAGCATGCAGCTAATCCAGTCTGACTTCAGTCAGAGCACCTGATCTGCATGCCTGTTCAGGGGCTGTAGCTAAAAGTATTAGAGACACAGGATCAGCAGGAGAGTCAGGCAACTGGTATTATTGTAGAAGGAAAAATCCATATCCTTCTCAGTTTAGGTATCCTTTAACAGGACCCTAAGCAGTAAGAAAAAAAGGAAATCCGGATTTGCCTGGGGCTTCCTCAAGCCCCCCGTAGCCCACGGGGTCCCCCGGCGTCCTCTTGGTTCCTTTCTGTGGTCCTGCTGGCGGGTCTGGTAATCTGGCTTCTTCGGCTGAAGTCGCGTGTCATTACTCCGGTTGCCGTAAGAGTCCTGCGCATGCGTCACTTCCTGCTTGGCCAAATGTCAGACAAGGATTACTGCGTACTAACACGGTAATCCGTGAAGGCCTGTTTTTGGCGGTCGGCGTGCTGCACCGCCATTCTACAGCGTGAAGCAGGCCTCAGCCTAATCGGTCCCTTGCCGTCCTTCTCCGATGCTAGAAACCTCGTTCACGCTGCAAGTTGGGGCGTACTGTAATGCGCGGCCAGGCGACTGGACTGCGCCTGCGCTGACTGCCCGCTTAGCTGGAGATCCAGGAGGCGGAGGAGGGCGGCAAGGGATTAATACACCTGGGGCTTCTTCCAGCCCTCTAAAATGTTATTGTTCTCCACTCAGGTACACTTTAAGCTTTGTACACACATACAAGGCATGTCGCCTGGCAGGGACCGGGATTCAAACCCTTGGGTGACAGTGCAGGGCTGACACTGTACGCCTCACTAGTCTGCAGTTCTGTTGCTATGCGGGGGGCATCCAAGTGGCACCACATGGAGGTGCAGTGAACCCTGCTCTTGGCTGACACTTGGCCAAATTGATCTGCCAGGTTGATTATTGCCTAAGGTATCGGGGCCACTGTACCCATGCTAGATTCTCGGCAAAGGCTGTCCTTATTGTCTACCTCGGCAGAGTTTCATCTGGCTTGCCTACAAGGCTTTAGAAAGCAAGTAAAACATTTTAACAACTTTGTACTGCAAATACTGTAGACTCCTGTCCATGTCATGGTATAGCATAAAATGTTTTTACGTACCGTATGAAAGTTTTTGTGATGTCGAGCATATGGCAATATTTACAATGGTTAATTCTATAATTTCATCAGCACAGCCAAAAGTTAAAATGTGATAAATAGCATAATGATTTATTGAATAATTGCAATACCGGTATTCTACATTTACACTGCGCTCGGTCCCATTGTTTCCCGTCTCCATGTTTCATCGTCTAACCGCGGCGCTACCGTGTCTCCTGCAGGGGTCAAATCACAACGCATTTGCCGAAAAATGAGAAGCACCACCAAAAGATTCACAAAGCACAACGCATTTGCTGAAAAACAGGAAGCGCCACCAAAAGTTGGCAAATGGTTTTACCAAATACATTTGAGCGAGACGCCAGGCTGCTGGTTCAGACGTCCATCTGAACCAGCAGCCCGGTGTCTCTTTCAAATGCATTTGCTAAAAGCATTTGCAAACTTTTGGTGGCGCTTCCTGTTTTTCGGCAAATGCGTTGTGCTTTGTGAATTGAGCCTATTGTCTTCATGAGAGACCTTGTAGCAGCTCTGGGGCAGGGAGTGTAATGTCTCTTCCATTGACTGATGAAGCATATTTTCCAGTTATTGGGGCAACCACCACCTGGAAGTTATTCATTAGAGTCTGCTGAGGTGTGCTGGTGCTCAGGCTTGGAAGCATATTGTGTTGTGATTTTTTTCAATGTAATGCTAAAAGTTATGCCATTTATCATCTTTAATTCTCCCTATCTAATTTGGTTGATCCACAGGTGTGCCTAAATGTAAATAATAGTAATACTATTTTTAAGGGCCCTTTCACACTGTGCAGGTTGTGTTGCGATACCATTGCAATGCTGCTAGAAAAGTCACACCGCACGTTAAAGACATGCGGTGCGACTGTACAGTGAAGCAGACAGTACAATGAAAGTATTCATCTTTGCCACTGTAAATGCGTATTACCTTGTTAATGCACAGTATGCTGTGCTTTGCTCCGTGGTAACCTACCGCATCTTACACAATGTGAAAGCTCCATAGGAATGCTATTGCATTACGATACTATTTTCCATTGCAACTCAATGCAACAGACACAGTGTTAAAGGGCCCTTTATGTTAAAACTCTTTTTCTGTGTATAGGTTTTGAACATAGAGGCAATCATATTCTATTCCTTTGTCTGTAGTCACTAATTATGACCAACAAGAAAGCTGCTGCCTTTCCTATTTTTGATCATGTGTTTTTTTTGTTTTGTTTTGTTTTTTTAAATCTTGGCTCACAACAGGATATAGAAAATGGGGATGGTAAGGAGATTGCTCGTGGATAATAATGGATGCAGTTTGAAAAGCCTGACAATCTTGATTCAGGTGAAACCTAATGCTTAGTGATTGGTTTAGGGCTCTTTCACATTAGGGCAGATTTTCTGCGTTTCAACGCAAAGGATAAAGTTTGCGTTACCCAAGGTGAAATGAAAGTCCATAGACTTTCATTTTAGCTTTCACATATAACGCAGCCTTTTTGTGCGTTGCGTTCCACTGCACCCAGGCGCAGTTTTTTGGCCAACGCTAGCTTTATGCGTTACAATGTTAGTCAATGTAAAACGCACACTATGCGCGTTTTTAATCCGTTAACGCAGGCAATCAGTCCCAGAATGCAACAGAGGAACAATGTAGAAAGTTGACAACTAAAAGAAAAAAAATTACCTGCGTTTTTCTATGTGCAGTAACGCATTGAAAACGGATTAAAAACGCACACTCACTGCAGTGCAACGCATAGCAAAACGCAGTAAAAGGCATACAACAAAACGTATGCTTTGAGCGTTCTCCAACTCAAGCTCTGATGTGAAAGAGCCCTTAGGAAACCATATTTAGCAGCTCCGATAGGCCTATAAATCCCATGCACTGCCTTTGTGAAGCCGTGCTAGTGCACAGCCCCCTGCTCTAACAGTGCACTGCTTTAGTGACCTATGGAGTGACTGGCCTATGCAGGCCTTTACTCCTGTTATATTCCATTCGTCTAATTTGTGCTGTGTGTCTCTTTCAGATGTTTATCACCACAACAACACATGGATTTATCAGCTCATCTTCGTGGTGATGGACCTGTGCTCTGTGCTGCTGTATTTTGCAGTGTCGCTCATGGATCCAGGTTATGTGATCTCTGATTGTGAAGAGAAGGTTGTTATTTAAATCCTATTTCCAGAACTGTAGCTTCCTAATCAAAGATAACCCCAAAAGGCTTTAAAGTCCATCTAAACTGTATTTGATGCACATAGCAGAGCTGCAGCATTGGGTAAAGCCGCGTACACACATTAGATGAAACTCGGCCAAGGCTGCCGAAATGCCTCTGCCAAGAATCTAGATTGTGTAAAGTGGCCCCTGACAGATTGATACAGCCAAGTGCATTGTTATCGCCACTCACTCCGCCCGCCACATGCGCTGCTCCCTTGCCACAGCCCGGTGCAAACGGTATCATTATTTTCTGTTACCTTGATACAGCTAAGGTTTCCTGGTCTGAGAAGAATTTCAGCCGTTTACTGAAATAATCGAGAAGAGAGCAGGCTGATTTTGCAAGTAGGTCTACGACCGAACATAGGTCTCTGCCAAGAACTAAGTCGCCAGTATCCAGCACCAGCAAAGTTTGCCTGGTGTTGGATATATGTGCTTGTCAGTTGCTTAAGCAACTGGACGAAAAAGCACAAACTTCCCCTGTACAGCTTAAAATACTAACCGAGTGTCCAGCGCCATTTTCTAACCTTTCTGTCGAATGTAGTGGGTTTCCAGCATCCTCTGTGCACGGCTCTTGGTGTTTTACCAGACCCGTGTTGAGTCACATAACACCCCAGAAGCCGTGCACAGATGCCAGAAAGCCGTTAGGCCCGGTTCACATTAGCATTCGCTGTCCGGATTCGCCTGATCGGATCCGGACCGTATACTGTACAAACGGAACGTACGTTCCGCATAGCAATGTAAAGTCTATGCGGACGTTCACACGCGTCCGTTCCGTACGGAACGGAGCCGGATCGGATCCGGACTCCGGACACTTTTCCAACATGCGCTATTTTTTGGGTCCGGATCATCTGGCCCACGCACCCGGACCGGAGCCTGACTGCACCATGCGCTCATGGAAAGCACAGAACACACTGGCTATAAAAACAGGATGTTCTACCCCACTTCCTATGCGTTCTCTATGGTACTGGCGGCCATTTTGGATGTGGACACATGGGCCCAGCATTTCTGGGGTGGAGCAGCAGTGACTTTTTGCTGGAGCTGTTTGACAGTATGTCGGAGGTGGAGTTGAGGCCCTATACAGCGGAGGACCTGATTCTACAGGTGCAGCAGATACCTGCCCTGTGGGACAAGGGGGACAAAGACCACAGCAATGTGAGGCTTTGCAGAAGGCTGTGGCAGAATATAGCAAGATTGTATGTGGAGGGTTTCGAAAACCTGAACCGCAAACGGCAGAGGGTATGTTGACTACAAGTGTTGTTTTAGGGGGCTTGTGGCTTTTCATATGTGTTTTGTTTGATTGTGATGTATTCCACTTTTGCTATTGATGTGTGTCACCCACCCACCTGTTGCCCTGCCACCTGTATCCCACCTGTGCCGTGTCCCACCCACCTGTGCCGTGTCCCACCCACCTGTGCCGTGTCCCACCCACCTGTGCCGTGTCCCACCCACCTGTGCCGTGTCCCACCCACCTGTGCCGTGTCCCACCCACCTGTGCCGTGTCCCACCCACCTATGCCGTGTCCCACCCACCTGTGCCGTGGCCTACCCACCTGTGTCCCACCCACCTGTGCCGTGGCCCACCCACCTGTGCCGTGGCCCACCCACCTGTGCCGTGGCCTACCCACCTGTGTCCCACCCACCTGTGCCGTGGCCTACCCACCTGTGTCCCACCCACCTGTGCCGTGGCCTACCCACCTGTGCCGTGGCCTACCCACCTGTGTCCCACCCACCTGTGCCGTGGCCTACTCACCTGTGTCCCACTCACCTGTGCCGTGGCCTACCCACCTGTGCCGTGGCCTACCCACCTGTGTCCCACCCACCTGTGCCGTGGCCTACCCACCTGTGTCCCACCCACCTGTGCCGTGGCCTACTCCCCCTGTGTCCCACCCACCTGTGCCGTGGCCTACCCACCTGTGTCCCACCCACCTGTGCCGTGGCCTACTCCCCCTGTGTCCCACCCACCTGTGCCGTGGCCTACCCACCTGTGTCCCACCTGTGCCGTGGCCCACCCACCTGTGCCGTGGCCCACCCACCTGTGCCGTGGCCCACCCACCTGTGTCCCACCCACCTGTGCCGTGGCCCACCCACCTGTGTCCCACCCACCTGTGCCGTGGCCTACCCACCTGTGTCCCAACCACCTGTGCCGTGGCCTACCCACCTGTGTCCCACCCACCTGTGCCGTGGCCTACCCACCTGTGTCCCACCCACCTGTGCCGTGGCCCACCCACCTGTGCCGTGGCCTACCCACCTGTGTCCCACCCACCTGTGCCGTGGCCTACCCACCTGTGTCCCACCCACCTGTGCCGTGGCCTACCCACCTGTGTCCCACCCACCTGTGCCGTGGCCTACCCACCTGTGCCGTGGCCTACCCACCTGTGTCCCACCCACCTGTTGCCCTGCCACACCCTTGTAGCATGCGTGGCTGGGCAAGTGCAATCCTTTGGCCTAGACACGCATGCTCTGAGCGCAAACAACATCCAGATGGACCAATGAAAAATGTAAACCACATTTTTATTGCACATTTTACAAAATTTTAAAATTTTAAAGTAAAAACTGTTAAAAAGTAACATAGTAAAAACTAACAAACTACAGTAAAAACAAAACAGTATTCAGGGTCGTCCTGGCGGGGTATAGAAATAGTTTTTCAGTAGGTCCCTGTTGCGGAGGGACACTGCCCTTGGCCTGGTGGCATACCTCCTCAACGGCAGTAGTGGAAGCACATTTGGGGGTTCCGGAATGTCATTTTCCTCCTGGCGCACAAAGTTGTGGAGGATGCACGCTGCCTTCACCACGTCGACTGCGTTTGCCGGCTTCAACAGCATCGACGTGTGGAACACCCTCCACTTTGACACCAGGATCCCAAATGTGCATTCCACCATTCTCCGAGCTCAGCTCAAACGAGCGTTGAAGTGGAGCTGCCTGGCATCAAGGCCCCTGTCTGGGTACGGCCGCATCACATGGTTGGACAAGGTGAAGGCCTCGTCCCCCACAAACACATAGGGGTAGGCCGATGCCCTTGTCCCAGGCCAGGGTCTGTCACCAGGGAGATGCAGTCTGCCTTGCTCCATCCGCTGGCAAAGGGCCGTACGCTGGAAGATTCCAGAGTCATTGGAACTTCCGTACGACCCCACATTCACATAGACAAAATTGTAGTCCGCATCGGCCACTGCCATTAGCACAGTGCTAAAGTATTTTTTATAATTAAAATAATGGCTGCCACTCCCCACGGGTTTCTGAATCCGAATGTGTTTGCCGTCCAGCGCGCCAACACAATTTGGAAACTTGCACTGGGTCCAGAAGCAATGGGCGATCTCCTGCCATTTCTGGGTGTCTGGCACTGGCATATATGTGGACCTCAGTCTTCGCCAAATGATCCTTGAGGTCCTCACAACGATGCCTGACACCGTGCTCTTCCCAATGCGAAAAGTGACATGTAGCGATGCATACGTTTGTCCAGTTGAGATGTACCTACAAGAGAAATAATCAAAATACATTTTTTATGTCTTTGCAGGTGAAAAGTACAAGACACGCTGGCGCAGTATTCGGGACGCCTATGTCAAGTTTCTGCGGCGCAAAGCCGAGGAAGAAAGAAGTGGCAGTGGGTCCTCCAAAAAAAAGATTACCAATTCTCCCAACAATTGACGTTTCTAAATGCAAGCGTGGAACCGAGAGAGTAAGTACCACTATTGTGACCATGAACTGAGAAGGCATTGTATATGACGTTGACAGACAACTACCATGACTTTGATTATATATTGACAAAACAGGCCTCAATTCACAGGGCTTTATCAAACATTTATCGAACACTTTCTCAAACGTTTGCTAATTTACCTAATGTCGTTTGATAAAGTGTTTGATAAATGTATGACAAAGCTCTGTGAATTTAGGCCACATTGTATGTGATGTTGTTTGGCAAACCAATATATCGTTTTTATCATCGACAGGACTCAAGACAATTTTGAGGAACAAGAGGAGGCAGAGGCGTAGTACACCAGCGAGGACTATGATGATGAGACGAGGGATGTCACATTTGTCCCATTTGTCCCAGAGAGAAGGAGGAGGTGGCAGTCATTAAATTATGTGGAAGACGTGGACCCATACTGACCTGGAGTTGGGGGAAGACATGGAAGACGAGGTTGCAGGAGCAGTGACCCAGCTCCTAGTGATGAAGCTCCTCAAGCTCCTACGACCCAAGAAGAAGAACAACAAACGGCAGAGGACATTCGGGCACAACCGCCACGCAGGGCAACCCCTACGCAAGGCAGAGGCCGGGGTGATGAAGCTACCCCCCCCCCCACTGAGGCGTCGATTGGCCCCTGTCCACTCTCCAACCAGAAGGGAGACCGAAGCGGAGATGTCCGGTGCTGTCTCAGGACTTCTCACCTCTGCACTTCTCCCGTTTGTTGTTGTTCCGCACTCTCTAGTTGTTCCTCACCCTTGCAAGTGATCCTTGGAACCTTGGACGAAGGAGACCTGGACAGGGAAGAGGCAAGCCTTTTCCGGCCCTGTCTCCTTCATCCAAGGTTCAGAGGACCGCGTGCAAGTGGTTAGGTTTTTAAAGTACTTAAATTTAGGGCCTGGGGTCCCCCCAAAGACACTATACCTGGGTCACAAGAGTGCCTTTCGGGCAGCTATGCCCTGCACCTCTGCACAAGCTATGCCCTGCACCTCTGCACAAGCTATGCCCTGCACCTCTGCACAAGTTAGGTCCTGCACCTCTGCACAAGTTAGGTCCTGCACCTCTGCACAAGTTAGGTCCTGCACCTCTGCACAAGTTAGGTCCTGCACCTCTGCACAAGTTTTTAGGACCTGCACCTCCGTCGTTTGTTGTTGTTGTTCCTCACCCTTGCACGTGACCCTTGGAACCTTGGACGAAGGAGACCTGGACTTGGAAGAGCCAAGCCTTTTCCTGCCCTGTCTCCTTCATCCAAGGTTCAGAGGACCGTGTGCAAGTGGTTAAATTACTTACATTAGGGCCTCTTGTCCCCCAAAGACACTATACCTGGGTCACAAGAGTGCAAATGTCATACAAATGTTATTTATATTTTGTCTTCCATGTTGCAAGAATGTTTCCATGTTGGAAAGTTGTTTAATTAAAAAAAATTGTTTTTTACATACCTCAGCGTAATCAGTAGTTGTTCTTGTGGTGTGACTGCTCTCCCGAACGTGGTATCCTTCTTCCGTAGGTCATCCTTCACCATCTCCAAGAGGGTATCAAAGCTGACAGGAGATGGAAAGGAACAAGCTGTAAAGTTTGCTATGGGACAAGGTGTTGGGTGGAGGATGGGGGAGGTGTGTTTAGGGGTTTGTGTGTTTTGTGGAGGGTGGGGCTGGTGTGTTTAGCTAGGTATACAGGGGTGTGGGGGTGAGGGTGGGTTGTTAGCTAGGTATACAGGGGTGAGGTGTTGTGGGGTGTTTAGGGATGGTGCGTTTAGGGATGGTGTGTTTAGGTCTGGATACTTACAGGGGTATGGACATCCGGGTATAGCTGTAGAACTTCTCTGGGTGTCGTCTCAGGTCCCGGTAGAGGGTCTGGAACTCTCCCTTCCTCTGCCTCCTGGCTAGTAGAGGATGCACCCACCATCTCCTGCGAGGAGCACGCCTTCTCCCCACATAATAATAGGTGAACACCAAAAAGGAGAGTATTCCTAGGTAAAAAGTGTACAAAACCACTGGATCCATGGTCCCAACTGCAGTCTCTGTATACAAGGATGATCTGCACACGTCAAGCTCTCTCCAACAATGACCCCAGCGCTTCTGCTGACCTCCCAGACCCCTGGAATTTATATAGTGTGTTATCTCTTTAAAAAGACGGAATCCGCATCGCAGCCGTATTCATACAGGATGGAATACGTGTGCAAACGGAGCGGATGCGGACCGGATCGGATCCGGTCCGGCCATCCGGTCCGTTTGTCAAGAAACGCAAGTGTGAACCGGGCCTTAGGAGCAACAGGAAGGTTAGAAGACAGTGCTGGACAATTGTTCGGTACTTCTATATGCCATGGCTTGTTGATCTAGATTACAATTGAGGGTCACAATTGAGGCAGCGGTAAAATGGCAGCGTATTCCCACTTTTGGATGACAGCCAACTGACTGTTTGCAGTAAGAATTCGCACACAATGTGCAGTAAAAAAGCAGCAGTGTTGGGTTTTTCCCCCGCTGCAGAAAACCGCACATTGCTCCCAGTGCACTGTGATTTTGCATTGGGAACCATTATGTGCATTTCCGCATGTGTTTTTCCGTTGCGGAAAATGCACATGGTTTTAAGCAAGTGTGACCCTGCCTTACAGTGACATAATATAACATGAATGACTTTTCACAATAAAGGGTATGTACTTCTAATGTGGGGTTTTGTTTGTTTTAGGGTTTTTCCTCAGCATTTGGTGAACAAGAGACAACCTCTCTGAGTCCCGACTCAATAAGAATGAGGCGCTGTGGATATTGTTTGTTGAAGGTATGTATGTACAGGGTATAGGTCACGTTTAACTAGTTTATGCAAAATGGACATTTTAAAATGATCATTTTGCATGGAGGGAGAATCGTAGTCCAGCCGCGGGGGGCTAATATTTAGCATTCCATCTTACTTGCATAGCACCTGAAACGAGGTATATGGAGGCTGCCATATTTATTTCCTTTAAAACAATACTAGTTGCCTGGCAGTTCTGCTGATATGTGGCTGCAGTAATGTCTGAATCACACACCTGAAACAAGCATGCAGCTATTCTTGTCAGACTTGTGTCAGAAACATCTGATCTGCATGCTTGTTCAGGGTCTATGGCTACAAGTATTAGAGGCAGAGGATCGGCAGGACAACCAGGCATTTAAAAAGGAATACAGTGGAGGAAATAATTATTTGACCCCTCACTGATTTTGTAAGTTTGTCCAATGACAAAGAAATGAAAAGTCTCAGAACAGTATCATTTCAATGGTAGGTTTATTTTAACAGTGGCAGATAGCACATCAAAAGGAAAATCGAAAAAATAACCTTAAATAAAAGATAGCAACTGATTTGCATTTCATTGAGTGAAATAAGTTTTTGAACCCCTACCAACCGTTAAGAGTTCTGGCTCCCACAGAGTGGTTAGACACTTCTACTCAATTAGTCACCCTTATTAAGGACACCTGTCTTAACTAGTCACCTGTATAAAAGACACCTGTCCACAGAATCAATCAATCAAGCAGACTCCAAACTCTCCAACATGGGAAAGACCAAAGAGCTGTCCAAGGATGTCAGAGACAAAATTGTAGACCTGCACAAGGCTGGAATGGGCTACAAAACCATTAGCAAGAAGCTGGGAGAGAAGGTGACAACTGTTGGTGCGATTGTTCGAAAATGGAAGGAGCACAAAATGACCATCAATCGACCTTGCTCTGGGGCTCCACGCAAGATCTCACCTCGTGGGGTGTCAATGGTTCTGAGAAAGGTGAAAAAGCATCCTAGAACTACATGGGAGGAGTTAGTGAATGACCTCAAATTAGCAGGGACCACAGTCACCAAGAAAACCATTGGAAACACATTACACCGCAATGGATTAAAATCCTGCAGGGCTCGCAAGGTCCCCCTGCTCAAGAAGGCACATGTGCAGGCCCGTCTGAAGTTTGCCAATGAACACCTGAATGATTCTGTGAGTGACTGGGAGAAGGTGCTGTGGTCTGATGAGACCAAAATAGAGCTCTTTGGCATTAACTCAACTCGCTGTGTTTGGAGGAAGAAAAATGCTGCCTATGACCCCCAAAACACCGTCCCCACCGTCAAGCATGGGCATGGAAACATTTTGCTTTGGGGGTGTTTTTCTGCTAAGGGCACAGGACAACTTAATCACATTAACGGGAAAATGGACGGAGCCATGTATCGTGAAATCCTGAACGACAACCTCCTTCCCTCTGCCAGGAAACTGAAAATGGGTCGTGGATGGGTGTTCCAGCACGACAATGACCCAAAACATACAGCAAAGGCAACAAAGGAGTGGCTCAAGAAGAAGCACATTAAGGTCATGGAGTGGCCTAGTCAGTCTCCGGACCTTAATCCAATAGAAAACCTATGGAGGGAGCTCAAGCTCAGAGTTGCACAGAGACAGCCTCGAAACCTTAGGGATTTAGAGATGATCTGCAAAGAGGAGTGGACCAACATTCCTCCTAAAATGTGTGCAAACTTGGTCATCAATTACAAGAAACGTTTGACCTCTGTGCTTGCAAACAAGGGTTTTTCCACTAAGTATTAAGTCTTTTATTGTTAGAGGGTTCAAAAACTTATTTCACTCAATGAAATGCAAATCAGTTGCTATCTTTTATTTAAGGTTATTTTTTCGATTTTCCTTTTGATGTGCTATCTGCCACTGTTAAAATAAACCTACCATTGAAATGATACTGTTCTGAGACATTTCATTTCTTTGTCATTGGACAAACTTACAAAATCAGTGAGGGGTCAAATAATTATTTCCTCCACTGTAAATATGGAAGTCTCCATATATCTCTCACTTCAGGTTCCCTTTAAGTACTTTTCATTTACAGCTAGCAACTAGAAACAATTACACAGCTATATGGAGACACCAGTGGGCTATCAATAACCCTCGTTACCATGAGGGGTCTCAGAGACTATAAGGTTCTGCTCCTCCTCTGCCCCCTTGTGCAAAGTAAGCGCAGGTTGTGCTTTTATGTTTATTTAGTCCATATTGTATCATGTCTCCTCCTCATCCTGGCATCCATGTGCAGCATGCTGACATTCTGAGGCTACTGATGCATGTCACATCATCAGGAGCCTCAAGGTAGCAGCACAGAGCTTGCTGCTCCTAATAGGAAGATGAGACCAGCTGCAGCGTGGACTATAGTTTTCATTCAATTTCAATTTAAAAATTGCGGCTGCCATCTTGGCTATGTTATAACTTCTGGGTCACCCCTGTCTGCTCTGTTAGAGAAGTGCATCACTGAATGAAGCAGGAATAGGAAGTGGCATGCATGGCCATTGCAACAGGCTCCTTTAGAGGGGTCATAGCACAAAAAAAACAAAAAACAAAACAAATTGGAAGCACTGTACAGTTTACTGTACAGCACTTCAAAATGCTGGGAATCGTCCTAGGAATCGCATATTTCATGGGAATCGAATCACACAGCAATTCAGTGGCGTAGCTAAGGAGCTGTGGGCCCCGATGCGAGTTTTACAATGGGGCCCCCCAGGCACTCTATATATAACAATTGATACGGCGCACCAAAACCTGCCAATGGCAACTACAGTGTTAGAGGTGCAAGAAGGGGATGGGGAAGAGCTTGTTAATGTTTACCACTACTCAATGTATATATAGAAGTGATTATTATGAGCACAGGACCAATAGAGAACTAATACTGTAGTTGAGGGAGGGCCCTTCGGGGCCCCTCTGGCCCAAGGGCCCCGATGCGGTCGCTACCGCTGCACCCCCTATTGCTACGCCCCTGCAGCAATTCCTAGTGGTTCCCTGGCCTTAGCTTGTATTGGAGCATGTAAAGTGATACACCACATATTTCAGGCATAGCTCTTTCTCGGGTGTGAGGGACCTCATGAGAGGAAGGGCTACCCCAAAAATGTATTGTATATCACTGCATGCTTCAATACAAGCTTATTGCTGAACAATCTGTGTGTTGCCTCTGATTTGTCTGTGTTGTTGAATTACTGCTATAAGCTCTGCATGTTCACTGTGAAAGCTGCCTTACATAGCTCTCGGCTAACATTGAGATAGAAGTGATAATAATTACTAACAATTGTGAGTACAGAGAGCCAGCTACCTTACGGTGTGTAGGATCCCTCCTACTTGTGGAATGAATGTGACATTGCAGTAAATATAGCTAACTTCGTGAGGTGAAAAGGGATGGAATAACTTTTACTTTCTGCGCTATGTAGACTTATAAACCAGTGAGAAAAACCAAACCTACTGTTGGTTGTCAGCCATTCCGTCAAATATATTCAGTAGTGCTGCTGCTACAGCTGCCCCAACGCTAATTTGCTTTAGGTGACTGCACATTAAGACAAAAGAGGGATGCACTTGTCTGGAAAGCATATCAGCATCACAGATATTGGAGACAATTGAGTCTTCTGGATTTGATTGTGTATATTTTTTCATATGCCTCTGAAGAAGCAGCTTCTAGCTGCAAAACACATCAGACAATTTGTGAACTCTGCGTATGGAGCTACATGTCACTGTTATATGAAACCGGAAGAAAATTGAGAAAAAAATTAGAATTGTTATCATCTGAAATTGTAACATCTACCCTTTCTGTCCTTCATGCCACAGCAACCAATGAGGTCCAGACATTGTAAGTCATGTAATCGCTGTGTGCGAAAGTATGATCACCACTGTCCTTGGATTGGGAACTGTGTTGGAGAGAAGAACCACCGTGTCTTCATGCTGTATCTGATTGTCCAACTAGTGACACTCCTGTGGGCCTTGCAGATAGCCTGGTGAGAATATGCTAATAATCATTGTGTCTACCATATCTGTTTAACCTCTTGAGGACCACAGGGCTAAACCCCCTTAGGCTAATTTCACACCAGGACGTTGCGTTAGAGGGGGCGTTAAGGTCGCATAACGTCCCCCTAACTCAACGCCTGGTGGTGCTGGATCTGGACGTCAGAGTGAGCCGCGTTGTGCAGCTCACTCTGGCGTCAGTGATGCCGTGATGCGCACTCTTGTGCGCATGCGGCATCACGTGGTCCCGCCGGCCAATCGCCGCACAGAGCGGCTGCTCCAGGAAGTAAACACTGCACGTCATAAAGTGCAGTGCATATTAATTAGCCATGTGCCTGGCCGCTCTCCGCTCCTCCCCAACATTACTGAGCATGTGCAAGCAGTCTAACGCGGCTCAGTCGCGTCCAAAGTACTGCATGCAGTACGTTGTCTTGTGACGCAGCGTTACAATGTAACGCAACGTCCGCACTGTGAACAGCCCCATTGATTTTTCATTACTGTGCGGTGGGCTGCGTTACAGGCTGCTCTAACGTGCGCCTGTAATGTCCCACTGTGAAACCAGCCTTAAAGACCAGGCTACTTTTACTTAAATTGGCCACTGCAGCTTTATGGCCAAGCTGCAGGGCCGCACAACACAGCACACTAGTAATCCCCCCCCCTTTTCTTCCCACCAACAGAGCTCTCTGTTGGTGGAGTCTTTTTATTATTTATTTTTTAAAACCCTCCCCCCAGCCAGCCAATCATGGCGATCAGCTCTCATAGGCTTCAGCTTCACCCTATGAGAGACGATCGCTCTCCTGTGTGAAAGGGGGACAGCCGTGTCACACGGCTGTCCCCAGTACAGCGCTGCTTCAGATTGTGCAATTTTCAATTTTCGATTTTATTTGATTAGCCGCACCCAGGCTATGCATATACATAGGTTAGGATTTAGTTAGTGTTAGGCCCCTCCCATGGAGGATCGACTTCTTCGCAGTGGGAGGGACGAGTACTTAATGGGTTGCATGCAAGCTGTTACAGGAAACTAACATCCTCCTCCAGTGGTAGACAGGTCATGTGTATGCTCGGTGTGTATTATATCCCACAAGTGGGGCTTGCGCTCTTTTGCAGGTAGGCACTTGCCTGTTTTTAAGTAGCGCTGTTCATTTCCTTGCTATGTACTAATTTATTTCGTTTTTGGTCAGCTGCTCCCACTTAACAGCCATGCTTTTGGTGTATATGCAGAGCTTCTGTTTGGGTTCAAGGTGCGTTTGTAGTTTCTGGGGGGGCTCAGCGCACCTCTGATTGGAGGCCATTCGGAGGCGGCCTGGTGTTGCGCTGATCCACCTTTTGCGCAGTGCTGTACTTACTAGAAAGACGGCGTTTTCGCCGTCTAACAGTCTCCCGAGCGGCGATTGCCGCTTGGAGACTGAAGGTGGGCGGAGCTCTGCCCCCCAAGCAGGAGATGCGCGCGCAACCTGTGCGTGATCTCCTGCATTAGCTGGCCCCAGGACTTGACGCCAATTGGCGTTAGGCGGTCCTGGGGTCGTTAGGTAGTTAAAGTGAAACTGCACATTTGTTAAGGAAATGTATTCTGTAAAGTCTGATTAGTAGAAAACATTATTTTAGCTTCATCACCCTTTTTAAATTTAATTTTATATTTTTGTGCTTACTATCTATCTGATTGAATCCTTTCACACACTGCACAGAGATTTTCAATAATCTAACTCTATCCAACCGCTGTTTGATGCAGTGCAACATTATGAGCCATTAATCAGCCACGGCTCCCAAGCTGCCGCCGATCGATATCTCTTGTCCCATGCCATCAACCATTTGGATACGTCTCCCCGCCACAAGGGTCATGTAAGTCTATGGACACTTGCACCGTGTGCGCGATGCGCTGCATTGGAAGTATCAAAATCGCTGCAATCCTGACTCAAAGTCACACGGATTATGCAGTAATGCAAGACAATGGGCGACGCAGTAAGTGTGCATGTCTGGAGCTTGGTGTGATGCAGCGCGCATGTTTGGACCGACGGAAATTCCAGTGACATACTTCTTGCCCAGCAGAGTGTACGTCACTAGCTGGAGGGCAGTGCTATGCATATGATCCTGTCGCTGCACTTAATAGCTGTACAATCGGCCTTAATCAGTCGATCAGACTGTCATGTTGGGGCATCAATTTCTAGCAGATTAGATTAAGTAGGCAGATATCGATGGAAAAAGATCAGCCAGTGTATGGCCACCTTTAAAGTTTCCCATCAACGATACAATCTTGATTGTGGCTGGCCGGCAGAGTGGATGGCTGCATAGAGGAGAGCTCCTGATCCCAGCCTTCTAAAACAGCCACTTTAAAGCATGCCAGGACCGGAGGAAACCGTCCCAACAGCCATGGGGGAGGACATGGAGACATCGGGGACCCAGCGAGCTGACACCCAACGCCCGCAGAGGATCCCTGACATCTTTAAAAGACGGAGGCCTGGGCCGCGTGGTGAGCAAGATGGCGCCGGCACCGCCGGGACGCGTAAGTCCGCAATACCAGTACGCATGCAGAACGCATCCCATACACTTAAACACAGAATTCCGCATCCAGCGACACAGATGTCTCCCACACTTCTGCCTCACAGGCTTCTGACGCAGCCCTACTTTACAGCCCATCTGCCTTGGAAGATACAGACTCAGGCACCCCCTCTCCCACCTTCCTAAGCCCTGTTAAATCCAGGCCCAGGCTTTCGGGCCCTACACACTCACAGGCAGGATCCTCTCCACAGCTGGCTGCAGTCTCAGAGTTTAGCAGCATGCAACCATCCACACAGGATGACAATTTGCCTATAGACCGAGCCTTTCTACGTGACATGATCATGGCCCTGGAACATTCCATGACTAACAAAATGGTGGCGATAGCTAACTCCTTGCAGCGATCGGTGGATGATCTGGGAGCTCGGGTATCTTGTAATGAGGACTGTGTTGCTAAATTGATAGACGAGCATAACAAAACAGTTTCTGAGCTGGATCGCCGTGAAGCGAACGAAGAATCGATGCAATTGAAAATTGCAGACTTAGAAGATCGCAACCGCCGTTGCAACCTTAAATTCCGTGGTATTGAAGAGACAGTAAATAACGCACAGCTCAAGGAATTTTTAATTGATATGGTGAAATCAGCGGTGCCTCAATTTTCTAACATTGAATACACCATAGAACGAGCCCACATGCTGCCTAAGCCTGCTCACCTGCCAGAAAGAGTTCCTAGAGACGCTATAGCTTGTTTTCAGTTTTATCACGTCAAAGATGCTTTTTCTTTTTTCATGAGACAGCATGGTAAATTGCCGGATCCCTACAGCGGCATTAAAGTTTTTACCGATCTTTCGCAATTTACTTTACAAAAGCATAGATCTTTGGCCCCGCTGACAGCATACCTCAGGGAGCAGCAGATCCAATATAAATGGGGTTTTCCTACAAAGCTTCTCCTTTCTCGGGATGGTAAATGCCACACTATTACTACATTGGAGCAAGGAACCTCTCTTCTTAACAGCATGGGCCTGCCGGTGACTCTCGATCAGCTGGAAGCACACCGCAAACAACCTTTGAATAGGCTCCCTCGCACCTGGCGCACTAGCTCCTGAAGAGGCTGGGATATAGCTCCCTGCCTAGGTGTTTTCTTTCTGTTCTTTCCCGTAGTGAATTTAACTTTACGGGTATTACCCCCCCCCCCCCCCTCTCAGTGAGGTCCTAATTAAGCCATTGAGAGTATCTGGGCCTTTTTGTTGTGGGACAGTGAGGAGGTTTTTTGCCCAGACAAAATGTTGACATTGATGTCTTTTTCTTCTATTCTTTTTGGTACTATGCACAGTTTTGTTTGTTTGTGTTATTTTCTTTTTTATTTTTCTCAAAAGTCCTGAATGGTCAAGATCGTGATTCACTGGTATATCTCGAAGTTTTGCTGATTAAGTCCATATTCTTATCATGCCTAGACAGTTTAATTTGATTACGCACAATGTCCAGGGGTTGAATGAACCAGTCAAACGTAGAAAAGCCTTCCAACATTATCAGAGCTTAAAAGCATCAGTTCTGTTTCTACAAGAGACCCATTTTATACAGTCCAAATCACCCACCTTTCTACATAGATCGTATAGCAGGTCCTATTACGCCTCATTCACCAAAAAATCCAGGGGAGTGGCCATAGTGTTTCATAACTCTATTTCGTTCTCACTTATAGATTCTTATGCAGACCCCGATGGTAGAATTCTGATCCTTAAGGGTATCCTGGAGGGTAAATCTGTTACGTTGGTCAATTGTTACGCACCCAATGCCTCTAAGACAGCTTTTTTGCAATTATTGGCCTTTCAATTGGAAAGACTATCTTCTACGCATTTGATTATAGCAGGTGACTTCAATGCTGTAGCTAACCCCAGCTTAGATAGATCAGTTCAGTCCCCCTTTGCTCAGACTTTCCTGAGAAGACTCACTAGCCTTCTATCAAGACTTAAGGTTATCGATATATGGAGATCATATAATATTGGCTGCAGACAGTACACCTTCTTTTCTCATCCCCGTCAATCTTATGCCCGCTTAGACTATATTTATTTATCTCCTATAATCGCATCCAACTCCACCACTTCAGACATTATCACCTGTAGTTGGTCAGACCATCACATGGTTTTATCATCCTTGGTAGGCTTCGGCTTGCCCTTTAGTCCTGGTAATTGGAGGCTTAATGACTCCCTTCTAGCGGAGGAATCCGATAGAATTTCAGTAAGGGGTGAGATGGAGGAATACTTTTTTTTTAATAGTGAAGATAATACTTCTCCCATTCTAAGATGGGCGGCTCATAAGCCAGTCATGAGAGGCATTTTTATTGCAAAGGCTGCTAAGGCTAAAAAACTGAGATCGCAAAAAATTCTTACACTATCGGCTGAGCTGGATCTATTATATAAGCGCCACTTCGGGACTACTTCTAGAGAGATTTTACATGAGATTAATTTGAAACGAACTGAACTGAATTCTACTCTTGATAATTCGCATGCTAGAGCATTGAAGTTCTCTAAAGCTAGATTTTTATTACGTGGAAATAACCCTTCTACCCAGTTTGCTCGCAAGCTTAAAGGAATACTATCGATGTATGCATTTATTTTTAAATGCTGTATGTTGTAGCACACATTAGGACAAGTACTAGGAGCAATTTGATTCCTCACACAGCTGTTCCTCTCAGCTGTAAAATCCTCCGTCAGTTTTGGCCGTCAGTGTTTGATACAAATGTATCTATATGCTGAGGGCTCCCAGAGGGCTAAGCCCATGTCTGCACAGGGGAGTTGCTATCAACTCCTCAGTTTATAGTTTAATTATCACCTTGCTGAAAGAATCTTATCGATATGGTGGTAAGGGGTTAAAGATTCTAGCAATGTGTGTTTATTATCTTTGCTTCTCTTGACTGATAAAGATACTAATAATGCTAATTGTAAACAGTGGTCTGCCCCTCTCAGCAGCTTGTAAAGTGGATGCAGCCTGGAGTGAATCACCACAAGCAGGCAGTAAGACTGAGTGTAAACACAGACTATTGTTTATAGCTAGTTATATTCCAGCAATATTCCAGCTCATTTAGTTACCTGTTACCACCTCAGATCAGCCTATTTCTCCTCATGTCTCCTGCATGCTGTGAGTGACACAGTGAAATATATTTGTGAGCTGTGTGACAGAGTAACCAAGCAGCTCAGGGTGACCTAAACTACTATGAGCTGTGTGAGAAATGAATTTTTAAGCAGGGATAGCAAGAGAGAGACCTGGGTGAATAAATAAAGTGCCCCTAGCACTAGTGGTAATGTGTACACTAATATAGAGTATTAAAAAAAAAAGTCGTTTCAATCGATAGTACTCCTTTAATCAATATTATAAGCCCCCACATGTTTATAAATTGAAAAGCACTAGAGGCATTGAGGAAGTGTTACCTCCCAAAGTTTTAAAAATCTTTGAGGAATATTATCAAAACCTTCTAGGGACCGAGATAACATCTAATACTACTGAGCTTAAATCTTTTTTAGATTCCCTCCAGTTGCCCACATTGACTTCAGAACAACTACAATCCCTCAATGCTCCAATTTCCTCTACAGAAGTAATAGCAACAATAAAATCTCTTAAATCTTCCACTGCCCCCGGCCCAGATGGGTTTTCCCCGCTATACTATAAAAAATTTGCTGACACATTGTCACTCCCCTTGACCTCTGTTTAACGCTATTCTACAGGGTGAGAAACTTCCTTCGGAAATGCTCTTGGCGAACATGACCCTGCTTCCTAAACCAGATGCCGACCACTCTTCCCCTGCGGGTTTTAGACCAATTTCAATTCTGAATAATGATATCAAACTCTTTGCTAAAATTCCGGCATCGTGATTAGGTACCTTGGTGGGTGATTTGGTTGCTCCTTCCCAGACTGGTTTTATCCCTGGTAGGCAAGGCTCTGATAATGTGAGATTGGCAATTAACATTTTACAAGATGCAGAGATTAAGAAATCAAAATTTCTGATGTTGGGTCTTGATATCAGTAAAGCATTTGATTCTGTGGGTTGGCAATATTTGATCACTGCCCTGGAGAGCTTTGGCCTAACCGGTCCCATTATTACAGCAGTCTTAGCCTTGTATGATTCTCCATCTACTATGATTCGCATCCCTGGGGCAACTTCCGCTCCCATTCATCTTAAACGAGGCACCCGTCAGGGGTGTCCTCTCTCCCCATTGCTGTTCGCCCTTGCGTTAGAGCCCTTGGCGGTGGCGATTAGACGACATCCCAATATCTATGGATATGGTATTGATAATATCAAGCTTTCCTTGTATGCTGACGATGCTCTCCTATTCCTGACTAGACAATTAACCTCTTTACCTAATCTTTTCCAATTATTAGAGACCTTTGCACATTTTTCGGGGCTTAAAGTTAATTCGTCCAAATCCACAGCCCTCCCGATCAATCTATATCCACATACGATTAAATGGTTAGATTCTACTTACAGTTTTAAATGGAGTCACACTAAATTTAAATATTTGGGAATCTTTCTTACACCTTGCTTTGGGGACCTATATGGAGCCAATTTTTTTACATACAACTATTCAAATTACGCAACTTTTGAAGATTTGGGCTACATATAAGGTGTCATGGCTGGGCAGAAATGTTGCTTGTAAGATGATTATCCTTCCCAAATTATTATATCTGTTTCGTATGCTTCCTATAACTATAACCAAAAAAACCATATCCATTATCCAATCACAAATCAATAAATTTATTTGGGACGGTAAGCCAGCTAGAGTCCGGGCACAGATTCTTTATAGATCCCCCATGCAAGGAGGAATTGGCTTGCCGAGCCTATGGCATTATTACCTAGCCTCCAAATCAAATCAAAAAGTCAAATGTTAGATTGGAACATAGATTCAAAGCCTCCGGCATGGTATCAGCTGGAATCTACCTCAGTTTTTCCTTTCCACTTAAATTCACTAGCCACGATAGTTTCCAAGAAGGATTTGACAGTTCTTGCTGGCAGGAATAGGATTGTATCGTCATTGGCCAAACTTTGGATTTCTATAGCTTCCACATATAAACTTATGACTTTTCCCTCCCCCAGGATCTCTATCTTCGGTAATCCTCGGTTTGTTCCTGCTTTAAGGAACCCGCAGGTTTTCTCCTGGTGGAGGGATAAAGATCTCCACACAGCAAATAGGTTTTGGATAAGTGATGTTCCGATTACTTTTAACATGCTCAGATTTAGTAGAGACGCCCCTATGGAAGAAGCATATCGATTTTGCCAAATTAAACACTATTTCTCTTCAATCTTTTCCTCATCTCCAGTATATGACCCTACTATGTTTGAATCATTATTTTTTGGTTTTTCTCGTAGAAAAGGGTTAATTTCAATACTTTATGCTCTACTGCTAGGACGGGATCATGATGATAAAATGTCATATATGAGAGCTTGGGAGCGGGATTTAGGTATCCAATATGATCGCACTGATTGGTCTTCTGTCTGGACTGCTGTCTCTGGGGTGATCAAATCAAACATGGTGAAGGACACAGCTTACAAGATCTTGTTTCGTTGGTATTATACACCGTCTAAATTACATAAAAACTATCCTTCGGTCCCATCGGCCTGTTTTCGGGCCTGTGGTATGGAAGGCACATTGTTGCATGTTTTTTGGGATTGCCCCGTTGCACAGCAGTTCTGGGACGCATGGAAATCTATGACTAAGGAGGTGTTTGGCTTCCCGATGTCCTTAACCGCTCCCCAGGCCCTATTGTATACACAGAATGATGATGTCCCAGGTAAATTTAGGCCATTATACAGATACATGTTATTGGCTGCTCAATGGTCCATTGCTTATAAATGGAAATCCACTGACCTTGATTTAGCATTGGTTACCCAACGTCTAGACCTTATGATGTTGATGGATCGAGTGTATTATCATAGTACTGAGAACATGACCAAATTCGATCTTATTTGGGAACTTTGGAGGGCTCATAGACATCTTTAGTCGCCCCTGGACATGTGCGTATACTGCATTTGACTAGTCATACAGGTGACTTGTACTTCGGGACTCCTGTTTCTAGAAGATGTATACAGTGGATATAATGTTAAGCTGAGGTTTTTGTTCTGTTTCTTCTCTACGTGCGGTGCTGGAGAGCAATTTAATTGTGTTTAGAGATCTTCGAGAAGGACTGATCCCTGGGATCTCAGCTGGAGGTACCCTGTGCCCCATTTCCCAGGTTGAACGGTCCATTTTTACGGGCCAAGCTCCCCGGCCGCATTTTTATTCTTTCTTTTTGTGTTTTTTTTTTTTTTTTTTTTTAAGTTTATGTTAATTAGACTCTGTATGCAAATCACTTGTATAATTGATGTGCTATTTGACTGGCATCAGATGTTGTTATAATTGATAATCTGTTCAATACTATAAAGCCTTTAATATGAAAAAACAATCTTGATTGTACAATTGTACCAAATCAGTTTTACCAAATCAATGTAGTAAAAAAAAGATAAACAGGGTGAATATACTTTGAATAGATACTTTAGACAGTGCCTTATGTTACAAAGAAGTGGTAAGCTTGTATTATCAATTGCATCATTAGTAGGCACCTTTAGATGCCAGCACCAGTTGATAATCACTCAGTTACTGCAGGCATGGGAAATAAGTTACAGTAAAAGGTTTACTATGTATATAGTGCAACTAATGAAGGAGCAGGGACATTTCTGGGGTTTCCAAAGAGAGTACAGATTCAGTTCTCCCAAAAAGGAATGCACTTCATGTTTTATTTGTTATTTTGTCTAGACTAGTGCAATCGAATTTCTCAGTTATGATGTATTGTTACTGTTACAGGTCCGGTTTCCGCTATGAAGCCACTTGGAGTGACTGGCTGTACATTAACCTCTTCCTGCTTGTGGCCTTCATCCTTATCAACATTTGCACCATGGTTGTGGGTCTGCTGCTTGTATCCCACCTCTACCTAATCTCCTCTAACTTCACTACTTGGGAGTTCATGTCCTACTACCGCATCTCCTACCTGAAGCAGCGAGACTCAGACTCCAGCCCTTTTGACAGGGGAGTTTTGTGTAATTTATGGAACTTTTTCTGTACATGTGGCCATGTGACCTGGGAAAGGGTGTATTTCAAGAGAACATACCACACAGTATGACACAGACTTGTCATCTAATTTGGCTTCTTACTATATCACCTTGTGGAACAAATGGTCTTACCTCATTCCTGTTAGCTCCTAGCAGCTCCTGGCCAGCAAAGGTGTGCATCATAAAAATAGGCCAGTAATGAGCTATAGAAGATGACTTCACTCTTCTCTTTGACAAGGGAAGACAGAATCCGTACGTTGCTCATCCACTGCCGAGAAGGTCCACAAACATTAACCGGTTGCTTTGGGTAACTGCTACAATTAAACCGTGTCTTTTTACATTGATGAATTCTGATTGGTTGCTTTGGGGAACCACTCTGCTTGTGTTACCATTTTATATCTAGCTACCTGCAATCACACAGATTCAAACTCAAGAAGTTACAAATCAGGAAAGGACCGGCTTCTCCAGCAGTCTGGAAAATTGGTAATGGTTGTTCTGTGTCACAGACCATATACATTTTGTGGAGCATTCTGATTGGTTGTTCTCTGCAACTGCTAAACTTTAGCTCCAGCTTTCTTTAAACCCGATTTAATAAAATCAGGTTTTGTGACCATTGACAGAGACTCCAACTTCACTGAGAGACGGTCACTGCGCTTTAATGACTGACAATCGGACTGCACAGTGACTGAAATCACAGTGTGAACATTGACAGCACAGGGATTACAGTGTCAGTGTTTTAACTACTGTCAGAGTTAGCAGCACAGTTTGACCATAATTAAAACCAATCCTGTACTGATTGCTATTTGACCACAGACAGAACTAGAGATGGGGTAGAGGGGAGTAATAAGGAAGATGAGGTATGCCATGCTTTTGAGATGCAGTATAACTTGTCTTTTTAGTATATTAGGCTTAACTCTGTAGTCTTCCAGGCTCAAAAGGTGAGTTCATGTAGACTTTGGGGCCTTATTCAATTAACTTTTCCCCTGAGTTTTCACACCTTATCAATAAAATTACATTTAAACCCTCAGCAAGCAAGAAAATATAAAAAATGTTTGATATTGCATTTTATCTGGTTCTTGGTACTTTTTAATTGCTAAGTGCTGAAAAGTTATGTTGCAAAGAAAAATTATCTCCTTGAAGAGAACTGAGGAGTAATGTTAATTGAAAGGGTTCAAGGAGAGATTATTCATGTGGTAATGCACATATAGGTTGATTCATCAAATCGCGACAACACTGCCGTGGCACAGACAGCTGCAAACAAACAAGAAAAATATTGCAAACGACATTACCCAGGCAAAAATCAAAAAAAGTCTTTCACCTCCCTGGCGGTAAGCCAGAGGAGGATCGGGACTGCGCATGTCCGATTGTCACCATAGCGACGAGTCAAGCTGGATCGTGAAGCTGCGGTTCTCACAGGATTGCGGACGGGTAAATATTACCGGCGGCGATCGGGGTGTTCAGTTGCCGGGCGGCTCGAGGGACATAATTAGCTAGCGTAGGGCTAGTTTAGGTATATAGAGCAACTTTTATTTTTTTTAAAATCCTCCCGCGGACGCAGCCTCTAAAACTGCGTACCGCCAGGGAGGTTAAAAGATGTTGTTCCAAAGACTAGATCTTTGAATGCTATGTGCGTAAGTGGAAGTAGCATTTCACGCACAAATGCTGTTGAACAATGTTGTTGGAATGACCTTGTACACACCTGACAGACTGGATGATATCTAACAGTCATCTGAGTTGGTCCGCTGGTTGGTTTGGGCAAAATCACTCGTCTTTTGGCTACATTTTTCACACCGATTGGTGTCCATTATCATTCACCGGATGTTTCAAACAACTTTCGTGTAGCATGTGTACATAGCTTTGTTCATGGAGTCTAGTACCATTATCGGATAGATCAGATAGACGTCCTTGTTCTTAATGAGATTTGGACATATATCTGTACACTTAGGGCCCTTTTGGTACGCATTTTTTCCATACCAGTAGATTGTGAAAAAGATTTCAGTTAAAACGCGTATAAGAGGAACTGTGCCATAGGAAAACATGGGCATTACTTTGAAAATCAGTTTTCTTTCAGTTATAACCGAGAGCAACTAAATAAGTGTAAAAGGGGCCTTAGGGTCAAACTGGTGCACTTTGTCAGGGGTATAAAACGTGCAAGAATTTTAGTTGGACAAGTCTTCTAGTATGTCATCCCACTCTTCTCATTTGTGGCCTGAAATATAATTTTGCCAGCTCTGAAAACAGTGCCCAATCTAATAAAATGGGAAGCTAAGATAGGTTTTTAAAGTTTGACTGATGGCTGGTGCACACCAAGAGCGCTTCTGAGTGCTCTTCAGAACGCCAGCGCTTTGAAAAGCGATTGGTTACTGAAACCCCACAAGGGTGTTTCCACAGCAGCGTTGTGATTTGTTTCAAAATCACAAACGCACTGCATGAAGCATTTTTTGGAACGATTCAGCTTGCATGAATGAGCAAAGATGCTCATTCATTCAAAAATCGCTCTGAAAATCGCTTCACAAAATCTCTTAATTGCTAAATGCTACTGATTTTGGTGTGCACAAGCCCTTAGTTAGAAGAAGCGGAATTAGCAGTGTCTGAGCTAGATCTTTGCACAGAACTCATCAAATTTAGAAGGCTAGTAATTGATTACTTTACAGCTGATTAATAAATAAAGCTGTTGGATAGTAGCCTTCTGGATCTGTACACCCCTGTGCAAAAATTTGGTTTAAACTCCGACAATTCTAGTAAATACAAAACCAAGAAAAACCTAGCAAGACAAATCTTACATCACATCGCTTGACAGGAGTGAAAGCATTATAACCTTACTGACAACTGACAGGACTTGGATTGTAGCCTGACCTTTTATTTGGTGCACACATGTAGCTCTAACATCTGCTGTCTGTGAGAGGATGTCTGCTCATATGCCTTTCCTCCCTGATTTGCTGTCCAATTAGTGGGGAAGTTTCTTGCCTCCTCGGGACACTGGAGGAAGACCAAACTGCTCTGGGCCCAGTACAGGCCTACATCCTGTAGTCCCCTAACTGTATAGTTGTATGTTTAACGCACAGTGAAGATTGTTACTGAACAGTAGAGAAAAGTAGTAGTCTGTCAGTGACCTGTTGATCCTGGCACCAACGGTAGATATGGGCTCTACCAGGGCATGGAGTCAAAATGACCACGGGTCTTCACTGGAACACCCTGCAAGGGATCATGGGCCATCGCCCCTAATAGGTGCCGGACTACTTTGCTCCCTGCTGGCTACCATGTCATGATCCCCAAGTTTATACCACTGGTATCAGAAGGAATAGGAGGGATGAATACTACAATGCAGGAAGGACTGACTGACAGGACTGGCTTCCATAGCAGGCAGGGTACGGACTGAATGGGGCTAAGCTAAACCAGCAGATCTAGATTGACTTGGCAGGAAAATTGTCAGGTTGGACTGGCGGACCAAACTGACAAGACAGGTTGGCGGACAGGACCTGTGCGACTGACAATTGTCAGAACATTGGCAGAACATCTTGATACATATTGCAGCTGTGGCTGCAAGCAAGAAGAACTGAGCGCTGTCTGTAAAGGGTTTAATTAGCCCTTGCATTCGCCCCAGTGCAGAAGCTACACCCCCAGCTGCACGCACAAAGATGTATGACTGCCGTGCGTGCATGCACTTCCAGAAGCATGCACAGCAAAGAAGAGAGTGGAAGCCATGGGACCAGGGAAGGTCAATGGTAGATCACTGGTGGGGTGTGACAGCGCCCTTGCAAAAGTATTAACCCCCCCCATTTTTATGTTTTGTTGCTTTACAACCTGCAATTAAAATGGATTGTTTGAGAGTTTGCCCTATTTCATTGACCGGACATGTCTACAACTTTAACAATGTATTACTTGGTTTATTGTGAAGCAAACAACAAATGAAACAAAACAAAAGCATAACTATTCACCCCCCTAAAGTCATTACTTTGTGGAACCACCTTTTGCAGCAATTACAGCTGCACCTTCATACCGCGGGGGGTAAAGTGGTTAAAAAAAACAAAACAAATAATAAGACTCAACTTTTAATACGTATGTAATGAGGGTATATTGTATACTGTTATTTTTGCAAATAAGGGCTTGTAAATAAAATATTGTCGTCATACATTGTACTAGGGACATAATTGAAATGTAATAACCAAAACAAATGTGCAAATAAAATGTATGGGTTTTATCTACAATAACACACGTTATTTCAAAACTATAATTGCTAAAAACTGATAAATCATTTTTTTAAATTATTCTTATTCCCTTTAAAATGCATATAGAATAAATATTTTTTAGAAAAAGTACCACCCAAAGAAACCTAATTTGTGGTGAAAAAAAATATATAATTTCAGTGTGATAAGAAGTTATAAAGTTATTATGAATGGGAGTAGCATGATATGTAAAAATTGCTGTGGTTTTTTAAAGAGATCCTGAGAAGACAGGAGTATAAAAGTTTTATACCTGGGGATTCCTCCACCCCCTTCACACAGATCGCTCCCTTGCTGCAGTCCTCCACCCCCTGGATTGTGTGGTAGATGCCCTGTTACCTTCAGCTAGTCGGGGCATACTGCGCGTGCGTGGCTTGGTTGCGAACCCCCGGCTAAGGGAGAGCATCGGGAAGCGTGGGCGGGGACTGCACATGTGCCGACTGGTCTAAGCTAATTGGCATCTACTGAAAAATCCAGGGGGCGGAGGACGTCGATGACGGAACGATAAGCATGGAGGGGGCTGGAGGAAGCCCCAGGTAGGAATAAAACTTTTATACCCTGTCTCAGGTACCCTTTAAGGGGAAATAACCTGTGGTAGGGAAGTGGTTAAGAAGCACTAAAATTAAAGGTTGGAATGTAACAAAATGGGTGCAAAGCCAAGCAGGTTGAATACTTTTGCAAGGCACTGTAGAGGCTCTTGGACTCCATTGCATAAACATCAATGCAATTGTTATTCATCAGATCAGCTTCCAAGTGTCTGTGGGTATGCAGTTTTGCTAATTTGGTATCTGTTGTGAACTTGGTATAGCTTATTCTCCTATAATTATGGAGTTCACTTATGGATAACCTGGTATATCGCCTGCCTATTATGTTTACTGGAACTTAGCAAAACTTCAATATAAATCATCAGCTTTTGAATCAGTCACTGGAGTTTTCAGTTCTCGCATACCCGGATATTACCGTATGCTGCAATACTTCTGTAATAGTCTCTTCATATAAGGAAGATTTCTCTGTCATTTCTACTTATTATATGCACTGAGGCGTTAATGGATGCCATTCTGTTGAATGAGGGCAGTCTCACAATAGGTTGTTTGATGATCTGCAGCTGCTATTTTATAATGTCCACCCACCTGGGGTTTCTGTTTTGTTACCATGATTATTGCACTATATAATGTTTATTTCTCAAGGCTCTTTAATGATTTAATAATTAAAAAGTGTTTTTTGTATGGATCCTCAGAGCTTCTACTTTTTCATATTCTCAATTGACCCTTAGTGGAGCCCTCATTGATCCATTGAGTGATACATATGTCATGTTTCACACACATTAGACATTGCTTGGATAGACACAAGTACCCTATTTAATAATTAATGCTTTTTCTCCAGGTGGTCACAATAGGCACACACCAGATACACCATTGGCATTTATAAAGCCCACAAGACACAAAAAAACAGTATTCCGCAAGGACTCTAAATAAAAATGACTGTTAAATGTATTGCCTGAGCACCACTGATCTACAAACACAATGTTTTGGTGTATGAACCTTTAGTAGGTGTTAACCAAGTGCCATTACACAACACATGGGGGTGGGCACATCCTTAAAGGGACTCCGAGCTCTGATTAAAAATAAAATTTGAACTTACCCGGGGCTTTCTCCATCCCAGCCCTGGTCGGGACGTCCCACGCCGGCCTCCTGGCTCTTCTCCCGGCGGCTGTCCGCATAGCGCGGACAGGCCGGGCCCCCGGGCGACACTGGCGAGTGTCGGGGCTTCTTCTTCCCTATACGTCACGAATGACGTCACACGCCGGCCGCCGCGCGTCATGACGGCGGCCGGCGTGACAGCACGGCGCATGTGCGGTTAATCGCGCATGCGCCGTGCTGTCACGCCGGCCGCCGTCATGACGCGCGGCGGCCGGCGTGTGACGTCATTCGTGACGTATAGGGAAGAAGAAGCCCCGACACTCGCCAGTGTCGCCCGGGGGCCCGGCCTGTCCGCGCTATGCGGACAGCCGCCGGGAGAAGAGCCAGGAGGCCGGCGTGGGACGTCCCGACCAGGGCTGGGATGGAGAAAGCCCCGGGTAAGTTCAAATTTTATTTTTAATCAGAGCTCGGAGTCCCTTTAAAGCAATGATGAGCTATGTACTTTAAAGGAGGCCAGCCTCAAAAAAGACATCTAAAGCTCAACTCCTACTTAACATCACTTTCATCTCTCTGCTGCCCTTTGCTTCACAGAAACGTGGCTATCTGAGCTTATTCCAGACAACGCTTTGCAGATTAATGGATTTACACTCTACAGATCAGACCGGGACCCACTTACTTCTGGCAAAACCAAAGGTGGAGGACTCTGTTTCTATATTAATGATAGATGGTGCACGGATGTTACAATTATTAAGAGGACATGCTCGGCGGGACTGGAAACACTCTTCATAAACTGCAGACCCTACTACTCACCCCGTGAGTTTTCTTCATTTATTTTGGTTGCTGTGAACATCCCTCCACAAACATGTATGCAGCCTGCGCTCCAAGATCTCGCAGATCAAATCACTGAGGTGGAAAGGGAGTACCCAGATTCTTTTTTTTATCATACTAGGGGATTTCAACAGTGCTAATCTTTCCAAATAACTCCCCAAATACAGGCAACACGTCACAAGCGCAACTAGAGAAGGTAAGACACTTGATCACTGTTACACTACGACTAAGGACTCATATCACTCTGTCAGCAGGGCAGCTTTGGGGAACTCTGATCATGCTGTTATACAGCTTATCCCAACATACATCCAAAGACTAAAAACTGCCAAACCTGTAGTGACCACAGTTAAGAAATGGACGAGTGAAGCTGTAGAAAAACTACAGAGCTGCTTTGATTTAAAGAGAGTCTGAAGCGAGAATGAATCTCGCTTCAGATCTCATAGATAGCAGGGGCATGTGTGCCCCTGCTAAACCGCCGCTAAACGGGGGTCCCTTCACCCTCAAACCCCTCTCCGTGCAGCGCATCCCCTCTTCCTGGTTGGGGCAGAGCTAACCGCCGCAGCCCTGCCCCACGCGCGTCTGTCAGCGCGTATCTCCGCCTCTCCCCCGCCCCTCTCAGTCTTCCTTCACTGAGAGGGGCGGGGGAGAGGCGGCGATGCGCCGCTGATAGATGCGACTGGAGGCAGGGCTGCAGCCGTTAGCCCTGCCTCCAGGAACGACCAAGTCTTGCGGGGGTGGGTTTGCGGTTGAAGGGACCCCCGTTAAGCCGCGGGATAGTGTCGTTTTAGCAGGGGCACACATGCCCCTGCTAACTATGAGCTCTGAAGCGAGATTTATTCTCTCTTCAGATTCTCTTTAACAAACTGGAATATATTTAAAGAATCCACCAGTGACCTAAATGAATACACTGACGCTGTGACATCATATATTACCTTTTGTGAAGAGTCCTGCATCCCCACAAAAAAGTGCACCAGGTACAATAACGATAAACCCTGGTTTACATCACATCTTAGGAAGCTGCGCCTCGATAAAGAAAGGGCATATCGTACAGGCGATAAAGTCCTCTACAAAGCTGCGAAATACAAACTGCAGAGAGCCATTACTGACGCAAAAAAAGATTATTCTAAAAAACTTGAGAAACAATGTTCAAACGCCGACTCATTCACAATATGGAAATCTCTGCATGAAATTACCAGCTACAGGAAGAAATCTCCGCCCTCACTACACAATCTGCAGCTTGCAAATGAACTGAATACATTTTATTGCAGGTTTGACACTAGCAACAAAAGCCAAACACACCAAGTCAATTCGCATAATTTCCATCTCTGCCACAGGCAAACTGAACACTCTTCCTGCCAGCCAAGGTCTCCACCCCCCTGCGGTGCCTCAGCAACTACACAACACAGGAGGCCAGCCACAATCTATTGACCTGTCCCCAGATGTGCATGCTCTAACAATATGCCAATCAGATGTAAGCAGACTCTTCAAAAGACAAAACACTAGGAAAGCAATGAGGCCAGACTCTATCTCTGCGAAATGCCTGAAACTCTGTGCCGATCAATTAGCTCCTGTATTCACAGACATATTCAAAGCATCTCTCAAACTCTCAATTGTTCCGGCCTGTTTTAAAAGCTCAACTATTTTACCAATCCCAAAAAATTCAAAACCTACATGTTTAAATGATTACAGGCCTGTTGCCATGACATCATTGGTCATGAAAGCATTCGAAAAACTTAATGGCTTATCTGAAATCTATCACAGATCCCCTGCTGGACTCTCTGCCATTTGCCTACAGGCCTAATAGATCCGCAGATGGTGCTGTGAACATGTGTATGCATTATGTACTACAGCATCTAGACACCCCAGGAACCTACACCAGGATTTTATTTATTGATTACTGCATTTAATACCAAAATGCCATCTCTGCTACACAGCAAGCTCTCCCAGCTACACATACCTGAATCCATCTGCAAATGGATAACCGATTTCCTAACCGATAGGAGACAGCATGTTAGACTTGGTAAACACACATCAAGCTCTCTGACCGTCAGTACTGGTGCACCCCAGGGCTGTGTGCTTTCCCCACTGCTCTACTCACTGTACACCAATGACTGCATCTCCACAGATCCATCTGTTAAGGTTCTGAAGTTTGCAGATGACACAACAGTAGTTGGTCTCATACAAAACGGGGATGAATCTGCATACAGGCATGTGGTGGGACAGCTTTCCTCCTGGTGCAGCAGCAACAACTTGGAACTAAACGCTCTCAAAACCATGGAGATGATAATAGACTTTAGGAGATCCCCCCCCCCCCAGCACCTCCCCTTAACCATAAATGGATCCACAATAACCCAGGTAGAGTCATTCAAGTTTCTTGGGTCCACGATCTCACACAACCTAAAATGGGATAACAATACGGCCACTATTGTCAAGAAAGCGCAACAGAGGATGTACCATCTACGGCAGCTGAAAAAGTTTGGCCTACCTCAAAATTTAATGGTGCAGTTCTACACTGCAATTATCGAATCCACCATAACATCATCTATGACTGTATGGTTCAGCTCCTGCTCAGCATTAGAAAAGGGGAGGCTGCAGCGCATCATCCGAACAGCGGAAAGGATAATTGGCTGTAGCTTACCTTCCCTGCAGGATCTTTACGCTAGCAGGTGCAGAAAAAGAGCAACCAAAATTGCCTCTGACCCCTCTCACCCAGCTCACTTCATCTTCCAGCGCATGCCTTCAGCAGTAAGATTCCGGTCAATCGCTACCAAAACCTCCAGACACAGGAACAGCTTTTTTCCTCAAGCGGTAGCCATACTTAATGCTGAACCACGTTAGAGCTGCTAGGACTTGATAGTAATCAGCACAGAACTGTAAATGAACAATTCTCACATTGCTTGCTGCCACTATACTTATAATGTCCTTGACTTGTAATATACACACTGTCTGTCCTTGTATTGTTTTTGTTTGTGTTTGTGTTTGTTAAGCAACTGCCAAGACAAATTCCTTGTAGGTGCAAACTTACTTGGCGAAATAAAATTGATTCTGATTCTGAACTGGCTGTCCACACTTATGTGTTGCTGATTTCAGCAATGTGACGCCAGTGCGATCTGTATGGACATCCGACAAGGCATAGACAGCATTGTGTTATGTCTTTACTAATGTGCTGCATAGCACTGCATTCCAGAAATGCATTTCAGTGTGCTGAACAGTGCTATCCCAATCTATGTAATTAAATGAGATAAGCAACACGGGTGCCGTGCATTTCTGTAAAAGTGTGGACAGGCTATGAAGGTCCTGGTAAACACATCCATTTTTGATTGGCCAATTTTACCACTTCCATGTAATATGAGAGGTTACCTGCACAATCTGTTCATAGCATTCAAAATCTGTTGGACCCCATACAACATGGAGCTGGTAAAATTGGTCAGTGATTGGTCAAGTCCATTGGAAGTGCATGTGATGTATGTGTCAGTCCACCAGCCTTTTCTCTTTAGCAAAAGGATGCATGAACCCATTCACTTATGTGGATGAACCTTCTCTAACACACACCAACTTAGTGTTTACCAATAGGTAAATCAAATTTATCTCGAGCAAAACCAGGTTCCTGTGCCCATGCCAACAAACTTTCACTGATTGTGAGGTCTGACATACATGACCTAGGCCACATGGACACAACAAAAAGTACACCACTTTGGACAAATAAGAAGATAAAACAAGTTCCTTTAGTGTGGTGGGTCATGTGGTCGCCTCATAATCCCTGATAAATTCCAGAACATGGAAAGGTATGCTTGGCCTAGGTAAAAGTGGACTGTGTAGATCATTTAACCTTTAGACCAGTCCTAACCAGAATATCTTTCAAACTTCTGCATACAAATCTGAAGGAAGTGTGACACCTTGGAGAAAAGCAGATCCAACCTGATCTCCCACCATCTAAAGCCGCATCTACACGAGTAGATGCGGCCGCGATGCTCCTTATCAATCGAGCCGCTGATGCGGCTCGATTGATAAGATCCGACAGGACGGATCTTGCTTCCGCCGATTCCCTGCTCGCTGCCCGCTAGGGGACAATGGCAGAGAATCGAGCGGAAGATGCGCGGCGCGGGGACGAGTGGGAATCGAGCGGGTATTGATGCCGGCGCACGCGCGGCGAGCTGGGACGCGGCGGGCACGCGGAAGAGGCGATCCGGCGGCTAATCGAGCCGCCGGATCGTTGCAATGTCCCATCGTGTAGATGGGGCTTTAAACTGCTATACCCATTAGTTCTGCATGGTTGTCTCAAGTAGAGATACATTATCCACCACCTTTTGGCCCTGACCAACTATCTTGTGCAACTATGTTAAATTATCTTATCACCTGATTATGGCCTCTGTGAGGAGAAGACAGTTTGGATGAATGGAGACACTTCTGTTTTACATACCTCCCCCCATACATAAAACAGAGCTGCTGCTTGACTGAAAGCTGACAAGGGTGGTTATACAGCAATCGTTCCAAAACTGTCTCCTGAAACAATCTGTACAGATTTTATGTGATGCATCACTAAAGTGTATGACATGAATCTGGAATGATACAGGTAGGATAGCTGTAAGTTGGTAATAAGGAGTTGGGAGGTTTTTACTGTATGTTAGACTGTAATTCTGGTTTAATCATGATTTGTCCCCAATTGTTGTTGTTTTTTTTTTTAACAAAGTTTATTTTATTTGGTAATGGGCTACCTTACTGTCAGGCTCTTAAATAGTTGCAAACCATGACCAGCTTCCTACTTGAGAAGCAGGCTTCCAAGTGAGATAGGAACCAATGTGACAGCTTTCCAACAAGACTGAGTTCGAAAACTCTAACGCGCTTCTCTCGGCTTTTCAGAAACACACTAGTGTCACAGACTAATAAACGTTTCTGAAAAGAGGACACTAGTGTGCCCTGAAAATAGTCCGTTTGTCAGATCCAAAGCCAACAAGTCAACTGACATGTTAACTGATGGGCAGCACGATGGTGTAGTGGATAGCACTTTCACCTTGCAGTGCTGGATCCCCATTTAAAATCCCAGGAGTTTGTGTTCTCCTCATGTCTGATGGATTTCCTTCCACATTCCAAAAACATACAGATTAGTTAATTGGTTTCCCCCTAAATTGGCCCTAGACTACAATAGAGATATGACTATGGCAGGGATTAGATCAGCTCCTCTGAGGGACAGTTAGTGTCAAGACTATATATATTCTGTAAACATGTCAGCAATATATAAATAATAATATGCTAAGCATGGGAACTGTTTAGACATGTCTGTTACCAATAGAACGGTTGGTTCAGTTCTGATGAGTGTACTGCAGTCCTGTGCACTACACAATAATTCCAGACACCTCAAATACTATAGATGCTGACTGAATCAATGAAAGCTTATGAGAATTGACAGAGTCTGATCTCACTAGGCTGTTTGATTCACGTTCTTGCATTCTGCCACATTCTAGCCCAGGGGTGTCAAACTCAAATACAAAGTGGGCCGAAATTGTACACTGGGACCTAGTCACGGGCCAAAATTGTACACTGTCTGGGACCTAGTCGCGGGCCAACCTCAATGTCTACTGACCACCTTTCTCGCTTATAAAGTTCTCTGGTGTCTAGTGGTCCTCCCTCCCTTATACAGTTCCCTAGCGTCTAGAGACCCCCACCCTCCCCTATACAGTTTTAGTGCTTTCCCCCTACCTCAATATGGCTTCTCTGGTGTTCTAGGGCTTCACCTCCAATATAGCTTCCCTGGTGGTCTAGAGCCTAGGTTCTCAACGTGTGGTACGCGTACCCCAGGGGGTACTTCTGATGGTTCCAGGGGGTACTTGGGCTTGATATACTTAACTAAGAATAACAAATTTAGGGTTTTAGAAAATGATAAATCTTATTTAACCACTTTACCCCCGCGCGTACGGATTTCTCCGCCCCTTTTTCCATCCTTTCACCCCCAGGGACGGAGAAATCCATACTTTGCGCACTCCCGCCACTGTCCGCGCTCCCGCTCGTAAACACGCCGCCCGCCGCTAGTAAACACGCCGCCGCCCGCTCGCCCAGAGATCAACGAACGGGAAAATCCATTCCCGTTCGTTGATCTAAGCCCCGCAATGATCTGCTGCCGCTCGGCTGAGCAGCGCGATCATTGTGAAAAAATAACAAAGTCCCAGCCTCTTTCTACTTCCTGCAAGCGTCCGGAAGGACGCTTGCAGGTCGCATGAAACAAATTGGTAATGTTGCCATCTTGTGGCCAAATAGTAAAACTACACCCTAACCATTTTTTACACACAAATAAACTTGTTTTACACAAAAAATTAACTCCTTACCTCCCACACTCCCCAATTATTTTTTTTTTGTAATTCAAAAAAAAAAAAAAAATTACAATTTAAAAACAATACATAAATAGTTACCTTAGGGACTGAACTTTTTAAATATTTATGTCAAGAGGGTATAACACTGTTACTTTATAAACTATGGGCTTGTAATTAGGGATGGACGCAAAACTGAAAAAAATGCACCTTTATTTCCAACTAAAATATTGGCGGAAAACATTGTGATAGGGACATAATTTAAACGGTTTTATAACCGGGATAAATAGGCATATACATTTAATGGGTTTTAATTACAGTAGCATGCATTATTTAAAAACTATAAAGGCCGAAAACTGAAAAATAATAAATTTTTTCCCACATTTTTTCCTATTTTCCCATTAAAACACATTTAGAATAAAATAATTCTTGGCATAATGTCCCACCTAAAGAAAGCCTAATTGGTGGCGAAAAAAACAAGATATAGTTCATTTCATTGCGATAAGTAATGATAAAATTATAGACGAATGAATGGAAGGAGCGCTGAAAGGTGAAAATTGCTCTGGTGGTCAGGGGATAAAACCCCTCAGTTGGGAAGTGGTTAAACACCATCAAATTAGTATTTTAGCTAATTAAAAACAATAGTAAATGATTGGAAATTGTTTAGTACCAATTATCATGTACTAAGATTAAATATATATTTGTCAAGGGGTACTTGTGATAATGTTTACTATGCTAGGGGGTACTTGGTGAGTACAGGGTTTTAAAAGGGGTACATACCAATAAAATGTTGAGAAACACTGGTCTAGAGTAGGCCAAACATAATGCAAACTGAGGAAACCATTTGAGGGCTAAATTTGGCCCGCAGGCCGGAGTTTGACATGTATGTTCTAGCCCCTCGGGTCACTGATGCTGATGGGAACATGCCGCAATACCGATGGGATACTGCTGTAGCTTTATTGGCATAACCAAGCTTCAATACAGGCATTGCCAAAGCAGGGGGAATGGGGAACGTGGGGTGGGGGTGCAATGAGTTAGGTGTTCATGGACATTTTTTTTTGGGGGGGGGGTTACAGTTCATTTATGCACCTCCCAGTCTGTGGCATGCTGTGACATAGTGTGCAGCGATTGTCACTGTGGATTTCTCTTATCCTAGTAGAATGCAGTGTTTTCTCTCATCCTGTAATGTGTGAAAGTCTGGAAATAGTTCCATTAGTTTCTTAAAGAAGGTTTCTCTGGTTGTGGTATATTGGGGGCAGATTCTCATTTATCCACCACTGACTAGCTATAGATTAAGAGTTATACTTTCAAATTGCCACCAGAGGGTGTTCTAATCCCATCGAACAATTTGCAGCACACAGATTATAAAACACCTTTTATTATTATCAGAAGCTAGTATTTATGATTTTAATTCTATTCACAATTTTTTCACTCCATGTTGGCTTCATATCGTATGTTACATTGACAGTCCTTGTACGAGTGTTATAAAGTGTACTAGAAGCATGGCACACTATGACGGTACCATTTTTAATTCTAGTGTATCAGATGCAATCTTTTGACATGATTTTTACGAACAAAAGTAATCAGAAGGTTATTTTCGAGTGTTTTATAAACTGGTTGACTAGGGCATTTTCTCTCTTCTGATTAAATTGTAAAATCCAACACTAGGATTGATTACATTTTCTGTTCCAGTCGACTATAGAATCCTTTTACAATTATTTTCACCACACACCGCAGTTTTCTATACAATTGGACTGGAAAAATTGCACCAAAATATTGCATCTGATGAAACAAGCTCTCTCATTCAGCTCCCGGGCACTCCCCAGCACTCTTACTCCACTCCCCAGCACTCTCACTCCACTCCCCAGCACTCTCACTTCACTCCCCAGCACTCTCATTCAGCTCCCCGGCACTCTCACTCCACTCTATAGCACTCTCATTCAGCTCCCCGACTCTCTCACTCCACTCCCTGGCATTCTCATTCAGCTCCCCGGCACTTTCACTCCACTCTCCAGCACTCTCATTCAACTCCCCGGCACTCTCACTCCACTCCCCTGCACTCTCATTCAGCTCCCCGGCACTCTCACTCCACTTTCCAGCACTCTTTCAGCTCCTCGACACTCTCACTCCACTCCCCGGCACTCTCACTCCACTCCCCAGCATTCTCATTCAGCTCCCCGGCACTTTCACTCCACCCTCCAGCACTCTTTCAGCTCCCCGACAGACACTCTCACTCCACTCCCCGCCACTCTCACTCCACTCCAAAGCGCTCTCATTCAGCTCCCCGACACTCTCACTCCACTCCCCGGCACTCTCACTCCACTCCCCAGCATTCTCATTCAGCTCCCCGGCACTTTCACTCCACCCTCCAGCACTCTTTCAGCTCCCCGACAGACACTCTCACTCCACTCCCCGCCACTCTCACTCCACTCCAAAGCACTCTCATTCAGCTCCCCGACACGCTCACTTCACTCTCCGACACTCTCACTCCACTCTAAAGCAATCTCATTTAGCTCCCCGACACTCTCACTCCACTCCCCGACACTCTCACTCCACTCCCCAGCACTCTCATTCAGCTTCCCGGCACTCTCACTCCACTCTAAAGCACTCTCAGCTCCCCGGCACTTTCACTCCACTCCCTAGCACTCTTATTCAGCTCCCCGGCACTCACTCCACTCCCCAGCACTCTCATTCAGCTCCCCGGCGCTCTCACTCAGCTCCCCGGCACTCTCACTCAGCTCCCCGGCACTCTCACTCCACTCCCCAGCACGTTCACTCTGCTCCCCAGCATGTTCACTCTGCTCCCCAGCACTCTCATTTAACTTCCCTCTCTCACACTCACTATGCTCAGCACCATCCTCACTGTCCACAATTCGGCAGAGTGTGGAAGGGATGCTGCCTGCCTAAAGCAAGACAGAGGAATTAAAAAGGGGTCAATACCTACCTAAAGGGGCATGCAGCCTATCTAAAGGGGGCTACTGCCTACCTAAATAGGTACTTTGTCTACCTAGAGAAGAGCACTGATGACTTAGAAGGGACACTACATAAGTAAAGGGGGGCACTAGAAATGAAACCAGGATAAGGCCTATCTAAACGAGTGCTAGTTATATGCCTATCTAACTAGGATGCTGTGTAACTAAAGGGGTGATGTCCAATACGGTGTTTGTAATGCATATTCTTGGGCCATGTTTGGTGCATAAAATAAGAGTGCATTTTGGTAATTGTTCTTGTCAAGGGGTGCCTTGAAAAATTTTCCGAGTCATCAAGGGTGCCTTGACCCGGAAAAGTTTGAGAACCACTGCCATAGGCATCCAGTGCAAAAGCACTCCCAGTGGGTTCCAGGCTTTGGGGAGACAGCTGAGGAGAATGGGAGCAGCTGGAGCAGGTGAGGTTACAATGCACAGACACTGGGGGAAACATAAACATTGGGGGCACAGCGGCAGAGGCAGCAGCGTGAGGCCAATTTCCGAGAGGTTCCATGACAAAATCGATTGTGAATCAACCTGTGGTGTATGTGCAACTAACAGATCTGCAATCAGAGAGAGATTTGTCTCTTATGGCTTAAACCCACAAGCAGCTTTTTCTAAACACTAGTGATTTGAAAACTCTTGCTAAAACTATGCCATAGGAGATTAAAAAAAACAAAAAAAAAACAACACATCGCTTAAAGAGAGTCTGAAGCCACCCCTGCTAAAACACCGCTATCCCGCGGCATAACGAGGGGTCTTTACCCCCCCAAATTTCCCCTGCAAAGTCCACAACTTTCTTGGTCGTGGATTTTGCTGCCCCTGTGCGCTTCCGTGTGAGGCAGGGCTATGAGCTGCAGCCCTGCCTCACATGCGTCTGTCCTCCGCCTCTGTCAGCGAAGGCAGACTGAGAGGGGCGGGGGAGAGGCGGAGATCCGCCGCTGATAGACGCGTGTGAGGCAGGGCTGCAGCTCATAGCCCAGCCTCACACGGAAGTGCTCCCTGGAGATAGCAGGGGGGATTTGAGGAGTAAAGACCCCTCGTTATGCCGCGGGATATCGGCGTTTTAGCCGAATATAAGGTAAAAAGCCATTTTTAATATGGCTTCAGACTTTAAGTGCGATCACACCCATAGCATTATATCAGAAAGCTTTTCAAATCACAAGCGCTTAGTAATGTACTCCTTGTTGTGGATTCCAGGCTTCAGTCAATTTGCCCATACATTGGGCTCTATTCTCAAAGACTTCCCGCATGCGGTAAAGTACATGCGGGAAGTTTGCACCCAAAATACCGTCAAGTTTGCATTCTCTAAATTTTCCGCATGTTTTTCCCGCATGCGGAAAAAGTGTGGTAAAAGTGCGGGATTCATGCGGAGAACTTTCCGCAAAAGTCGGTATTTTCCGCAATAAAAGATCAATTCTCAAAAATGTTCAGGCGCATCATTTTGTCGTTAATTACCGATTTTTTATCACCTACAAGTAGTAGGTGATATATTCCGAATCCCATTGACTTTAATGAAGTGTGGAGGCTTAAAGAGAACCCGAGGTGTGTTTAAAGAATGTTATCTGCATACAGAGGCTGGATCTGCCTATACAGCCCAGCCTCTGTTGCTATCCCAAACCCCACTAAGGTCCCCCTGTACTCTGCAATCCCTCATAAATCACAGCCGTGCTGTGAGGCTGTGTTTACATCTGTAGTGTCAGTCTCAGCTGCTCCCCCGCCTCCTGCATAGCTCCGGTCCCTGCCCCTGTCCCTTCCCTCCAATTAGCAGGGAGGGAAGGGATGCAGGCGGGGACTGGAGTTCTGCAGGAGGCGGGGAGAGCAGCAGACTGACACTATAGAGATAAACACAGCCAGCTCTGACAAGCTGTTTGTCAGCAGCGTGGCTGTGATTTATGAGGGATTGCAGAGTGCAGGGGGACCTTAGGGGGGTTTGGGATAGCAACAGAGGCTGGGCTGTATAGGCAGATCCAGCCTCTGTATGCAGATAATATTCTTCAAACCCACCTCGGGTTCTCTTTAAGGGCTGTGCTTGCTGGACTTTAACTTTTTTTTTTAAACACTTTTTCATGCGACCTTTTTACCGCATGATTCCCGCATGAATAATGGCTGTTTCCGCATCTTTTTTCCCGCATGCGGCAAACATGCGGAAAATGTTAGTGAATGCTAAAAAAATGCGGAGGTTACCGCTGGCGGGAATTTACCGGTAAAATTTTGCGGTACTTTTGGCTCTTTGAGAATAGAGCCCATTGTGAGCTCTTCAATTAGCGACTTGACCATGCACTCTGTAAGATGTCAGTGTTATATTATACTATACAGTAGTGATGGGTCGTTCGCGAACGAGCCGGCTCTAAGAGCCGGCTCTTTGAAGTGAATCAGAGGAGCCGATGCTCACTCTGAGAAGAGCCGATGCCTCAGCCACCCCTTTTAGCTCTGCTTTGCTCCGTAATAAAGGGCGCTGAGGCATTCTGGGAGATGTAGTCCTCCTCTTGCAGCTTGTAGGAGTGTATGGGGCAGAGCAGTTGCAGGAGGGATTCTCAGTCAGAGAAGTAGTCTGGAGTTAGCATGGAGACGGGGTGGGGCTTTTAATCCGATTCTGAGTGGTGTCTAGTGATATTTAATGAAGAGCCGATTCAGAGCCGTAAGAGCCGGCTCTTTAATGGGAGCCGATTCAGAAGAGCCGATTCTCTGAGAAGAGCCGGAATTCCCATCACTACTATACAGTGTATAATAAATAAATAGTAATAAAACAAAAAATGACGTGCATTCTGCATATTTTTTTACTCAATCATTGCCCCTACACGTTCCTTGTAATCACTCATTTTGATGATGCTGTCACCATTATAGTACTCAGCCCTAGGAGATCATTTGGGCAGTGGTCACGTGGCTCTGAGATGTCACAAAGGTCCTCCAGCGCTATGGGATTTGGCATCTGTCCAAGCAACACATGTTGACGGGCATTTGTTAATGGCGTCATATTTTGCGACACTTCAGACTAGACCAATGGCTGACATGAGAGCGCATAACCATGCAGCTGATAATAGCAGCATATAAGTTGTTCTGTTACTAAGTGCAGTACATAAACTAACGTTCTGATTTACATATTGACATTTGCCTAGTGTCAGCAAAATTGCTACAGCGTTACTGACACTCCACACGTGAGAAATTAAGGCGGTGCAGCGGCTGGACTAGAGCAATCGATGTCAGAGCCATCGAGCCTTTCCCGAGCGTGGCCGGTTAGGAGTCTGCACCATCCTATAGGGGCTGCTGGGAGAGGCTACTCCCGCTCCATGGCCCGCTAACCATGACCGACTACGCTGATGAACAACGCAACGAGCTAGAGGCTCTGGAGTCCATCTATGCCGACTCCTTCACAGGTGAGTGCAGCACACCGCCAGGGCTCCTGCAATGCAGGCCAGCTGTCTACCCGAGGCTGCAGGCTGAGGTTACAGAGTGGGTGCTGGCTAACCAGGGTGACTTAGGGTTAGGCAAGACAAGTAACATTGGACAGGCACCGGTTAGGCATCAGGCAAGGTGTAGAGAGTTAGCCATAGAGTGGAAAGATACTGAGCACTACTAGAATAAGCTGAGGAGAGGGGAGGCTGTTAAAGTGCACCTGAAGTGACATGTGAGAGTATGGTTGAGGTGACCCAGCAGGAAACCCCATAGGGAAATTCTGCTAACATGATTGGTTGGCTTTTTCAACAGTTTTTCAGTATTGGCACTGTATAGAACTTTTAGGTTTCAGATAGGTAGTAATAATAACTACACTCACACTATTCAGCAAATTAGAATGCTTCACATTGTAGACGAGGGTGCTGTGACTGGAGAATTGTTCCTTAGGCCTGGTTCACATCTGAGGAGCGCAGATGGCCGTGCGATCCGATCGCACGCCATCTGTGCTGCTGCGCTGCTGATCCCATCCATTAACAGTGATGGGGTCAGCTCTGCGCTTCCGGGCAAAATGCAGGCAGCAGTACGCAAGCGCTTCCCTGCGCATCGTACTGCTGCGCAGCGCAGTAGATGTGAACGGTAGAAGGGCAGTCTATGCCCTTCTGCCGTTCCTGTGTTTCAGCACATCATACGCGCTTCCATATCCGCACGGAAGCGCGTATGATGTGAACGAGGCCTTAAAGAGAACCCGAGGTGGGATTTAATTATGCAAGTGGGGCACAGAGGCTGGTTGTGCACACTAACACCAGCCTCTGTTGCCCCATGGTGTGCCTCCAGGACCCCCCTGCGTGCCGCTATACCCCCCGCAGTGCTGGCGACACACAGCGTGTCGCCAGCTCAATGTTTACCTATGCGCTGTCTGTCAGCACCGCTCCCCCGCCTCCTCCGTATCGGCGCTACCCGCCCGTGTCCCTTCCCTCCCGCTGATTGGAGGGAAGTGACGCGGGCGGGTAGTGCCGATACGTAGTAGGTGGGGGAGTGGCGCTGACAGACAGCGCATAGGTAAACATTGAGCTGGCGACACGCTGTGTGTCGGCAGCACTGCGGGGGGTATAGCGGTGCGCAGGGGGGTCCTGGAGGCACACCATGGGGCAACAGAGGCTGGTGTTAGTGTGCACAACCAGCCTCTGTGCCCCACTAGCATAATTAAATCCCACCTCGGGTTCTCTTTAAGGCTCTGCTTTTTAGCATCTAAGGCCTCATTCACATCATACGCGCTTCCGTGCGGATATGGAAGCTTGTATGATGTGCTGAAACGCAGGAACGGCAGAAGGGCATAGACTTCCCTTCTACCGTTCACATCTACTGCGCTGAGCAGCAGTACGATGCGCTGGGAAGCGCTTGCGTACTGCTGCATGCACTTTGCCGGAAGCGCAATGCTGATCCCATCACTGTCAATGGATGGGATCAGCAGGGCAGCAACGCAGATGGTGTGCGATCGGATGCGCTGCGTTCGGATCGCACGGCCATCTGCGTTGGTAGATGTGAACGAGGCCTAACATTGATGTGTAACTGAAAAGCGGACACAACTTCACCAGTGGACTCAGGCTCTAAGAGATTTCCTGCTGGGTCACCTGAACCATACTAGTACCACGTGACATAAAATATATATACTGTATTTTCTGGTGTATAAGACTACTTTTTAGCCCTTGAAAATCTTCTGAAAAGTCAGGAGTTGTCTTATACGCCGGGTGTCATTGATGCAGGGTGATGTTCCCTATCCTGTTACCGACTCTCAGATCTCGCTGCTGAGGGCTGTAGTGAAGCGGTGCAGTCGCACACGTGCAAGATCTGAGAGGTAGAGAAGGAGGCAAATAGGATACATGGGTGGGTGAGAAGGGTGAAAGAGGCGTGTTTTATGGGCACAGCGCTATTCTTCCATACCGCTCTGATAAACAGACAAGGAGAGCTGACCAATCCACTTAGGGAGAGCTGACCAATCCAACCAGTCAATCGCCTATATACTGTTATATACTGGGTACCAAATACAGTATAGCACCTGTAGATGATGTTTTTCATTTTATTTGGTGTGTGTTGGAAGGGGGATAGTCTTATACGGGGAGTATATCGCAAATGCTATATTTTAACTGGAAAAGTTGGGGGGGGAGTCTTATACGCCCAGTCGTCTTATACGCTGGAATATATGGTGTATGTATGTATGTCGGGCGTAGCTAGAAATCTTGGGGCCCCATAGCAAAGTTTGGGTTAGGGGCCTCAACCTTCCCTCATTCATCAATAGCTAAAAGCCCCTCACCCCACCATCCAGTAAGGGTAGCCAGAGGGCATACATTTGAAATCGGCGCTGGTAGACTTGGGCGCAGGATACAGCCGGTATATGGCTGATCCTGCTTCTACTCAAGTCCGGGCCGTGTTAATTACTATCCCCACTCCAGGATAGTGGGGGAATGATATAATTCGGCTTCCAGCGATTGCTGGAGGCCGAATTATTGTGTTTTTAAGCAACCTCGGCTCCATCTTCTGACGGCGTCGATGTTACTCACTGAGCGCCGCTCAGTTGTGATTCCCTTTATAGTCTATGGTGGCGCCAGTTGGTCCCTAATCTAGCAGGGCTGAAAAGCACTGCTCCGGCCAGAGGTACCCCATAATATTAACCGAGGTACACCTCAGCATAAGTAGTCAGAGATTTCTCCACCAGTAGTTGGCTACAAATTGTGCCACCCAGTATAAGTAGCCCCCCAGTTCAGGTATCTAGAAATGGCCACCCCCCCTTCCCCAATATAGGATGCCAGAAGAACCCCCCCTTGTGTATAGGTAGCTTATACTGGAGGTATAGAGCTCAACATGCACAGAGCAACTATGCTTACAGCAGAGGAGATGAGTCGGTGACAGCCGGGTGCTCACCAAAACTAGCCGGGTGGAGCACCTGGCTAAAAGAGCCTGGGGAGAACACTGATGCACTGCAGCTAGTTTAAGTACAGGCAAAGAGTAAGGACTCAGACACTTGGATTAAAATCATGGTAAAATTGCTGTGATCACGTAACAAAATTTTTTTATGTGATCCTGGCAATTTTATGCAATTTTACCACAGTTTTAATGCAAGTGGATCAAATCGATTTTTTTTTTTGCGCTCAGAAAAGAGCTTATAGTGTGTCTGAGCCCTTACAGCTTATACTGGAGGTAGCAGAGATTAGCATACACTGCAGCTTGTTAGCTATTAGTATAGGCACAGAGTAACAGTTTACGTTATACTGTACATATTTGGGGGTAGCAGAGATCAGCACACACTGCAGCTAGTGTACTATCAGTACAGGCAAAGAGTAACAGCTTATACTGAATGTAGAAATGGTAAAATTGGATGAAAAAAAATTGTATCATGTATGGGCACTATCAGCCTGACTAGCTATCAGTATAGGCACAGAGTAAAGACCCTAACACATGATCAATGTCGCTCGACTGGGATCGGGAACTGATTTCTCGGACGACATTGTAGGGCATAGGCTGTGCAAGTGTGTTGCTCGCTTGCAAGCAACATGTTCTCTTCTATGCAGGGTGGGAGGAGTGGTACAACAGTGACATAAGGCAGAATTGACATTGTGTGGGTGACGTTGAAGCAGACAGTGGGTGATGGTAGTGCAGAGAGTGGGTGACTGCCGTGGATAGAGTGTGTGAGGATACTGCAAAAAGTGGGTGGTTCGGAGAGTGGATGATAGTCATACAGAATGTTAGTAACAATCATGCAGACAGTGAGCTTAGTGCAAAAACTGGGTGAAGGTAATGGAAGCAGTGGTGTGGAACATGGGTAATGGTAGTGTTGAAACTGGGACAGCTATAGTCAGTGGGAGTTAGTGGATGAGAGGTATCTTCTTATTTAGTCCTTGGTGGTAGTGGGTGCCTCCGTGCCTGGATCCTTTGGCACTCCCTGTTAGTAGATGATGGTGGAGATGGAGGCATCATGTACATGGTGTTTTTTGCTCCCCCCCCCCCCCCCCCGTGATTCTCTCTTCTGTTTATGTGCAAGGGGCATGGCCTGTGCAGCCTATGGTCATAGCTCTGCTGTCCCCATCAACACGGCAAGGCAATCCACATGGGACAGATCAACAAGCACAGTCATCAGGGCCAGAGATGGACTCCCAAATGGGGGGCGGAGCTACAACAGAGGGAGTGGAGCTACAGCACAGCCAACATGGCCATTCAAAAGTAAAGCAGGGGTGGTATACTACGAAGTTGGGAGCTTGGTGGAGCACAATAGGCAGCCACGGCCAATGGCTAATGCAGGTGCTACTAAAATGTCTGCCATATGTGATTGCCGGGGTATAAGTGGGTACGTGACATTACGCTGGCAACCACATGGGGTGCATGTATGAGGACAGTGCAGAGCCAGCGGTGGACACCAAAAGGTATAGTATACTGCATGTGGGGGCAGCAGATACAGTATTACAAGGCTGATTCCTGAGGGATTTAATGCTGAAATAATTTGGGAATCGGCCTGCGGTGTACGGGCAGGCAATCTCTCCAATCAGAGAGAGATCTGTCACCTGATCGGTCTGCCCACACATTGTCTGATGTATGGGCAGTCTTTCTGCTTTTGTCTTTCAGGGGTGAGTTAGCTAATGCAAGGTGCCCTTTATAACAAGCAAATTGATATACTAAAGTCATTCTTGGGCAGGTAGGCAGGTAGTGGATTATAGCATTTTCTGCTAGCTATCTTAGTTTTCTTTAGTTATTGTTGACTTTTTTTATACAGTCCAATGATGTTTGTTTGTTTTTTTTCATTTTAGCTTTTTCTTTTTATAATTTACTTTTACAGTTTTGTCGTCCACTCCACCGAGTTTCTCTATCACTGTATCATCTGAAGGAGGAGAAGAAGAAGAAAGTAAGTTTACAGGCTGTCCACTTTTTGATTACCGTACCTGAATGAGTCTTCTCTTCACTTTTGTCATGGAAAAGAATCATCCCTATGGCCTAGTGCACACTGAGAGGTTTTGGTAGCGTTTTTAGAACCGCTTGTGGATGTGGAAACGCTTGGGTATTGTATTTCGATGGGCTGGTGCACACCAGAGCGGTAGGCGTTTTGCAGAAACGCATACTCCCGGCCTGGGCTGCAGCATTTTTTGGATTTCGGAGGCATTTCTGCCTCCAATGTTAAGTATAGGAAAAACACAAAACGCTTGATAAAACGCCAGATCAGAGCGGTTTTCCAGGCGTTCAGTAACAGCTTTACTGTTACAATATCTGTAATCTGCTACACAAAAAAACTAAACAAAACCGCAAAACGCTTCATAATAAGAAAAAAACGCTTCAAAAACCGCTAGCGTTTTGCGGATCTGCTAGCGGTTTTTGGTGTGCACCAGGCCTATGAGGGGGATACAGAAAATATGCAAGTGTACACATCATCTTGTAAATTGTACAGAGCTGCATTTTGACAGGCCTGTTTTAACACCTAAATGAACATTTGGGGGTCTATTCAGTCTATACACATTCCTTTGCAGTTTGGCACAGCGCGTGCCATTGGCAAGGGTATGAAAGATTAGCAATGACACCAGCAATTTCATAGAAAGCATTCTTACCAGTGCACAACGGGACATGTTGGGAATGCATGACTGCACACCTTTTTTGTTGGCAAGTCTGTTCTTTTCACTGCGTCGAATGGGGTCAACACTGCACGACAGTGATTGGAGTGAGCGTGCTGGACAGACAGGTGAGTGCACTCTGCTGCCAGTGCTCTACAGGGGCCCCTGCGGAAGCACTATCAAAACTTGCAGGAAGTCATGGGTGGTCCTTTAGCTGTCCGACGAGCCACTACCACGCCCACTTTCAAGCAAGGTCATTAATAATAATAATCCTAACATTTGTATAGTGCTTTCCCAGAACGTCTTTCAGGACAGCACCCCCTCTTGAGACTTGTCTCCCCTCCCTCACACTGGACAGGAAGCTAAAAGATAAAAATTTGCATAGCAGGTATGCAGGCAGCATAAATACCCCCCAGCTCACCTAGAGCCCTCAGTTGTTTTTTCTGTCCCGGAGGGACGCTTAAAGATCCTCCGCAGGTGCCATCATTGTCAGGCGGCAGGGGCAGCGTTGTTGCGGACTGCAGATAGAGCCGGTCAGGGGAGCCGGCGTGCAGCTCGGACAGCGTGGAGGAGGCTTCTCCAGATCTGGCAGCTTCTATATACGCGCATGGGCGCGCAAAGGAAAAGTTCCGGGCGGATACCGTGACCGGAAGTAGGAAGCGCCGTTTTGCAGGCGCAGTTCGGCGCACCTGGACCTACCCCACACTGATCAGGTAATCAACCAATACTATTTAAATGAAAGCAGTGCATGTTCCCACCTTTCTGGCAACATGGAGGACGCTGCAGGCCCCGCTCCGCTGCAATCTGCTGAGTCTGGCACTGAACCCTTTCTGGTAAGCGGCACAGGGGTGCTCTAATACCGGGGAAATATGTTTAAGTGTGGGGTATGATAGGGATGTAGGGATCTGCACTAATTTAGGCCATATTATGCTTTATTGCAGCCTAAAAAGGACAAGTCAAGCTCCCAGCATCACTCATCTACTTCTGCTTCTACATCTTCTTCTAAGGGAGAAAGAAAATGTCCATTATGCAATGCAAAGATTTCCTCTTCAACCAGGAAATTGTCACCATTGCACTGATAAAATTGTGAAAAATGAATTACCTGTGATATTTAAGGATCTAATGGGATGGATGAGATCAGAAATGTCCATAGCTATTAAGGAAATTAAGGATTCTGCGATAGCATCATCATCATCATCCACACCGGCCCCTTTGGAAGTTGTACAACCGGAAGATCCCATTCCCCCTCCTGAGTCCCCTCCAGTATCTTTAGTTCCCACAGCAGTTTCTAGAAAGAGAAGGGCTGAGGAATCAGTTGGGTCTGAACTATCTGAGGGAGAATTAGAAATTTCATCCTTTGAGGACATTTTGGAGGATGAAGGGGGGGAAAAGTCGGGGGGAAATCAGAAGTTTGCTTTTTCACCTGATCTTATTAATGATTTATTATCTGCCATGCATAATACTATGGGCATTGAGACAAAGGAAATCTCTATCTCAGTTGGATCAAATGTATGAAAGTTTATCTGATCCTCATTCCTCTTTTATCCCGGTCCATTCTTCTCTAAAAAGTATAAGAAAAGAGTGGGATAATCCTCAGAAACGGGCTTTTTGGCCAAGGACCCTTAACAGGCGGTACCCCTTTTCCGCTGAGCATCAGAAATTCTGGGGTCCCTCTCCTAAACTTGATCCAGCTTTATCTAGAGTTTCGAGAAATACAGACTTACTTTTTGAGGATTACGGGCACCTTAAGGACCCGATAGACAAAAAGACCGATAACCTTCTAAGGAGAGCTTGGGAGTCATCCTCACTTACATTTAAACCTGCTGTTGCTTCCACGGCAGTGGGTAGATCCCTAAAAACCTGGTTGATGGAGACCCAACATAAAATTGCCACAGGGGTACTCTAGGGAGGAAATCTTAACGGATTTCCCTAATTTGTTTAATGCCACCAACTATATGACTGATGCAGCGGATGACGCATTGAAGCTTACTGCCAGGACTACTGCATTAGTCAATTCAGCTAGACGTGGAGTGTGGGTTAAAACTTGGAAGGGGGATAATTCCTCCAAGGCCAAACTATGTGGAATACCCTGTGAGGGAGAGTTGTTGTCCGGGTCTAAACTTGATGAGACCTTAGAGAGAACAGCTGACGTCAAGAAAAATGTTCCTGTTAGGAAGAGAGTTTTTCAGTCTAAACGTTCCTTTCGTGCCAACACCAAGCCAGAGTCGGATAATAAAACCACCACAAAGAAAAGATGGGCCCCCTATAAAGTACAAAAGGGAAAATCAAACTTTACCCCTCATTCTTCAACCCAGTCTAATAAACAATGACGCCAGCATCCCAGTGGGGGGAAGGATTACCCACTTTTACGAGACATGGCAGGAAATATTTCAAAATCAGTGGCTATTAAAGATAATTTTAGAGGGGTACAGCATAGAGTTCATACAGGCACCCCCTAAAAGGTTTTTTTGTCTGTCCAACTCCAAAGGACATTGTTCAAGGTCTAGCACTCAAAGGGAAATATCCTCTCTACTGCAAAAAAGAGTAATCAGGGAGGTTCCAAAATGTCAACAGGAGTTGGGTTTTTACTCCCCAGTATTCCTGATAAAAAAGCCTCAGGGAGAATTTCGATTCATCCTGAACCTAAAGGAATTAAACAAGTCAATAAAATACAGAAGATTTCAAATGGACAATATTTACTCTGTGATAACTCTCTTACAGAAAGATTGCTTCCTAGCATCTCTGGACTTAAAGGATGCATACCTGCATGTTCCAATTCATCTGAGATCACAACAATTCCTCAGGTTCGCAGTGCAGCTGGAAGGAAAGGGAAGACATTTCCAGTTTAATGCTCTACCTTTCGCCATCTATTCTGCTCCTTGGCTCTTCACAAAAATTTTGTCAGAAGTATTAGCAGTAATCAGGGGCAGGTCCATATCGGTTCTTAGTTACCTGGATGATTTATTGATTTGGAGACAGTCTAAAGACTCAGTGTTGTTGCAACTAGAATCTACTATTTCTTTGTTGCAATCTTTGGGATGGCTTATTAACTGGCCTAAGTCATCCCTAAATCCTTCCCAGTTCATGGAATTTTTAGGATTCAATATTTCTACTACTAGTGAAAGGATTTTGTTGCCAGACAGAAAGATTTCTGCAATACTTAATGCTGTTTCTTCTTTCCAGCAGGCCCATTACATCTCCCTCAGAAAGGCAATGGCAATTCTGGGACTTCTAACTTTCGCCTTTCCGGCCATTCAGTGGGGTCAGTTCCATGCCAGAACTTTGCAAATTTGGATCCTAAAGGAATGGAACAGGGATGTGAAACTCCTAGACAAGAAAGTATTCATTCCTTACAGTATAAAGGTCTCACTCATGTGGTAGAAAGATCTCACACATTTGTCAGAAGGTCGGCTGTGGCATTATCCATCTCAATCAGTGATAACAACGGATGCCAGTCTGTGGGGTTGGGGAGCTCACATGGATGGTCGTCCAGCTCAAGGACAGTGGTCCAACAAAATGAGAGCCAGGTCATCAAACAGCAGGGAACTTCAGGCAGTATGGTTGGCACTACAAAGTGTTAGTCGAGACATAACCCAGAGTCATGTACTGATAAGAACCGACAACAGCAGTGTGGTAGCTCACCTAAATCGTCAGGAGGGGACAAGAAGTCCGTTACTGTGGTCCCAAACCAGACGAATCCTGAATTGGGCGGAAAGGAATCTGAGGTCTATAAGGGCCCGACACTTAGAGGGTACAGCCAACCAGTTGGCGGACTTCCTAAGCAGGTCCCCTCTAAAGCAGGACGATTGGGCCCTAAATCCGGCAGTTTTTCAGGAAATCGGGGATCAGTGGGGATCCCCGGAAGTGGACTTATTTGCAAATGGGGACAATACCAAGTGTCAGAAGTTCTGCTCCCTGTGTCCCCTAGACAAGCCCTGGGCAGTGGATGCCTTCTTACTAAATTGGGAACCAGGTCTGATGTACAGTTTCCCCCCAATATCTCTCATCCCACGAGTTCTGAACAAGATCAGGCAGGATCAAGCTCACATGATTCTGCCCCATTTTGGCCGAAGAGGCCATGGTTCACGTTATTACAGAAATTGACAGTATGTCAGCCAATTATTCTTCCGAATCGGCAGGATCTACTACAGCAGGGCATAGCCTTTCATCCGAACCTACAACTTCTTCACCTTACGGCATGGAAGCTGAGTGGAAAATCTTAAAAGCAAGAGGGTTCTCAGATAAGTTATGAGACCCTAATACAATGTCGTAAAAAAGTAACAAGGAATATTTATAATAAGACATGGATAAGGTGGAAGATGGAAGATATTCAAATTGGTGTAAAGAGAGATCCCTAGATATATCTTTATCTACCTCAGTTCTTGAATTTCTTCAGCAGGGACTACAAAAGGGCTTAAGTGTCAGTACCTTGAAGGTTCAGACATCTGCAATCAGTGTTTTTCTTGAAAGAAAACTGGCAGCAGAAGAATACTTTATTAGGTTTTTTCAGGCTCTGAAGAGAATTCGACCAGTAGTTCGATCCAGAATTTCTTCATGGGACTTAAATACAGTTCTTCAAGCTATGTGTACACCACCATTCGAGCCATTGTGGGAAATTTCAGATAAATTTCTTTCTTTAAAAACCGCCTTTCTGCTGGCAATCACGTCAGCAAGAAGGGTTGGAGAACTTCAGGCTTTATCGATTCAGGAACCATACTGTGTTATTTCAGATGATCGAATTACATTAAGAATAGACAGCGCCTTTCTTCCTAAGGTAGTATCTAAATTCCACAGATCCCAGGAGATATTTCTACCTTCCTTTTGCGCTAATCCATCCAATGAGAAGGAAAGACGTCTGCATTGTCTAGATGTAAGAAGATGTATCATTCATTATCTCGAAAGGACTAAGGAATGGAGAAAATCGGATTCAATGTTGGTATTGTTTGGGGGGGTGTCTAGGGGGAAGCAGGCCTCCAAAGCTACATTGGCCAGATGGATTAGAGAAGCCATTACTACTTCATACCGATCTCAAGGGAAACTGCTTACTACTTCAATCAAAGCTCATTCGACAAGGGGTATCTCTACATCCTGGGCAGAGAGGGCTGGTGCATCCATCGAACAGATTTGCAAGGCGGTCACCTGGTCCAGTCAAAATACTTTTGTCAGGCACTACAGACTTAATGTCCTATCCAGTGCAGACTTGAGTTTTGGCAGAAAAGTTCTACAGGCAGTCGTCCCACCCTAAGATTTCATCTTGTCTATCTCTCAAGAGGGGTGCTGTCCTGAAAGACGTTCTGGGAAAGACCACATTTACTTACGGTGAAGTCTTTTCCAGTAGTCTGAAGGACAGCACCCCTGCGACCCACCCAGTGTGGGAAATATTGAGGTAAATATACAGATTATTTTTGTTTTTTATTTATTGAAGCATACGTCCGTATAATCTTTTTTATTAACTGAGGGCTTTAGGTGAGCTGGGGGGTATTTATGCTGCCTGCATATCTGCTATGCAAATTTTTATCTTTTAGCTTCTGTCCAGTGTGAGGGAGGGGAGACAAGTCTCAAGAGGGGGTGCTGTCCTTCAGACTACTGGAAAAGACTTTACCATAAGTAAATGTGGTCTTTTCTCCTGTTGGACTCAAAGGACTCTAGAGCTGCAGCCACTAAGGGTATGCTCAAAGGGCCACCCTGCAGTGTTAAGAAGTCTTGCATAAGAAGTCTTGATTAGACTGGGCTGTCTAATGACAACTATGCTCTGTGCACTCGTCAGAAGCCAATTTCACTGGCTTCTGACCATGTGATCAAAGGAACACTAAGGGGGTGGGGGCGGGAAGGAGGCTCTGGTCCTTAGATGGAACAAAGAGGAATGTTTTTTTTTTTTTAAAGGATATTACGTGTCCCTCACCACAGCTCCGGTTTTCTCCCAGGTCCCACTGGCAGCCTCTGGAGTACCGCCGACCCCGATGGGGTAGTATGCTGCCGATGGCGTCGTCGATACTTCAGAGGCTGCCAGTGGGCCCCGGGAGAAAACTGGAGCTGTGGTGAGGGACACGTGACTTCTAGGAGCTGGAAGAAGCCCCAGGTAAGTAAAGCTAGATTTTATTAATCGCCTTAGATATCCTTTAACCTCCTTGGCGGTAACCCCGTGTGTGACACGGGGTAAGCCGCCGGAGGGTGCCGCTCAGGCCCTGCTGGGCCGATTTTCATAATTTTTTTTTTTGCTGGACGCAGCTAGCACTTTGCTAGCTGCGCCAACACTCTGATCGCCGCTGGCCCCCGCCCGATCGCCGCTATCTGCTGCGGCGCGCGGCCCCCCCCCCCCAGACCCCAGCGCTGCCTGGCCAATCAGTGCCAGGCAGCGCCGAGGGGTGGCCCGGGACTCCCAATGACGTCTCCCGACGTCAGTGACGTCATCCCGCCCCGTCGCCATGGCGACGGGGGAAGCCCTCCAGGAAATCCCGTTCTATGAACGGGATTTCCTGATCGGAGATCGCTGAAGGCGATCGAAGCGGGCGGGGGGATGCCGCTCAGCAGCGGCTATCATGTAGCGAGCCCTCGGCTCGCTACATGATTAAAAAAAATTTTTTTTTTTAAAAAAAACTGCTGCGCTCCCTCCTGGCGGTATTTTTCATACCGCCAAGGAGGTTAAGGACATGCCTTTGTGTCCTCCTGGTGCTGCTTTCTGTCCCTCGCTTCGCTAGCCTTTGATTAACATTGGTTCTCAAGTTTTTTTGTTTTTTTTTTATGCAGAAAACTCACAGAAAAACAGACAAGTGTGAATCCAGCCACAGACTTTTAAAAGCCTAGTTCACATTCATTAATTTACTAGTGAAAAACTGGCGAGCACTGTATTACGCTTAAAGCGGTATTGTCACCATGAAAATCAAATTTCAACAGCACCTGGTCTGAGTGTATTAAGTGATAAAGATGCTAATCCTGCATTCAAAACTGCAAAACTTTTTCTGCTGTTATGGTTTGTAGTTATCACATACTTTAGGAGCACTGGCCCTAGTGCCAAACAGTGCCAAAGAGTTGAATGCTGGGAGTTCTTTTTATCTATAAATATTCCTCCTCTTCTATTTATTTCCCTGCCTAGCTGCTTATCAGAAACACCCTCTGATTACTTGTGTATTCAAGCAAGGCTGAGGTGACTCAGTGATTGGATGTGTAAATAAAAAAGAGACAGTGCCTTTGTTAGTATACACCTCAGTGGGAGTGTCTGAAGACTCTGGGAGGAGGGCAGCTAATGAATACACAATGAGAAAGAGAAGGGAGGGGGGGAAACGAGAGTCAGGGAGGATATGATGTCAGCATTAGCTTGGCAAGATGGCCACTGCCTAGAATGGGATTTTTTTGCTTTTTTCCTTTATAAAATTCACAGGCATCATTACGTGGATAGCACAATACATCTGTTATGTAAGAAGAAGTAGTATTTATCTATCTATCTATCTATCTATCTATCTATCTATCTATCTATCTATCTATATATATATATATATATATATATATATATATATATATATATATATATATTATATACAGTGGAGGAAATAAATATTTGACCCCTCACTGATTTTGTAAGTTTGTCCAATGACAAAGAAATGAAAAGTCTCAGAACAGTATCATTTCAATGGTAGGTTTATTTTAACAGTGGCAGATAGCACATCAAAGGGAAAATCGAAAAAATAACCTTAAATAAAAGATAGCAACTGATTTGCATTTCATTGAGTGAAATAAGTTTTTGAACCCTCTAACAATAAAAGACTTAATACTTAGTGGAAAAACCCTTGTTTGCAAGTACAGAGGTCAAACGTTTCTTGTAATTGATGACCAAGTTTGCACACATTTTAGGAGGAATGTTGGTCCACTCCTCTTTGCAGATCATCTCTAAATCCCTAAGGTTTCGAGGCTGTCTCTGTGCAACTCTGAGCTTGAGCTCCCTCCATAGGTTTTCTATTGGATTAAGGTCCGGAGACTGACTAGGCCACTCCATGACCTTAATGTGCTCCTTCTTGAGCCACTCCTTTGTTGCCTTTGCTGTATGTTTTGGGTCATTGTCGTGCTGGAACATCCATCCACGACCCGTTTTCAGTTTCCTGGCAGAGGGAAGGAGGTTGTCGTTCAGGATTTCACGATACATGGCTCCGTCCATTTTCCCGTTAATGCGATTAAGTTGTCCTGTGCCCTTAGCAGAAAAACACCCCCAAAGCAAAATGTTTCCACCCCCATGCTTGACGGTGGGGACGGTGTTCTGGGGGTTATAGGCAGCATTTTTCTTCCTCCAAACACAGCGAGTTGAGTTAATGCCAAAGAGCTCTATTTTGGTCTCATCAGACCACAGCACCTTCTCCCAGTCACTCACAGAATCATTCAGGTGTTCATTGGCAAACTTCAGATGGGCCTGCACATGTGCCTTCTTGAGCAGGGGGACCTTGCGAGCCCTGCAGGATTTTAATCCATTGCGGTGTAATGTGTTTCCAATGGTTTTCTTGGTGACTGTGGTCCCTGCTAATTTGAGGTCATTCACTAACTCCTCCCGTGTAGTTCTAGGATGCTTTTTCACCTTTCTCAGAACCATTGACACCCCACGAGGTGAGATCTTGCGTGGAGCCCCAGAGCGAGGTCAATTGATGGTCATTTTGTGCTCCTTCCATTTTCGAACAATCGCACCAACAGTTGTCACCTTCTCTCCCAGCTTCTTGCTAATGGTTTTGTAGCCCATTCCAGCCTTGTGCAGGTCTACAATTTTGTCTCTGACATCCTTGGACAGCTCTTTGGTCTTTCCCATGTTGGAGAGTTTGGAGTCTGCTTGATTAATTGATTCTGTGGACAGGTGTCTTTTATACAGGTGACTAGTTAAGACAGGTGTCCTTAATGAGGGTGACTAATTGAGTAGAAGTGTCTAACCACTTTGTGGGAGCCAGAACTCTTAATGGTTGGTAGGGGTTCAAAAACTTATTTCACTCAATGAAATGCAAATCAGTTGCTATCTTTTATTTAAGGTTATTTTTTCGATTTTTCCTTTTGATGTGCTATCTGCCACTGTTAAAATAAACCTACCATTGAAATTATACTGTTCTGAGACTTTTCATTTCTTTGTCATTGGACAAACTTACAAAATCAGTGAGGGGTCAAATAATTATTTCCTCCACTGTATGTATGTATGTATGTATGTATGTATGTATGTGTGTTTTTTTTATTTCTTGGTTAGCATGGGTGTCGCTTGTTCTTCAAAATGATTGTCCAAGCTGCCAGAAAAAAAAAGATCCACTTACCTGGGGCTTCCTCCAGCCCGTGGCAGCCATCCTGTGCCCTAGCCGCAGCTCCGATGGCTCCCGGTCTTCTCCGCTGGTGCAGCCGACCTCGCCAGGTTGGGTTCCGGGTCGGCATCTTCTGTGCTCCACCGCGTGGGTCACGTGGTCCCTCCGACGTCATCAGGACGGTACTGCGCAGGCGCAGAACTACTGCTCCTGCGCAGTACCGTCCTGATGCCGTCGGAGGGACCACGTGACCCGCGCGGTGGAGCTCAGAAGATGCCGACCCGGAACCCCACCTGGTGAGGTCGGCTGCACCAGCGGCGAAGACTCTGAGCTGCGGCGAGGGCACAGGACGGCTGCCACGGGCTGGTGGAAGGCCCAGGTAAGTGGATCCTTTTTTGGGGCAGCTTGGACAATTCCTTTAAAGTCTGACATCTGCTCTGTAAGTTTGCTTGAATGATACAAATAAAAGGTGTTGCATAACTAGTTATTTTTATTCAGTTCATTTGTCCACCAAAGGAAGGGTGGAAGTGTAGGGAGGGAATTCAGGACCATAAGGCAGAATTAATGATGGAGGACTTTTCCGATAGAAGTGAACGGAAAGCGATCGGAAATCAGAGCAGATCTGTTGAAAATAATCGATCTGACAGTATATCTGTCAAACAGAAAATCTTAGTGTGTACCTAGTATTACAGCTAGTTGTAAAATAAACTACGAAGTATAATGGTTAATCTATTGTTCCAATGTCTTTTACTTTTACAGATGTGGAGTTAACACTTAAATTTACTTATGTGGCATCTTATCCAGATGAACCTCCTTTGTATGAAATAATTGCCCAAGAAAATATTGAAGATGTTGATGTAACTGGTATACTGACCTTGCTGCAGGAACAGGTACATCTTCCTATGCTGCATAGAAATAAACCAGTGATTTTGTAAGAATACTCAGGACTACAATTTGTTGCAAAAATAAGTGAAGTTGGTTTGTCAAAGACAGAATGATGTGTGAGTGTTACGTCTGTAATACTGAGGAGTATATCGCATGTGCTAGTAAACACCTGTGCTCGTCACCCCAAACAAAGTTTAGGAAACTAACCAGGGTTTTCCACCCTGGTATCCATTTCCCCACTGCCCCGGGTGCTGAACACATCATCAAACTGGGTCCTAGTGCATGCAATGCAAGGGGCTGGCATCAGTACAAGCCTGGGGAGCATTGCAATCGCTGCAGGAATGGGTAGAGAGGATACTTCCAGCTTCTCTTCCTGCTGCTGAACTCTGCAATAGGCGTTGGAGAGGGTCTGTAGACTATCAGCAAGAGCTGTATAAGAGAGGGTGGACTAGACTACCACGAAAGGACCACGAGACAACAAGGGACCGTTATAAGGAGGGGTGACCACTAGATCACCAGAGATGGCTATAAGGTGGGGAAGTGGTGTTTAAAGCGGAACTGAAAATCCTAAAAAAGCAGAGTTTCACTTAATTAGGGCTTCCCCAAGCCCCCAGCAGCACAGGATGCCATAGCGGGCAAGAACGCGAAGAAAGCTATGTGCATACCCTTGTATAAAAAAAATAGGTGGAGGATTGTGGAGGACTGACGCGGGAAAGGACAGCTGCTTGGGGAAGACCCAGCTAAGTGAACCTCTTTGTTTTTTTTGTTTAGGATTTTCAGTTCCGCTTTAAGGCACATCTTGACTACCAGGAATAGAAAATATATGGGGGGGGTCATTGGATCACCAGGTTAAGCTATAAGAGGAGGGGGGCTGGTTTGTCCAAAGTAAACACTGGATTTATCAGATATCATAGTAGTGATTAAAGAGAACCAGAGACCAAACACCCTCATGTATTTTACTACATTTATCAGTGGGAACATGACAGTAAACGCCTACCCTGCTTTTAGTTTCATTCTTATCTGCTTAATTAGTCTGTTATCAGCTGTGATAAGAATCCCGACTGAGCATTCAGTCTAGGTTTGACCTGGAATCATCATAGCTGAGTCACTCTTCTGTGGAGTCTTCAAGCCCAAGCCTGCCCCCTCCTGGCTCAGCTTTGCATACTGAGAGCTCTGATGACATGGGAGGGGCTGCTTCTGCTGAGAAAGAAGCTCTGAAACAGACAAGTGTGGCTCTCTGCATAGATAATGATGATGACTGCAGTTGCATTCCTATGAGAGACACTTCCGACAGACAGCTGCACATCATACCAAAATGTAAGCACACAGATAAAAGGCTGCAGCAGCCTTTCTCATATAGCCTAGACAGCACATCCAGAACAACTCATAACCCGGAAGCAAAAAGGATAAGAGCTGGCGGCCATATTGGATTTTACCTGGATCAATAATGGATTAAAAAAAAAAACACTAAAAAAAGGCACACCAGAGCGCAAAATTATCAGGTAGAGCATTTATTCTTTACAAGCTATCGACTGATATGTTTATTTTGTGTGAAACCTTCATCTCTGGTTCCCTTTAATGATGCACTCCACTCATTAACCTCCCTGGCGGTAAGCCCGAGCTGAGCTCGGGCTATGCCGCGCAGGAGGATTTTTCAAGGTCTGTTGGGGCGATTCGCCCCATTCAAAGTGCTGTGCGCGCAGCCAGCACTTTGCTAGTCGCGCGCACAGCTCGATCGCCGCCGCTCTGTGGCGATCGCACGCAGCGGCGGAAGAGTGCCCCCCCCCCCCCGCCAGAGCCCTGCGCTGCCTGGACCAATGAGTTCCGGGCAGCGCTATGGGCTGGATCAAGTGCGCCTGACGTCAGGACGTCGGCTGACGTCATGCCGATCGTCGCCATGGCGACAGGAGAAGCCAAACATTGGAACGCGTTATATACGCGCTCCCCTGTTTGCTATTGATGCCGGCGACGATCGCACTAAAGGGCCACATGTGCCCTCTAGTGGTGTTTCATGTAGCTACCACTCTGGTAGCTTTACATGAAACAAAAAAAAAAAATTTAAAAAAAAGGATTTTTACACATTTGTCAAAATAAATTAACCGCCAAGGAGGTTAAATGGATTCTAGTAAGCCATATGTTGAGCAAAATATTAGCTGCCCCGGGGCAGATGGTGTATTCGTAGACTTCTTTTTCCTTAACCACTTCAGCCCGAGAGCAATTTTCACATATAGGCGCTGCTCCCATTCCTTTGCCAATAACTTTATTACTCCTTATCACAACTAAATGATCTATATATTGTTTTTTTTCAGGACAAATTCAGCTTTTAGTGTGTGTTCATTTTGTTTAGTAATCACCTTATTTTCTATGCATTTTAAAGGGAAAATAAGGTAAAAAGATGAGAAAAAAAATCTATTTCTCCATTTACATCCATTATAGCTTTAAATTAAACAGTGCTGACTATAAGTTAAACCCACTAATTTTATTTGCTCATCCATCCTGGTTATTGCAACATTTAGATTGTTCCTAGCACATTGTATGGAGAGAATATTGTATTTGGAAATAAAGGTGTCTTTTTTCTGTTTTGTGTTTTTTGCTTTCTCATTATACACTGTCAATGATTACAAGGCCTTATTTTGAAAAATAATAGTAATATACCCTTATGGCATACATATTTAAAAAGCCAGGTTTCTAAGGTAACAATATATGTTGTTTCTTTCATATTCTGTCACTTTGTTTTCATTTTACAAGTCTTTTATTTTGGTACAGAATATGCAAAAATGTAATTTCTTTTGATTCAGTTTGTGACTAAAAAAAAATACAGCAGACATGTGCCTCAACCCTAAAACTCTCTAAACTCTATTCTACTAATCACGGTTAAAATGATACCACATATGTCTCTTGTAGTGTTGCTAAAACTTTCCCAAGTTTGTACATAATTCTGAAAATGACTTTTTATATTTGATTGAGTTTGTCCCTACCTATTTTTCATGTGACGTGGTTCACAGGTTTTAGACACACCAAAATGGATTTCACAACTCGTCACGGTTAAAATGATACCACATGTGCCTCATTTAGTAGCAAACTGGTGGTGCACTCTCCACAACAACACTGGACAAATATATTTGTCCAGTTAGGCTTAAGTGGTTAAAGTGTGAACCCGAGGTGAGTCATATGGGGGCTGCTATATTTATGTTCTTTAAATAATACCAGTTGCCTGGCAAACGTTTGATCTATTTGGCTGCAGTAGACAAAGACAAGACACATAACATGGGTATCGTGCTTTTCTACTGGTGGACTCAAAGCGCCAGAGCTGCAGCCACTAGGATGCGCTGTATAGGCAGTAGCAGTGTTAAGGGGTCTTTTCCAAGTTCTCCTACTGAATAGGTGCTTGCTTGCTTACTGAACAGGAAGAGCCAAGATTCAAACCCAAATGTCCTGTGTCAGAGGCAGAGCCCTTAACCACTTGAGGACCACAGTCTTTTCGCCCCTTAAGGACCAAAGCCTTTTTTTCCATTCAGACCACTGCAGCTTTCACGGTTTATTGCTCGGTCATACAACCTACCACCTAAATGAAATTTTACCTCCTTTTCTTGTCACTAATACAGCTTTCTTTTGGTGCTATTTGATTGCTGCTGCGAGTTTTACTTTTTATTATATTCATCAAAAAAGACATGAATTTTGTCAAAAAAAAATTACTTTTTTAACTTGCTGTGCTGACATTTTTCAAATAAAGTAAAATTTCCTATACATTTGAGCGCGAAAGTTATTCTGCTACATGTCTTTGATAAAAAAAAAAACATTCAGTGTATATTTATTGGATTGGGTAAAAGTTATAGCGTTTACAAACTATGGTGCCAAAAGTGAATTTTCCCATTTTGAAGCATCTCTGCCTTTTCTAACCACCTAAGTCATGTTTCATGAGGTGCTAAAATTCCAGGATAGAAAAAAATATCCCCCAAATGACCCCATTTTGGAAAGAAGACATCCCAAAGTATTCAGTGAGAGGCATGGTGAGTTCATAGAAGAATTTATTTTTTGTCACAAGTTAGCGGAAAATGACACTTTGTGACAAAAAAAAATAATTTCCATTTCTTCTAACTTGCGACAAAAAAAAAATGAAATCTGCCACGGACTCACTATGCTCCTCTCTGAATACCTTGAAGTGTCTACTTTCCAAAATGGGGGTCATTTGTGGGGTGTGTTCACTGTCCTGGCATTTTGGGGGGTGCCTAATTGTAAGCACCCCTGTAAAGCCTAAAGATGCTCATTGGACTTTGGGCCCCTTAGCGCAGTTAGGCTGCAAAAAAAGTGCCACACATGTGGTATTGCCGTACTCAGGAGAAGTAGTATAATGTGTTTTGGGGTGTATTTTTACACATACCCATGCTGGGTGGGAGAAATATCTCCGTAAATGACAATTTTTTATTTTTTTTACACACAATTGTCTATTTACAGAGATGTTTCTCCCACTCAGCATGGGTATGTGTAAAAATACACCCCAAAACACATTATACTACTTCTCCTGAGTACGGCGATACCACGTGTGGCACTTTTTTGCACCCTAACTGCGCTAAAGGGCCCAAAGTCCAATGAGTACCTTTAGGATTTCACAGGTCATTTTGCGACATTTGGTTTCAAGACTACTCCTCACGGTTTAGGGCCCCTAAAATGCCAGGGCAGTATAGGAACCCCACAAATGACCCCATTTTAGAAAGAAGACACCCCAATCAATTGTTTGATTTTTATTTTTTACACACAATTGTCCATTTACAGAGAGATTTCTCCCACTCAGCATGGGTATGTATAAAAATACAACCCAAAACACATTATACTACTTCTCCTGAGTACGGCGATACCACATGTGTGACACTTTTTTGCAACCTAGGTGCGCTAAGGGGCCTAACGTCCTATTCACAGGTCATTTTGAGGCATTTGGATTCTAGACTACTCCTCACGGTTTAGGGCCCCTAAAATGCCAGGGCAGTATAGGAACCCTACAAGTGACCCCATTTTAGAAAGAAGACACCCCAAGGTATTCTGTTAGGAGTATGGTGAGTTCATAGAAGATTTTTTTTTTTTTTTTTTTGTCACAAGTTAGCGGAAAAGGACACTTTGTGGAAAAAAAAATACAAATCAATTTCCGCTAACTTGTGACAAAAAATAAAATCTTCTATGAATTCTTCATACACCTAACAGAATACTTTGGGGTGTCTTCTTTCTAAAATGGGGTCACTTGTAGGGTTCCTATACTGCCCTGGCATTTTAGGGGCCCTAAACCGTGAGGAGGAGTCTGGAAACCAAATGCCGCAAAATGACCCTTGAAATCCTGAAGGTACTCATTGGACTTTGGGCCCCTTAGCGCAGTTAGGGTGCAAAAAAGTGTCACACCTGGTATCGCCGTACTCAGGAGAAGTAGTATAATGTACAGCAGAAGGAAATGGCAGCGCTTCCAAACAGACGCTGCACCTGAATTGACTACTTGCACAGGTATGCAGAGCTCAAATAACGGGCAGGTTACACACCTTGCATTCAAAACAGGTACAGTAAAGGGGGGCGTTAGCTTCAGCATAAGTTGTGCACAAATTATCCCTAATAGACTCTCCAACGGCGGTGACGTGCCCCATAGGAGAGAAACTAACCACTAATCTAGCAGTGAAACATATAAAAAAGTGAAGCATGTTCAAACAATGAAAATTGTCCAAAAAAAAAGGTTAAAACCTCAAACTAATGTAACAGTGAAACATATTCAACAGTGAAACATATCCAACAGTGAACCCTAGCTAGTCTAAAATTAAAATCATAATCCTTACCCCCTTTACTGTACCTGTTTTGAATGCAAGGTGTGTAACCTGCCCGTTATTTGAGCTCTGCATACCTGTGCAGGTAGTCAATTCAGGTGCAGCGTCTGTTTGGAAGCGCTGCCATTTCCTTCTGCTGTACAAAACTTAAGTATACTTCAGGCTAGCTGCCTCCAGGGGTGTCAGCTTGCATTCAAATTTTAGAATTTAGATTAGTGTTAGCACATAATTTGCATCTGATTTGTATTCAAGGTGTGTATTTAGCTCCAAGGGGCTGGGCATATCTCTGGAGCTTTCACTTCACTTGCAGCCTGTGAGCGCTGCCCATTGCTTGCTGTCTTCTGAACAAATGTGTATACCATTTATGGCTAGCGCACCAGGTAAGGATTATGATTTTAATTTTAGACTAGCTAGGGTTCACTGTTGGATATGTTTCACTGTTGAATATGTTTCACTGTTACATTAGTTTGAGGTTTTAACCTTTTTTTTTGGACAATTTTCATTGTTTGAACATGCTTCACTTTTTTATATGTTTCACTGCTAGATTAGTGGTTAGTTTCTCTCCTATGGGGCACGTCACCGCCGTTGGAGAGTCTATTAGGGATAATTTGTGCACAACTTATGCTGAAGCTAACGCCCCCCTTTACTGTACCTGTTTTGAATGCAAGGTGTGTAACCTGCCCGTTATTTGAGCTCTGCATACCTGTGCAGGTAGTCAATTCAGGTGCAGCGTCTGTTTGGAAGCGCTGCCATTTCCTTCTGCTGTACAAAACTTAAGTATACTTCAGGCTAGCTGCCTCCAGGGGTGTCAGCTTGCATTCAAATTTTAGAATTTAGATTAGTGTTAGCACATAATTTGCATCTGATTTGTATTCAAGGTGTGTATTTAGCCCCAAGGGGCTAGGCATATCTCTGGAGCTTTCACTTCACTTGCAGCCTGTGAGCGCTGCCCATTGCTTGCTGTCTTCTGAAGTAGTATAATGTGTTTTTTGGTGTATTTTTACATATAACCATGCTGGGTGGGAGAAATATCTCTGTAAATGACACATTTTTGATTTTTTTTTTTTAAACACAATTGTCCATTTACAGAGAGATTTCTCCCACCCAGCATGGGTATGTATAAAAATACACCCCAAAACACATTATACTACTTCTCCTGAATACGGCGATACCACGTGTGACACTTTTTTGCAGCCTAGGTGCGCTAAGGGGCCTAACGTCCTATTCACAGGTCATTTTGAGGCATTTGGATTCTAGACTACTCCTCACGGTTTAGGGCCCCTAAAATGCCAGGGCAGTATAGGAACCCCACAAGTGACACCATTTTAGAAAGAAGACACCCCAAGGTATTCCGTTAGGTGTATGGTGAGTTCATAGAAGAATTTATTTTTTGTCACAAGTTAGTGAAAAATGACACTTTGTGAAAAAAAACAATAAAAATCAATTTCCGCTGTTGACAAAAAATAAAATTTTCTATGAACTCGTCATACACCTAACAGAATACCTTGGGGTGTCTTTTTTCTAAAATGGGGTCACTTGTGGGGTTCCTATACTGCCCTGGCATTTTACGGGCCCAAAACCGTGAGTAGTCTGGAAACCAAATGTCTCAAAATGACTGATCAGGGGTATAAGCATCTGCAAATTTTGATGACAGGTGGTCTATGAGGGGGCAAATTTTTGTGGAACCGGTCATAAGCAGGGTGGCCTCTTAGATGACAGGTTGTATTGGGCCTGATCTGATGGATAGGAGGGTGACAGGAGGTGATTGATGGGTGTCTCAGGGGGTGGTTAGAGGGGAAAATAGATGCAATCAATGCACTGGGGAGGTGATCGGAAGGGGGTCTGAGGGTTTGGCCAAGTGATCAAGAGCCCACACGGGGCAAATTAGGGCCTGATCTGATGGGTAGGTGTGCTAGGGGGTGACAGGGGGTGATTGATAGGTGATCAGTGGGTTATTACAGGGAAGAACAGATGTAAATCATGCACTGGCGAATTGATAAGGGGGGGTCTGAGGGCAATCTGAGCGTGTGGGTGGGTGATTGGGTGCCCGCAAGGGGCAGATTAGGGTCTGATCTGATGGGTAACAGTGAAAGGTGGTGATAGGGGTGATTGATGAGTGATTGATGGGTAATTAGTGGGTGTTTGGTGTAGAGAACAGATGTAAACACTGCACTTGGGAGGTGATCTGATGTCGGATCTGCGGGCGATCTATTGGTGTGGGTGATCAGATTGCCCGCAAGGGGCAGGTTAGGGGCTGATTGATCGGTGGCAGTGACAGGGGGTGATTGACGGGTGATTGGCAGGTGATCAGGGGGGATAGATGCATACAGTACACGGGGGGGGGGGGGGGTCTGGGGAGAATCTGAGGGGTGGGGGGGGTGAACAGGAGGGAGCAGGGGGCAGTTTAGGGTTAAAAAAAATAACGTTGACAGATAGTGACAGGGAGTGATTGATAGGTGATTAGGGGGGTGATTGGGTGCTAACAGTGGTCTGGGGGGTGGGCAGGGGGTGGGGGGGTCTGAGGGGTGCTGTGAGCGATCAGGGGGGGGGGGGGGAATCAGTGTGCTTGGGTGCAAACTAGGGTGGGTGCAGCCTGCCCTGGTGGACCCTCGGACACTGGGACCACCAGGGCAGGAGGCAGCCAGTATAATAGGCTTTGTATATGTTACGGCCAAAACCAGAAATCGGCCAATTCTAGAATAGGCCGGCCGTTTCTAGAACTGGCCGATTTGACATCGGCCAAAGTCCAAAATGCTGGGGATTTCTGACATTGGCCGGCCAGTTCGCAAAGTGGCCAAAGTCAACTGGCCAAAGCCAAAATGTAAAAGTCCCAGGTCCTTTCCAATAGCACGAAAGGCACTCAGAACTTTGTCTTGCTCTGAAAGATACAAAATAGCATAATAACCTTAAGGCTCAGGCATACTATAAACGCTTTTCTAAGAGCTGGCGATTGATTAGCGTTTTCTGAGCGCTTTTTAAAAATGGCTCCCATTCACTGTCACTAAAATTGCTGTAAAAATCGCCACGATTGCTTATGCGTTTTTACGCGTATGCATCCATTTTTTTCTGCGATTTTAATGAAAGTGAATGGGAGCTATTTTTAAAAAGCCTCAGAAAGCGCTAATCAATCGCAAGCTCTTAGAAAAGCGCTTATAGTGTGTCTGAGCCCTTAAAGAAAAAAACATTTGTTACAGCAGATACAAATCCTACAATTAATCTGCAGTGTGACTACTTCCTTCTTTCATGGAAGCAGACATATTAACATCCTGTGTTTACCAATTACATCCCCTAGCCGAACCAGCTGAGACATCAATTTTTAATTGTGATTAGTCACAGATGAGGAGGAATTAGACAGATTAAACTGTAATACATACAGGGTGCAATTCTCTCTGTTTTCCGTTTGTCCTGTGCAAGAGTTCAGGTCCACTTAAATGAGGTGGCAGGGAGCAGCCGAAATGGGAAGGCAGACAGGTGGCAGAGAGATGGTGCATCGTCAGGGAAACAGATGCAGACAAGCCGGGGAGCTGCTGAATGGTAGGGCAGGGAGCCGAACAGCCACGGAGACTGCGAGGAGATGGAAGGGGGCGGGGGCGAGCTGACAGGAGGGGCGGGGACTTAGAACGTTGCAGCTGCAGTGCACATTGGTAGGGGAGACTGAGAGTGGGGAGCCGAACAGCCACGGAGACTGCAAGGAGACGGAAGGGGGGCGGGGGTGAGCTAACAGGAGGGGCGGGGACGGGGAGTCAGAACGTCGGGAAGACAAGCTGCAGTGCTCAGCGGTAGGGGAGACTGAGGGCGGGGAGCTGAACAGCTGGGAAGACTGCGAGGAGACGGAAGGGGGCAGGGGCGAGCTGACAGGAGGCTGCGGGGGGCTCAGCACTTCGGAACTTGGCTGGCCACATCTAGCCAGAATGCGTTCTGGCCGGCCAAAGTCCGCAAAAAGCCTCCGTTTCCTAAACTGGCCGCTTCAGCTGGCCATTTCTAGCTTTGACCGGCCAGAACCCGAAGTGGCCAGACTTCGGGTTCTGGCCGTAACCTATACATTACAAAGCCTATTATACACTGTACGTGCGGCGATCCGGGTGCTAGTAACCCGCCGGCGCTTCTGAACGGCCGGCGGGTTACAGCGCGAGGGGGGCAGAGCCAGTCGCCGGCGGTTGATCGCGTCACGAATGACGCGATCGCCGCATAACCACGCCTGCCTCCGCCGATGGGCGTATTGCGGTCGTTTAGGCTCAGTCTTTGCCGCCGCCCATCGGCTGGGGGCGGTCGGCAAGTGGTTAACCAGTACACTATCCAGCCTGTAGTGTCTGAATTACTCCAGAAACAAGCATGCAGATAATCTTGTCAGATCTGACAATAATGTCAAACACCTGATCTCATGCTTTTTCATGGTCTATGGCTAGCATTATTAGAGGCAGAGGATCAGCAGGACAGCCAAGCAACTGGTATTGCTTAACAAGAAATAATTATAGCAGCCTCCATATCACTCGCCTCAGGTTCACTTTAAGAACCACACTCTCCTATATACAAGCTTGATGGTAAACTTTGCTCATGCATTAATTTATTCTTAAATTTGTCTCTTAATAATTTTAGGCTCAGGAGAATCTAGGAATGGTGATGATTTTCACACTAGTGTCTGCAGTTCAAGATAGACTCAATGAAATAATAGACCAAGTAAAAACTAGAAGACAACAGGAAAAAATAGAGCAAGAAAAGGAGGCAGAGGAAGCAGAGAAGGTAAGTGGCTCTTTGTAATACTGAGATACTGTGTTGTTTATGTGCTGTATAATGTAGAATTTATTCTCAAGTGATTGCAATTTTAAAAGGGACCTGAGGGGAGAGGAATACAGATGCTGCCACATTCATTCTATTTTAAAGAGAATCTCTATAAAAAACAGCCCCTGGGGGTATTTACTTCGGGAGGGGGAAGCCTCTGGATCCTAATGAAGCTTCCCCTGTCCTCTTCACTTTCTGTGGTCCAGTGCTGGCAGCCCCCGAACAGCGGCAATGTAAATATTTACCTCCTCAGCTCCAGGACTCGCACAGTAGTGGCTTTCCAATGGGCCCCGACAGAAATAGCCGAACCTAATCAGGTTCACTCTACTGTGCAGGCGACTTGCACCTGCGCAGCAGAGCAGACCTGATCAGGCTCTGCTATTTCCACTGGAACCCATCAGAAAGTCGCTAATGTGCTTGGTAAATATTGCATGCCACATCAGACATGCATGTCAGCTAAATTTTTGGGGACTGCCAGTGCTGGAACCTGGAGGTTGAAGAGTATTGGGGGTAGCCTCATTAGGATCCATAGGCTTCCCCCTCCCAAAGTACCCCCCAGGGGCTTTTGTTTTGTTACAGATTACTTATAACTGCCAGTTGCCTGGCTGTCATGTTTGGCTTGAGGCACACACCTGCAACAGTTCAGTCTTGAGAGCAAAAAAAAATCCTAAGGAGTGATGCGATAGGCTGTCATTCCTCTTCCTGAACTAAAATAATTTCGGTTGATTCATAAGTGATTAAAATGTTTTCAAATAGTGCATTACTAAACACAAATTGTTACCTGACTTTCCTAGGTACGTTTTCATGGAACACCTGTAACAATTGAAAACTTTCTTAGTTGGAAAGCTAAATTTGAAGCAGAGATTGCTGACTTAAGAAGAAAGAAACAGAAGGAAGACGAACAATCTGGAAAGAGTAAATTAACTGGTAAGAAGTATAGTAGGACATTTTTGTAGCCAGATTGCATTCCCATGTAATGTACTCTATACTGCAGTTTCCTGACCTTATTTAGACAGCTAAGAGGTGACCCGATTTTAACATGTATAAATATATCAGAGGTCAATACAAAAGCTTGGCAGATGAGCTTTTTGTCCCTAGGCTTGTGCAAAGAACAAGGGGATATGATCTGAATATGGATAAAAAAAATGTTTTGCCATCAATTTAGGAAAGGGCTCTTTACAGTGAGTTGTTAAAATGTGGAATGTTTTATCACAGGAAGTAGTTATGACAAAGGGGTTTGGATGCTTTCCTTGCATTGAAGGACATCTGTGGCTATTAGTACTAGTCCATTCCCAGCAAAGTTGATCCAGGGAATTGATCTGACTGCCACCTGAAGTCTGGAAGGATTTTTTTTTTTCGCCTTAAAGGTTATTTGGCCCAGCCTTGTAAGGGTTTTTGTTTGCCTTCCTCTGGATCGACTGGGATATGTTAGGGTGCATTTTTTTTTTCTGGTTGGACTTGATGGATGAATGACTTTTTTGTAACTATCCTCAAGGTCCACTAACCTTACACGTTTTGTAGGGAACCACAAACTTTTACAGTTGGGGTGTAAATTTACAATTTACGCTAATGAGTTTGGGGCAGGTAGCTGATAATAGATTATCAGTAATTTTATATTACCGATATTATACTAAATGTATCCATATACTGGTCGATTTGCCATCAGATTCGACCAACAGATAGATCCCTCTCTGATCGAATCTGATCAGAGAGGGATCGTATGGCTACCTTTACTGCAAACAGATTGAGAACCGATTTCAGCCTGAAACCGTTCACAATCTGTTGTGGCCCCCGGTCACCGCTGCTACGTCTCCGCTCTGGTCTCCAGGGCCGGCATGTTTTACTTCTTCTTCCTGCCCAGCAGGAAGTTTAAACAGTAGAGCGCCCTCTACTGTTTAAACTTCCTGCCGGGCAGGAGGAACTGAAGCATGTCGGAGACCAGCGCGGACACAGAGCAGCGGTGACCGGGGGCAGTCGTGCCGGCGGAGCAGGTAATGTATGCGGGCTCTATTGCGTCGGTCATCGGGTACTCGAACGCCGCTAGCGACGCGCTCCCTACCCGCGGGCGATCGACGGTAATTTTCCGCACGGAGCGATCGACGGGATCGGACGAAATGGATCGAAATTCGGCGTGTTGCGGGAACGATGTGACAGCAGATTCGATCCCAGTGATCGAATCTGCCGTCGATCTGGCGGGAATCGGCCTAGTGTATGGCCAGCTTGATAAGTTGTGTCAAACTCATTCTAATCCTTTCTCTCACGCTAACCTTTCTACTACCGCTACACCTAACACTAGCTCTTGTACTAGCACTACTCACTGCTGCTACACCTACAGTAACCGTTCTGCTACTGCTATTCACTGTTGCTGCACCTACACTAACCTTTCTGCCACTTATTCTGCCACTAACCTTCCAGCCCCCACACCTAACACTTTTCTTCCTGCTTCTACATTAGGGGGTGTGCAAACATTTTAGGCCAGGTGCCATATCACTCACTGGTCTTGATATTGCTAGAGGGCTGAATTAATGAAATTAAACATGTTTGCTGATTGCCCCTAGGTACACTATACCTATTACATTTTGTCAAATAAAACACTTCCATGGGAAATAATCCATATTCCACGTGCAGTTAGTATGTCCCATTCAGTATGCAGGCATACCGCTGTAGGCACAGTGGAGGCTGCTGATCAGTAGCTGCTACTGCTGCTGGTACAGTTACAGCTGATAACCAGTGACTGCTGGCATAGTGGCAGCTGCTAAGGAGTGACTGTTTCTGGCATAGGGGCAGCTGCTACTGGCACAGTGTTGGCTGCCCCTCCCCACTCTTCGCTCATTATGTCAATGCCTCTGTACTGCCTTCCCTCTCCACTGCTCCTCTTCCTTGATCAGGACTCCTGCAGTCATGCTCCAAAGTCCCATACAAATTGCTATAGGACTACAAAAAATGGCGTCTGGAGAAAAATCTATTGACATATTTGGTCAGTTTCTTGTAGTCCTATAGGAATCATTATAGGGCTACTGGCGAGCGGAGGGGAAGGCAGAGCGGCGTCACAAGTTGGCCCCTAGCTCATTACTTCCTGAGAAGGGAGAATTAGACAGAATGTTCTCTATAAACACATACAGGGTGAATTTCTCTGTGATCTCCTTCTCTCCTGTGCAAGATTTCAGGTCCGCTTTCAGTGTGAAGGCTAGAGCCTGTCATGCAAGGCTGTCTTAATGCTGCATGATTGAGGGGCCTCAATCACTTGGGTATACTATATGCCTTTCAGTATAATAACCATAATTATCTCTGTTTAATTTATAGTCTATAATGCCCTCCATGTACAATATGGCCTGGTTCACATTGTTCTCCAATCACGTTCGCTGTTTTTTGGTGCTTTTTTTTCCCCGATTTCTGTGCATTGGATGTTTTTGTTAAAGGGAAGGTTCAGGGAGGGCTGTAAAAAAAAAAAAAAAAAATCAATATCCACTTACCTGGGGCTTCCTCCAGCCCGTGGCAGGCAGGAGGTGCCCTCGCCGCCACTCCGCAGGCTCCCGGTGGTCTCCGGTGGCCGACCCGACCTGGCCAGGCCGGCTGCCAGGTCGGGCTCTTCTGCGCTCCAAGGCCTGGCACTTCTGCGACTGCGCAGTACAGCCCGGCGGACGTCCGATGACGACAGCGCGCCCGCGTGGGACGCAGAAGTGCCAGGCCTTGGAGCGCAGAAGAGCCCGACCTGGCAGCCGGCCTGGCCAGGTCGGGTCGGCCACCGGAGACCACCGGGAGCCTGCGGAGCGGCGGCGAGGGTACCTCCTGCCTGCCACGGGCTGGAGGAAGCCCCAGGTAAGTGGATATTGATTTTTATTTTTGTACAGCCCTCCCTGAACCTTCCCTTTTAAGCGCTTTTGTAGAGCGATTGCGTTTTTTCACTTCCTGTCATCAGTCAAGAAGTGAACTCTTTGATCCGGAAAAGAATAAATACAATGTATTATTAAAAACTCTCATGCAATCGCTGCACAAAGCGATTTTGTGAGCGTTTTGCGTTTATCTATACTTTCCATTGAGGCGGAATCGCCTCAAAAATGGCCCATGTAGTGCTTTTCTGAGCGGATCGGAAGCTAACCGCTCAGATGTGAACTTTCTCATAGAGAATCATTGCACAACCACTTTCAGGGTGATTTTGAAAATCGCCAGCGCTTAAAAGTCAAACGCCCCTATTGTGAACGACCCCTAAGAGTTTGGGTAGAACAAGTAAATGATATCTCTTTGATATTGATGATACTGGTTATCTGGATTATCATAGTGCATCAGTAGATATTTTGTCAGACTTCAGCAGAAACCCAGTGAAATATATGATAAGGATGCCACCATTGCTAGCTGTGTACCATTTGATGCAATATAAAGTTATATGGCTGTTGATCATTAACCGCCATGCACTCCAGCCTGTGCTCGATCAACAAAATAAGAGCACCACTTCCTGCGCCAACAGCAAGAAGCTCATCTAGATGGCAGCTGCAGTAGTGCAGATGTCATCTTCTCCATTTCTCAGAGGTAGATTCATCAAGCTGTACTGCTAAAGCAGCGCAGCTTAATGACAGGAGCGCAAGCTCTGTGCACACAATGCTGCGGTAGTACAGCTGGCGTGCACAGGTAACTTATGTTGGCTGCTCCACTGAATCCGTCCTGACTCCCGGCGGGTCCATTGGCTTTAATGGACGTGATCCAACTTGACAGGCAGCCTATTGCACCAATCAAAGCGCCAGAGCTGCAGCCACCAGGATGCGCTCTATAGGCAGTAGCGGTGTTAGGGAGTCTTGCCCAGGCACTCCTTTACTGAATAGGTGCTGGCTTACTGAATAGGAAGAGCCGAGATTCAAAGCCAGCCCTTAACCAGCACACTATCCAGCCACTACTGCAGCATAGCGTGCTCTGAGCTTGCACTCCTGTCATTAAGCTACAGTGCTGCGTACTCTGAGCTTGCACTCCTGTCATTAAGCTACTCTTGCTTTAGTAGTAGTTTCATAGATTTTTTTTTGTCACAAGTTAGCGGAAAATGACACTTTGTGAAAAAAATAAAAATCAATTTCCGCTAACTTGTGACAAAAAATAAAATCTTCTATGAACTCACCATACTCCTAACAGAGTACCTTGGGGTGTCTTCTTTCTAAAATGGGGTCATTTGTGGGGTTCCTATACTGCCCTGGCATTTTAGGGGCCCTAAACCGTGAGGAGTAGTCTTGAAACCAAATGTCTCAAAATGACCTGTGAAATCATAAAGGTACTCATTGGACTTTGGGCCCCTTAGCGCAGTTAGGGTGCAAAAAAGTGCCACACGTGGTATCGCTGTACTCGGGAGAAGTAGTATGTGTTTTCTCCCACCCAGCATGGGTATATGTAAAAATACACCCCAAAACACATTATACTACTTCTCCTGATTACGGCAATACCACATGTGTGACACTTTTTTGCAGCTTAGGTGCGCTAAGGGGCCCAACGTCCTATTCACAGGTAATTTTGAGGCATTTGGTTTTTAGACTACTCCTCACGGTTTTGGGTCCCTAAAATGCCAGGCCCGTATAGGAACCCCACAAGTGACCCCATTTTAGAAAGAAGACACCCCAAGGTGTATGGTGAGTTCATATTTTTTTTTTTTTTGTCACAAGTTAGTGGAAAATGACACTTTGTGAAAAAAAACAATGAAAATCAATTTCCGCTAACTTTTGACAAAAAATAAAATCTATGAACTCATCATACACCTAACAGAATACCTTGGGGAGTCTTCTTTCTAAAATGGGGTCACTTGTGGGGTTCCTATACGGACCTGGCATTTTAGGGGCCCAAAACCGTGAGGAGTAGTCTAGAAACCAAATGCCTCAAAATGACTGTTCAGGGGTATAAGCATCTGCAAATTTTGAGTGAGGGTTTGGCCGGGTGATCAGAAGCCCGCAGGGGGGCAGATTAGGGCCTGATCTGATGGATAGGAGTGCTAGGGGGTGACAGGAGGTGATTGATGGGTGTCTCAGTGGGTGATTAGAGGGGAGAATAGATACAATCAATGCACTGGGGAGGTGTTTGGAAGGGGGTCTGAGGGGGATTTGAGGGTTTGGGCGAGTGATCAGGAGCCCACACGGGGCAAATTAGGGCCTGATTTGATGGGTAGGTGTGCTAGGGGGTGACAGGAGGTGATTGATGGGTGTCTCTGGGTGTGACTAGAGGGGGGGGGGGGAATAGATGCAAGCAATGTACTGGGGACGTGATCGGGGGTATCTGAGGGCGATCTGAGGGTGTGGGCCGGTCATTAAGTGCCCGCAAGGGGCAAATGAGGGTCTGATCTGATGGGTAGTAGTGACGGGGTGATTGATGGGTAATTAGAGGGGAGAACAGATGTATCTGAGGGTGTGGGCGGGTGATTGGATGCCCGCAAGGGGCAGATTAGGGTCTAATCTGATGGGTAGCAGTGACGGGGTGATTGATAGGTGATCAGCAGGTGATTACAGGGGAGAATATATGCAAGCAGTGCACTGGCGAGTTGATCATAGGGGGTCTGGGGGGCTATTTGAGGGTGTAGCGGGTGATTGGATGCCCGCAAGGGGCAGATTAGGGTCTGATCTGATGGGTAGCAGTGACAGGTGGTTACAAGGTGTTTGATGGGTGATCACTGGGTGATTAGAGGGGAGAGCAGATGTAAACAATGCACTTTCGGAGGTGATCTGAGGGTGGGTCTGCGGGCAATCTGAGGGAGTGGGAGGGTGATCAGGTGCCCACAAGGGGCAGGTTAGGGTCTGAGCTGATGGGTGGCAGTGACAGGGGGTGAGTGATTTGTGATTGACAGGTGATCAGTTGGTGATTGCAGGGGAGAATAGATGTATACAGTACACGGGGGGGGGGGTCTGGGGAGGATCTGAGGGTGTGGTGGGGGTGATCAGGAGCCCCCAGGGGGCAGTTTAGGACCTAATCTAAAAATAGCAGTGACCGATAGTGACAGGGAGTGATTGATGGGTGATTAGGGGAGTGATTGGGTGCAAACGGGTCTGGGGGGTGGGCATGGGGGGATCTGAGGGGTGCTGTGGGGCGATCAGGGGGTAGGGGGGGCAGATCAATGTGCTTGGGTGCAGACAGGGAGGGCTGCAGCCTACCCTGGTGGTCCCTCGATCACTGGGACCACCAGGGCAGGAAGCCGCCTGTATAATACGCTTTGTATACATTATAAAGCGCATTATACGCTTCCATTGCGGTGATTGAGGGGTTAACAACCCGCTGGCGGGGTTGACGTTGTGGGGGGGCGGGAAAAAAGCCTCAGGGGGCCACATTTGGCCTGCGGGCCTTAGTTTGAGGACCACTGCTGTAGTCACTTCCTGACTGAGTCAGCCACTTATATACCTGATATTTAACGCTTTCAGACAGAGAAAGAAAAAAAAGCGAACACCACATAGTTATTAGTGTGCTTGGTACTGTTCATACCAATGTCTGTCTCATGTCACACGGCACTTCGGGTATCCTTGCACAGCACAGACCCCTTTGTCTCTGAACTGAATAGAACATACCCATATGTACTAGCTGTGCTGAGATCTGGATGGAGAAAGAAGCATTGTGATTTTTCTGCAGATGTCATTACTATGTAAGAAAAATCAGTATGATAATTATATGGACAATAATGTGAAGAGGTGTTAACTGTTATAAGGATTTGTATTTAATGTATTCTAAGCAATTACGGTCGATATCCTTATTGTTAAAACTTTTTTTTTTTTTTTTTTTGATTTTGGATGATATTTACGAAAGTCCACTTTTCTCATGCAGGGAAACAGCTATTTGAAACGGATCATAATCTGGACACCTCTGACATTAAATTCTTGGAAGAAGGTGTGTTGTTTTGTGTCTTTTGTTTTTCCTTCTTTACACGTGTAGGCAAGCCTGATGCGTATAATTCTCAGACAGTACAATCAATTGATTGGATGTAAATATCTGCTTGTATTTTACTAGGCACAATCAGGCCAGCTCTGTTTAGTTCAGTTTCTCTCCACCTGCATGCGTAGCACAGTCACACGTGATCCGGGCTGATGAAACACTCCACCACCTGCATGTGTAGCACAGTCACGTGATCCGGCCTCATGGCACGCTCCACCACCTGCATGCGTAGCACAGTCACACATGATCCGGCCTCATGGCACACTCCACCACCTGCATGCGTAGCACAGTCTCACGTGATCCGGGCTGATGGCACACTCCACCACCTGCATGTGTAGCACAGTCGCACGTGATCCGGGCTGATGGCACACTCCACCACCTGCATGTGTAGCACAGTCGCACGTGATCCCGGCTGATGGCACACTCCACCACCTGCATGCGTAGCACAGTCACACGTGATCCCGGCTGATGGCACACTCCACCACCTGCATGCGTAGCACAGTCACACGTGATCCGGCCTCATGGCACACTCCACCACCTGCATGCGTAGCACAGTCACATGTGATCCCGGCTGATGGCACACTCCACCACCTGCATGCGTAGCACAGTCGCAGGTGATCCCGGCTGATGGCACACTCCACCACCTGCATGTGTAGCACAGTCACACGTGATCCGGGCTGATGGCACACGCCACCACCTGCATGCGTAGCACAGTCACACGTGATCCCGGCTGATGGCACACTCCACCACCTGCATGCGTAGCACAGTCACACGTGATGTGGGCTGATGGCACACTCCACCACCTGCATGCGTAGCACAGTCACATGTGATCCCGGCTGATGGCACACTCCACCACCTGCATGTGTAGCACAGTCACACGTGATCCAGGCTGATGGCACACTCCACCTGCATGTGTAGCACAGTCACATGTGATCCGGGCTGATGGCACACTCCACCACCTGCATGCGTAGCACAGTCGCACGGGATCCCGGCTGATGGCACACTCCACCACCTGCATGTGTAGCACAATCGCACGGGATCCCGGCTGATGGCACACTCCACCACCTGCATGCGTAGCACAGTCACACGTGATGCGGGCTGATGGCACACTCCACCACCTGCATGCGTAGCACAGTCACACGTGATGCAGGCTGATGACACACCCCACCACCTGCATGCGTAGCACAGTCACACGTGATCCCAGCTGATGACACACCCCACCACCTGCATGCGTAGCACAGTCACACGTGATGCGGGCTGATGGCACACTCCACCACCTGCATGCGTAGCACAGTCACACGTGATCCCGGCTGATGACACACTCCACCACCTGCATGCGTAGCACAGTCACATGTGATGCGGGCTGATGGCACACTCCACCACCTGCATGCGTAGCACAGTCACATGTGATGCGGGCTGATGACACACCCCACCACCTGCATGCGTAGCACAGTCACACGTGATCCCAGCTGATGACACACCCCACCACCTGCATGCGTAGCACAGTCACACGTGATCCCAGCTGATGACACACCCCACCACCTGCATGCGTAGCACAGTCACACGTGATGCGGGCTGATGGCACACTCCACCACCTGCATGCGTAGCACAGTCACACGTGATCCCGGCTGATGACACACTCCACCACCTGCATGCGTAGCACAGTCACATGTGATGCGGGCTGATGGCACACTCCACCACCTGCATGTGTAGCACAGTCACACGTGATCCTGGCTGATGGCACACTCCACCACCTGCATGCGTAGCACAGTCACACGTGATGCAGGCTAATAACACACTCCACCACCTGCATGCGTAGCACAGTCACACGTGATCCCGGCTGATGACACTCCACCACCTGCATGCGTAGCACAGTCACACGTGATGCAGGCTAATAACACACTCCACCACCTGCATGCGTAGCACAGTCACACGTGATCCCGGCTGATGACACACTCCACCACCTGCATGCGTAGCACAGTCACATGTGATACCGGCTGATGGCACACTCCACCACCTGCATGCGTAGCACAGTCACACGTGATGCGGGCTGATGGCACACTCCACCACTTGCATGCGTAGCACAGTCACACGTGATCCCGGCTGATGGCACACTCCACCACCTGCATGCGTAGCACAGTCACACTTGATGCGGGCTGATAACACACTCCACCACCTGCATGCGTAGCACAGTCACACGTGATCCGGGCTGATGGCACACTCCACCACCTGCATGCGTAGCACAGTCGCACGTGATCCCGGCTGATGGCACACTCCACCACCTGCATGCGTAGCACAGTCACACGTGATCCCGGCTGATGGCACACGCCACCACCTGCATGCGTAGCACAGTCACACGTGATCCGGGCTGATGGCACACTCCACCACCTGCATGCGTAGCACAGTCACACGTGATCCGGGCTGATGGCACACTCCACCACCTGCATGCGTAGCACAGTCACATGTGATCCCGGCTGATGGCACACTCCACCACCTGCATGCGTAGCACAGTCACACATGATTTGGACTGTAACAAGCAGATCTGAGAACCTCAAGTGCTTAGTAGCCATGTTCACAGCCATACAAGCTTTGTGGTTGCTGTTCATTGTGCAGATTAGCACTACAAATTCAGTTAGCCTTACCTGTTCAGTAGGGATGGTCAATGATATGCAAATAATTCTGAGTTGATGCAGGATTATGATAATATATGCATCTTGAAATTGGTGCAGTCTAATTCCACCTTGGCAGGTTTCCATTAGTCCATTTTTAAGCTTTGTAAATTTGCATGCAAAACTTGCACAGGCCTGCATCAAAGCAGAATTATTTGCATCTCAATGACTTTCCCTGCTGCACAGCACTCCTAAGAATGGCACAGTACTTTACTTTGTGGCTGATAAATGCTGTATTGTTTGCTGCTGGGTATCTGTGTGCATCCCCAGTGGCGTGTAGTCAGGTGCGCTAAGATGGTATCTAGGTGTGAACTAATAGGCCACTCCCACTAATGGAGTGTTGCCTCATCCACACCTTGGTGATAGTCTGGAAGGGACCTTCCAGACTATCACCAGGGTGTGGTTGAGGAAACACTCCACATTCCTATTTATTTGTATGGGTTGCCAAGCAACCACATTGCCATCAAAGCTGGCTTATAATGTCTGGATCACTTGAAGGACCTGCACTGATCTGGTTATCTGCTAAAAGGACACTTGAAGTGAGAGGAATATGGAGACTGACATTTTTTTTCCTTTTAAACCATGCAAATTGCCTGGCAGTCCTGCTGATCCTCTGCCTGTAGACCCCGAAATAGCATGCAGTTTAGATGTTTGACTGAGCCACATGCTAGTTTCAGGTGTGCGATTCAGACACTACTGATGCCAGAAAACTCAGGAGGACTGTCAGGCAACTGGCATTGTTTAAATTGAGATCAGCCAGCTTCTGTAGTCCTCTCACTTAATTTATGCCTTAATCCATCTTTTTTTAAAGGGATTTCCATTCCTGAATTTATTTTTTTATAAAGGATTTCCATTGTCCTGAAACTCAATCTTCTTTTGTTGAGGTTACAATTTTAGGTTGAGAACTGCTAAAGCAGTGTTTCTCAAACCTGTCCTCATGACCCACCAACGGAGCATGTCTTGCAGGAAACCTCACCTATGCACAGCTAGGTGGATTCCATGTAGCTGAGACAGTAAATACACCCCCCACTGTGCATAGTTGAGGTTGCGTGCAAAACATGCACTGCTGGGGGATCCCGAGGACGGGTTTGGGAAACACTGTGCTAATATGAGCTGTCTTTTTAGAGGGCCTCCAGGTCTACACTGAGGGCATGTGCGACAATGCATAGCACTGTCTGATAGGTACACACTGATTCTCTGTTCAGTAGTGGGTTGTCACAACACACTGCTGCACGCATTTTGAGCGCAATGCTGAGCTGTCCTATTCAAGCCCTAAAGAAACCTTTTCGCATCATGTCACACTGTGCACAATCTTTATCATACCAGCAGGTGGAGCTCCACAAATAAAAACAACCCTTTTATTTGTAGTGCCACCCACATTGGCTAATTGAATTTTTCTGTGAGTGTGTGTTTCTATGTATTTTTTTAAACCTTATATTTTTTGCTAACCTAAGAACTGTTTCTTTTATTCACAGCTGGTAACAGCGTTGAGGTGGATGAATCCCTGTTCCAGGATTTGGATGATTTAGAATTGGATGATGAAGATGATCCAGATTATAACCCACTTGATTTAGAAAGTGACTAAATGTCATGAATTGAGAACTCTTAGGAAAATAAGGAAGTCACAGTATCTGTGTCTGTAACAAGCATATATCCACGGCTGTTATTTTTTTTAAGTCCTATTTTAATTATTAGGAGAATATTCTTCTGATAACCTTCACAGCTCAGGCTGAATAAAGCGGCTTACCATAAACTGGAACACTTTAATGGCTGGATTAGTAACACCTTGAGCAAAACTATCCCTGTGTTCTATGGTTTTCATTTGCTACTTTTAGAACTGGAGAGCAAGTAGCAGTGTTCTGACTTGTGCTGCATAGTGGTTCTGGGACTGTGGCACTGAACCTATCCCCTGAGTGAACAACATTGGAAGAAGCCAGAAGTCCTGAACCAAAGCTTGTAAATGGGGATTTCCATTAGGTGGCAGATGTCTGTAGCTCTTGCCTGGGTCATATCACTACATAGTGGAGGAAGGGCTGAAACCCACTAGCTGTTTTTTGTAAGCGCTAGCGCAGTGTTTCTCAAACATATCCTTGTGACTCCCCAACGGTGCATGTTTTGCAGGCAACCTGACCTATGCACAGGTGGGGGTAATTAGTGTCTCAGGCGGATTCCATGCAGCTGAAACACTAATTACCCCACCTGTGCATAGGTGAGGTTGCCTGCAGAACATGCACCGTTGGGGAGTGATAAAGACAGGTTTGAGAAACCCTGCGCTAGTGGTTTTGAAAAGCTCTTGCTGATGCAATGCTATGGGGATTTGGTACTTATCCGTTAGCCGGGCACATCCGGCAGGTGGCGCTGTTGATGTTAATTCCAATCATAATTACTTCACGTCAACCTGTGAATGTAAACCGCCGGATGCGCCCGGCTTAAACAGATCAAGCCGCCGGCTTGCTTCGTGTCTCGCTCTTCTCCCCCTCTTGCCCTCTCTCCTATAGAACACTGGGGAGGGGACATGCGTGTCCCCCCAGAGTCGTTCGGCGCAATGCCGCGACGAACGACTCTGGGGGGACACGCATGTCCCCTCCCCAAGGCTCATACGAGAGAGGGCAAGAGGGGGAGGAGAGCGAGACACTCACGAAGCAAGCCGGCGGCTTGATCTGTTTAAGCCGGGCGCATCCGGCAGTTTACATTCACAGGTTGACGTGAAGTAATTATGATTGGAATTAACATCAACAGCGCCACCTGCCGGATGCTAACGGATAAGTACCGGGGATTTTTATAAAATCACATAGCTCAAGTGGGATCACAATCATAATATTACTTTAGCAAGAGCTTTTCAAATCACAAGCGTTTAGGAATAGCTTAGTAATGTACTGCTAGTGGGTTCCAGGCCTTACTGAAATGTTTGTAAACATATTATTGTGTTACTACAGCCATGTGCAGCACCTACACAAAGACCATTCAACAATGTTCTGGATTTATTAATGCTATGGTTTGTACTGTGGATGTGGGTATGTACTGGCAATAGTAGAAAATAGAGCTCACTGACCTTTCAGCAATCAGTATGCTCTGATCTGACCCAGGGGAGAGTTGTAAAATTTATCAGTTATTAGTTAATCCACTCCCAGGTTTTTTGGCTCAATTAGGTGTTTTTACTTTAGGCAGTCATGCACATTGCTGTGACTTAGTATGTGATCTGTAAGACCCATCTATCATGGTTGCTATGGGTCTACATGGTCCAGACAAATTTTAAAAGATCGGTTTAAACCAGTTTTTACATTCATTACGAACATACAGCTAATTTAAGAACGTGACCATCTTCTTTTGCTTCCCCTCATTACCAACTGAGCAGGACTATAAAACTGTGGGATGGCTATCATCATGAGTCCGTTTCTCCTCCAAAGTGCAGTGCAGTCAGTCTCAGTACTAGGGGCTAATAGAGAGAGGGCAAACTGATGCCTTCATTGGTCTGGTGGTAATCCTTCACTACTCACTAGGCAGCTGTTACTTGTCTGCAGTGTATACTCACCTAAACTTTACTGCCTTATGCTGGGAATACCCCATACAATTTTCTGTAAGATTTAAGATGGTCATACACTAGCCCGATTTGCGCCCGTTTCGACAGCAGATTCGATCACTGGGATCGAATCTGCTGCCAATCGTTCACGCTACACGCCGAATTTCGATTCATTCCGTCCGATCCCGTCGATCGCGCCGTGCGGAAAATAACCGTCGATCGCCCGCGGGTAAAGAGCGCATCGCTAACGGCGTTCGAGTGCCCGACGACCGACGCAATAGAGCCGCATACATTACCTGCTCCGCCGGCGCGACTCCCGGGTCTCCGCTCTTCTCCGTATCGGCTCTGGTCTGGTCTCCTCCGGCATGCTTCCCTTCTTCCTGTCCCGGCAGGAAGTTTAAACAGTAGAGGGCGCTCTACTGTTTAAACTTCCCCCAGACAGGAAGAAGGGAAGCATGCCGGAGACCAGAGCGGAGACGGAGAAGAAGAGCGGTAACCGGGGGCAGTCGCACCAGCGGAGCAGGTAATGTATGCGGGCGGGGGGAGCGGCGGCAGCACCACCACAACAGATTGTGATCGGTTTCAGGCTGAAATCGGTTCACAATCTGTTTGCAGTAAAGGTAGCCATACGATCCCTCTCTGATCAGATTCGATCAGATAGGGATCTGTCTGTTTGTCGAATCTGATGGCAAATCGACCAGTGTATGGCTACCTTTACCTGCCGGATAGATCATTTCCAACATGTTGGAAATTATCTAACCATCTAACTGCCTAGCAATTAGGCATTGTTCTACTCAGCAGGAGATAACCAGCCAGAAGACAGTGCACCAGAGATAATGACCAGTCTCTACCAGTACTTTAAGGTGGGTACGCCCACGACAGGTCTGTCAGACCCTCCTGGGCAGGCGTTCTGTCGACAGTAGAGCGTGTGTACAGTCTGCAGACTGATAAGGCTGTTTCTGACCTATTCGCTGAGCGGATCGTTCAGAAACGGCCTTATCAGTCCGCCGACAGGGCGTACACACGTGCTACTGTCGGCTGCATGTCTGCCCAGCGGGAGGGTCTGACGGACCCGTCGTTGGCGGAAGTAGTGCGGGTGTAGCAGAAATTGTATGGTGTGTACTAGGCATGCGAGAATTTCAAATATTTGGATCGTGTTCAGCCTTTTTTTTTTTTTTTTTTTGTCTGTAAAATACCTCATGTGATATTTTCCGCTTTTTTTTTTTTTTCCCCATGCTGAAAGATTTTTCTGCAATTCTAATCATGCGGTAAAGTGTGGTATTTCACCGGTAAGCATGCGGTAAATGAATAATAGTAGTCTAATTGTCTTCTTTAACTTGGGATAGTCTATGGAAGATGAATTTTTTTGAGGGGGGAAGGTGTATTTGATTATGTAGCAACCTATGAAAAGTATATTTATAGGCATCCCCTATAAAAAAAGGAAAAAAAAAAGTCCAGTAAATATTTGGAGTTTTATTTCTACTATTCTTTTCTGTTACACAGCCTGAATAGGAACTCCACTAAAGACTGCAAAATGCATATGAATTAACTTTACTGCCAAGTGCAGACAGGTCTAAGGCCCCATTCACACTTGCAAAACGCTAGCGCTTTTGCTAGCATTTTGCTCAGGCGATTTTTTTTTTTGGCATTTAACACAAAAAAAATCGCCATTTTTATTGTGATTAGCGCTCCTATAGCACTAAACGCCATCGCCGGGAAATCGCCTGAAAATGGTGCAGGATACAAACTTGTGTTTGCAGATTTGCGTTAATCGCCGGTGATTAACCATTTAACGACCGCCTAACGCCGATAGGCGTCGGCGGGTCGTTAGTGGTATAGCATGGAAACGGCCGCTCGATCGAGCGGCCTTTCCATGCTAGTTCACGGAGACTGCCTCCGTGAACAGTGTGCGAGCCGCTGATCGCGGCTCACACGCATAATGTAAACATCCGGGGAAGAAATCCCAGCTGTTTACATCACACGGCGCTGCTGCTCAGCAGCGCCGTGACGTAGATCGGCGATCCCCGGCCTCTGATTGGCCGGGGATCGCCGGCATCTGATAGGCAGAAGCCTATCCTATCCGGCGCAGGACGGAACTCCGTCCTGCACCGCTCACAGGGTAAGGGAGAGGGGGGGAAAGCCAGGGAGGGCGGAAAGCGCTGCGCTGCTTTGAAGAGCCCCCCTCGGAAAGTGCGGGTAGCCGGCGGCGATCAGACCCCCCCCAGCAGGACATCCCCCTAGTGGGGAAAAAAGGGGGGAAGTCTGATCGCCCTGGCACATATACGTGATCGGTGCTGCGGGCTGTAGAGCCCACGCAGCACCGATCACTGCAATATCCCCTGGTCCTTAAGTGGTTAACGCAAATCGCCCAAGTGAGAACGGGCTCATAGGGTATTATGGCACTAGCACTTTAAAAAGCGCTAACGCTTGAGCGTTTTGCAGAAATAGCCGGCAAAACGCTTAAGTGTGAATGGGCCCTTACACTGATCGGTAAATTATGTGCTAACATGCCCCTTAATTTCCATGAGAATAGCGATTTACGGTAAAATTATTGCAAAGTACTGCACGAATTACAGCATAATTTAATGTATGTGGTAATTCATGACTAACATTTACCACATGTGGTAAAACCTGACAAAAAACTACCTGAATTGCTAAATGTCATTACTGCATGTGGTAGTTTGCTCAAAAATCCTACCAGAATCATGCCACTATGCTCTGAAAGTTACAAATGCATTGCAATTTGATAAAATTTACCTGAATTCACACTAAACACACTTATTTCTGATTTCTACAAAAATAAAATCCTATTTGCACAACTACATGTGTAAACCACATTCAGATATTCCTGCACATAGGACTGCACACTAGGAAGCTCTGCCCAAGGAATATTGTGGAAAGAATGGTACCGTATTTTTCGGACTATAAGACGCACTTTTTCTCCCCCAAAAGTGGGGAGAAAAAGTCCCTGCGTCTTATAGTCCGAATGTGCAGCCCGATGCCCCCCACAAGCAGGTGCAGAATGTATCGGAAGCCCTCACCTATTCAGCTGCGGGCTCTGAGTCCTGCATCCTGCTTCCTTATACACTGTGCACTGGCTCGCCTCTTTTCCTGGACACCGCAGACGCTCCAGCTCCAAGAGGCACCCGGTTTTGGCAATTTATTGTTGTCCCCGCTGCTTGGCCGGGACATCGCGGCTCCTGAGTCACCAAGAGCTGACTCCGGCTAATCACTGGCTCCAGTCTCCGCCACCGATGTCCCTCCTGCACTTCCGCTGCTGCTACCGGGACCAGGACATCGGTGGGCCATTAGCTAGACCTGCCCACGTGACTCCGGCTCCCGCAGCGACTTTTTCCGGCTCCAGTCTTCACCAACAACTGCTCCTGCACAGCAGGAAGAAACACTGACGACCCAGGTCTGTCATGTATACCATTACTGCAGTTCTAAATTGTCTGTGTTGTGTGTCTTGTCTTCCTATACCATGTCTATGCCATGTGTACCACAAATAATTCTGAATATAGCTCTTGCTGTATTTGGCGAAATAAATATGATTCTGATTCTCCATATAACACTCTCTTCAGTTGTCCTTTAACCCTCCTGGCGGAGCCGCGCAGAAGGATTTCTCAGGCCTTGCCGGTGCCGCTTTGCATTCCTTTTTTTTTTTTTTTTTTTTGCAACACGAAGCTAGCACTTTGCTAGCTGCGTGTGCACTCCGATCACCGCTACCCGCCGCGCCCCCCAGACCCCATGCGCTGCCTGGCCAATCAGTGCCAGGCAGCGCTGAGGGGTGGATCGGGACTCCCTTTGACGTCACGACGTCGGTGACGTCATCCCGCCCGTCGCCATCCTGTTCAGAACAGGATTTCCGGACGGGCTTGATCGTCGGAGGCGATCGAAGAGGGTGGGGGGGTGCCGCTGCACAGCGGCTGTCGCTACATGATTTAAAAAAAAAAAAAACTGCTGCGCTTCCCCCTGGTGGTTTTTTTTAATAGACCGCCAACCAGGAGGGTTAAGCAATACCAGTTGCCTGGTAGCCCTGCTGGTCTATTTGCCTGCAGTAGTGTCAACACCACCAGAAACAAGCATGCTGCTAATCCTGTCAGATCTGACAATGTCAAGATGGTATGCTTGTTCAGGGTATATGGCTAAATGTATTAGAGGCAGAGGATCAGCAGGATAGCCAGATAACTGGTATTGCTTAGAAGGGAATGGCTATGGTAGCCAGCCTCCATATCCCTCTCATTACAGTTGTATTTTAAGCTGCAGAAACATCTCAAGGATGCACCTGAGCTCAATTTTGAATACTTATGTACATTTCCTTTCTATTTTTTTTTTTTTTTTTAATAAATTTGCAAAAATCTCAAGTAAGCTTATTCACGTCATTATGAGGAGTTGTGTGTAGAATTCTGAGGAAAAAATTGAATTTAATCCATTTTAGAATAAGGCTGTAACAACAAAATGTGGAAAAAGTGATGCGCTGTGTATACTTTTCGGATGCACTGTAAGTGAGAGACTGAGACTGGTGGTAAGCTGAAGTAACGTCAAGAAAGAAAAGAAATTGAATATACAAAATATAACTGACCATTCAGCACAACAGGCAAAGAGCAATGACTGTTGCCAGTAGTTGTTCCCTAGTCCCTGCATCCTCTCTGTAGTCTAAGTAGTTGCTGTTCTGCTATGATGAACAAGAGCTGCTATATCCTTCCTCACAGGCACTGATCATGCCTTCTGACACTGTTGTTACATAAAAGGGTCATGCACTGTGAGAAATAAACTTCGTATTGATATTTTTACACTTAATGGGGCTTATTTGCTGTATTGGAAATTTATAGTTTGGCTTTTATAAAATATGTAAAAAATGGAATTGCATTGCATAAAGAGGAAATGGTAATTTAATTTGCACCCTCTTTTCAGCTACTCTTATGGAATTGCTAGAAAAAAAAACTTTAAAATGGGACAAACTTTAAAAATTAATGAAAGTGGAACTACAGTTACATATTGGATAACTATAATCAATAAAGAGTTTGAAGTTTTAACTGCCTGTTGTGCCAAAGTACTGTTGTTTATGTAAAAATCTTAGTTCTCCATACCACTGCAGACTTAAAGCGCAACTGTAAAGTCGTGCTAAAACAAACAGTCTGCCGTACCTGGGGCTCGCCCAAGCCCCCAGCAGCCGTCCTGTCCCGTGCCGGTCCTGCACTATCCTCCGTTCTGCCGCCGCCAGCTCGTTTTGTTGCTGTCAACTTGTAAGTGCGCCTGCGTGCCCCGGGCTACGCAAAGCTTTCTTTGGGTTCCAGCCTGCAACAGCGTCCTGCGCCATTAGCGCTAATAGCGCAGTAGTTCTGTGCCTGCGCAGTCCGCTCCGGCCCATGTGGCGGTGATTGACAGCGCCAATCGCGCAGGCACAGTACTGAGCGACCTCCAGGTCGCTCTGACGTCATTGCCGGGGACCGGGTCGGAGCTCCGGCGAACGGCTGCGGGCAGAGCTGCGGTGAGGGAGGTCCTGGGAGCTTGGAGCAGGAGGAAGCCCCCCAGTAAGTACCACTCATTTTACTATATTTGTCCTGACAACTCCTTTAAGGGATAGTTCAAACGCAAATGCTAAAAAATTGCTTTATGCGCTGATCCGTGACTATTTAAATGTGAAGTGTTTAGTTAAGGCGTTCTTTAAATATGGCCAAAAACTAGCTAAAAATCTCAAATCGCCCCCCAAAAAGGGCTTACAAAACACCTGCCCAAAAACGCAGAGCGCAGGTAAGCACCGGAATATTTTGTGCGATTCGATCGGCTCGAATTCGATTAATCGATTAAATCCGACATGTCCGATCGGGATTCGATAGTGTGGTCGAATGTCATTGCAAAACAATGGCAAATCGATCATACTACCGATCGAATCCCGATTGGACATGTCGGATTTAATCGATCAATTGAATTCGATCTGATCGAATTGCACAAAAAATTGTATCGTGTAGATGGGGCTTATGCGCTGCTGCCAACACTGGACGTTTAATTGAACACTGCTTCTGCCGTGCATCTGACCTGCACCTGGCCAAGTGATCGCACCAGATGGAAGATATCAATCAGGCATCATTTGCAGGATCTATATCTATTTCAAACATCAATTTAAAGTGAGGCTGCCATATATATATATATTTTTTACACAATACCAGTTGCCTGGCTATCCTGCTGATCCTCTGCCTCTAATACTTTTTGCCATAGACACTGAACAAGCATATGCAGATCAGGTGTTTCTGACAATATTGTCAGATCTGACAAGATTAGCTGCATGCTTGTTTCAGGTGTGTGATTCAGACACTACTGCAGCCAAACTGATCTGCAGGGCAACTGGTATTGTTTGAAAGGAAATAAATATGGCAGCCTTCATATCACTCTCACCTTGGGCTCACTTTAAAGTGAACCAGAGATGGTTCACTAGGCTTAATTTATACTTACCCGGGGCTTTCTCCAGCCCCATGAGCAACGCTGAGTCCTTCGCCGTCGTCCTCACCCCCTCCGTTAAGCCACTATGACTGCTGGTAATCCGGGCAGTCTTGGCTGTCTGCGCAAGCTGTTTGCGCATCCCTTGTCGCACTCCAGTCCCCTGGGGATGAGATAGCACGCGGTGAGCCACACTTGTGCAGAAGACCTCAACTGGCGGTGACTGACCAGATTACTGGCAGTCGTAATGCCACAAAGGAGGGGCTGAGGAGGATGGCGAGGGACTCTGCGCTGCTCTTGGGGCTGGAGGAAGCACCGGGTAAGTATAGATTAAGCCCAGTGTACCAACTCTGGCACAAAGATGAGTCTGCAGTAGAAAATGAATCTGCCTATTAACCCTTTTAAATAAAAGTTGTTTTTTAAACCCAATCTGTTGGGCTAGAGGCAGAATATTGACTGTAGTTCCACTTCAATGACCTGACTGCTTTGCACTGCAGTTTAAAGCTTATTGCTTGATTTGTTAAGTCAATATTTATTTATTGTGTGTATGGGACTTAAATATGCTGTTAACAAGAAGTAATCTGCAATTTTTGTTAGTGTTTTACTACTGAGTATTTATGCAGCACTGATATCTTACGCAGCACCTTACAAGGTATCAGTGGCGTACCTAAGGCATTTGACAAATGGGGCCATATGCAATTCACTTTTTCACCTGAGTTTTCTCCTGGGTCAGTGATCTGCAAACTTGGCTCTCCAGCTGTTAAGGAATTACAAGTCCCACAATGCATTGCAGGAGACAGCCACAGTCACGATTCATAAAGGCAAATGCATTGTGGGACTTGTAGTTCCTTAACAGCTGGAGAACCAAGTTTGTAGATGTCCTAGGTGATATTTTCACAACTTGGAAATAAAATACCTTTGAAACCATCAGTGAGCAAATAAATACTCAAAATAATTTTGACTTTACTTTTTCCATTGCAAATTGCTAAAAAAATTATCTCCTAGGAGAAAAGGTGAGTTGCATATGGCCCTGGGTGCTGGGTATTAAGTATAGTTGCCCCCAGTATAGGTAGCATAGTTGCCCCAGTATAAGTAGTATAGTCGCCCCAGTATAGTTGCCCCAGTATAAGTAGCATAGTTGGCCACTGTATGGGAAGCAGCACAAGGAGGAGGGGCAGCGGGGACAGCGGTGGGAAGGGGAGCCAGTCCCCTCCTTCTGCACTCTCCCTCTCCAGATATGCGTCGGGCTGGGAATAACTCACCTAGCTCCTGCATTCCAGGTGCTGGAGCGCTGCGTCACTGTCACATGCCACAGGTCTCCACCTTCAATTTCTCTCACTGTGCTTCTTTTAATCAGGAAGCACTGTTAGACATTGTAGGCGGGGACCTGTGGCACGTGACGGTAATGCAGAGCTCCAGCGTCTGGAACGCAGGAGTTAGGCGACTTATTCCCCACCCACTGCGCCTCTACATATCTGCAGGGGGAGTTCAGTTCCACTTTTTATTTCTTTTTTAACAACTTGCACAATTCAAATCATTGCTGGTGTGGAAGGTTGCAATATTCGAATTTTGGGGCTTGTTAATATTTTGTGTCTGTATTTCTAACATTGTTTCTTCCAGAGTATTTTACGATACAGGTCACTTTCATTCAGACAGTGGCAATTTAATACTGTTACACCAAAGTCTTGGAGGTCAGCCAAGATTTGTTTTGACGTTTTGCTTTGTTCTTTCAATTTGAGTTACTCTTCCTCTTGTGGCAATGTCAAGGAGGTTGGTATTATTTCACAAACCCTAAAGGCACCCTGAGCAGGGCTTGAAAATTAAAATCTGCACTTACGGTACCTGGAGCTTCCTCCAGCCTACCACAGCCTAGCGTTTCCTCGGTGTCCTCTGGATCCCCTCTGTGGTCCCACTGGCAGCTCCGTTAGCCCGATGGCCTTGGCCGAAGTTGTGCGTAACTGCTTTCTGTGATTGCATCGTTCAGGAAAGACAACCACGCATGAGCAGGAGGCTTACAGCAATAAACGTGTGATTGAGCTGGGGGCACGGATGGGCAGTGAATGTACAGTTGCGCACAAAGTAGCCGGACTAACAGAGCCACCAATGGGACCACAGAGGGAACCCAGAAAACGCTGAGGGACCTCACAGGCTACGGTAAGCTGGAGGAAGCCCCAGGTAAGTCCAGATTTTCATTTTCAAGCACTGCTCAGGGTCCCTGAAATGTTTTAATATTGGTAGCCCTGAGACGCACAGAGGGTGCTCTTCTTTTGTTTCCTTTGCCAATGTTTAGAACTTTATATGCCTAAGACACTGAAGGGTAAGAACAACTGGGCTGCATAGTTTTTGTTGCAGTATTCGTGACACTTGTCGGCTCTGACCTGCTTGCTACCTGCAATAGTGACTGGTCCTACTGGCGACTTATTTATGCTAAAAGGTGTTGCTGCTTATGCTGCATTTGGAGACAGGCGTCTTTATTCATTCACCCATGAACACTGCATTCACTGAAGCCATTATCTGTTTGCTTGAACATCTTTTTGCAAACCTCAACTAATACTTGCTGGATTTTACCTGCATGGCTTGCTTGCTTTTTTTGCATCAATGTGCTGAACTGACGTCACAATACTTACAACAGTTGGCAGTAGCATTATTGCTTAGATTGAGGTTGTGTGTGAATGTGGGTGTGTGCTCTTGGTGTCAGGAGAGAGTGGGGTGGCCACCTGGTTGCTCTTTATTTTTAAAGTTATTTGTCTAGTTTATTTATATATTTTTTCATGTGATTAATAAAATAAATGTTGATATTTTGATAAAAACCATTTTTGGTCGTCTGACTCAAAACCCCTCACTGCTTATACTAACTTTTTTTTATACTTGTATTTTGAGGGGAGTGAGCCAGGCGCTAAGAATTACTTTATGATCCACATTCCCTCCTTCCTTAGGATATAGACCCACTTTACGTGGGTTAAATGCGATAAATATAGTCCATAGGAGGGTTTTTTGGATTGATTCCACAAAAAGGCTGTAGGCATGTAGGCTGTAGGCATGTTGCAGTGGGACACCCTGGTTTCTCGTGTGGAGACTGAGTGTTCGCAGACTCAGGCAGTTAGGGATGGCCAACAATTGATTAATAGTGGATTCCGCAAATTATCTAAATTCTATGAAAGAAAATCATGGCTGTGGTGGAACATTAAGTATAATAAGATTATACTTGGAAGACAATTTCTCACCTCTCTGGTTGAGGTTCCAAGTTCACAGAACTAACCTTAGTGAAGACTTTAAAGCAAAATGACAGACCAATTTTGAGAACTGTGCCAGGGTTTGCTTTACATTCATGCATGAGCTTGATCAGACGGATCTGACTGTGGTTGAGGGTGAAATTGAAAAGATCACTGATTCCTTAAAAAATTGGTCTGAGGACCCTTTGTATGAAAAGCGTAATAGCGAGCTTGAAATTCATGTTAGTAAATTTAACAAAAACCTGGTGATCCAGCGTGATCAGAAAGTTCTGAGAGACACAACAGATTATAAAATAGGTGCTGCATATAGGTGGGGGTTTAGACGGCCAAATCCCCGCAGACCTAAACCTAATAAGAACCCGAAGAATCCACAGGTGCCAGTTACGTTGGAATCGGACTCTTCTGTGGATCCTTCGGCATCAGTCGGATCCCATAGTTCAAGCTCCATCAATACTAGCCCCATAAGTAATAATACTAGAAAAAAACAATTAGAAAAGCAATTACGTGCAAGAAGACTTACAGACAGTAAGAAGGATACTGATTTTTCCTGTGGCAGTATCCCCTTTCTGGATTTGCAGATTTCAGTGGATGCCTCTGGTGGTTTGTCTACAACTTTATATAGGAAAAGTACTGCTACCAACTCTCTTTTGAGAACTGATAGTTTTCATCCATCACACACCATCAGGGGCATTCCCACTGGTCAATATTATCGTCTGTGACGTAATTGTTCCAAGGAGGAAATGTTCCTGCATAAGGCTGGCCAACTCCGCTCTAGATTTAGAGAGAGGGGGTACGGCGACATGTCTTTGAGGGCTTTTGAAAGAGTACGTCACTGCAACAGGGACGCCTTGATTTGTAAGACATCACCTCAGAAACAGTCTCAACCAAATGCCTCAAGATTTATAACGTGTTATTGTGCTGAACACGCTCAAATTTCACACGTGTTGCAAAAGCATTAGCACATTCTTCACAACGACCCCCATCTGGGCTCTATTTTGCCTTCCAAACCTTGTCTTGCCTTTCGTATGGCACCCTCTTTAAAGGGAAGGTTCACGCAGGAGCTGAAAAAAATAGAAATCCAAATCCACTTACCTGGGGCTTCCTCCAGCCCGTGGCAGGCAGGAGGTGCCCACGCCGCTGCTCCGCAGGCTCCCAGTGGTCTCCGGTGGCGAGCCCGACCTGGCCAGGCCGGCTGCCAGGTCGGGCTTCTTCTGCGCTCCAACTTGCGTGTCACTTGTGCGCGCTGACATCATCGGACGTCCTCCGGACTGTACTGCGCAGGCGCAGACCTTCTGAGCCCTGCAGGCTACTCAGGTGGAGGTGTCTCATAGTGTCCAGCTCAGCCATCCTGGCAATACAAGCCTGAAGGATTACAGAGGCTGGAAAGAGAGGTATGTATTTGTTTTGTTTTTTTATTTTAAAAAAAATGGAAAATGTGCACAAAGCAATCATTTGAGATGAGAAATATGTCTTATCAGTCACTTGGATAAAGCAAGAGAAAAGTTTTGCACGTCTCTGTCCTCACGGTCACCCTCCCCACATCTAAATTCACTGTTGGAATAAAATGATTAGAACATCAAAAACATGAAAAAGATGTTGTGTTCAGTTCCTTCTTACATCACTTGCTATTTAAAATTGTCTGTGATATGTCTTTGATATATCATTGAAGTTTAAAAACAAGATAAAGCATTAGAAATGCTGTTAATTATTAACAGCCAGATATAATTTCTACTACTTGAGTCAATATAAAGCAGTGGTGATAAAGGTTATTTAAGGCTTCTGTCCATGTTTATTTGATTATGATGTGGTATTTTCAGATTTATGAGAGTTCATTTCTGATGAAACTGAATAGTAATCCAATCAGATTAAGAGAAAATCCTGTTTTTGATTTTTTTACCTAGTATGTGTCCTGTACTGAAAGAATCCCATTGATAGGGCAGAGTCCACCTCTCCTCCTGTGTCATGTTTTTGTGATTGCCTCCCACTAGTATTTAACGCAGGTCAATTTATTGCACAACTCTCCTCATGATGGTCCGTTGTAAATAAAGGATTGTAATAAATAATAATAACGTACATAAATGTGTGTTAGTGCCCGTATCTACTATGCGGTTTCTATGACTGACATTTTTCCTGACAACCGGTGATTGTTGGACGGCCCATTATGATACAGCATTAAGGTCGCAATGCAAAATTACAAAACACTACACCAAAAAAGTCACAACGCAACTCAATGCTGTGTTACCGTCACATACAGTACATACAGTAGAGCATACAGGCAATGAAAAGTATGCTTCCCTCTATCTGTAAACATCTGCATTAAGAGGTAATGCACTGCAGCAGTGCGTCACAAAAAACGCTACATTTACCACGCAACTTTAACTGCGCACTGTGAACGTCGCATAGGATTTACATTGCTGTGCGGTAACCTGCGTTATGTGACTTTAATAACACAGGGCAATAACGCCCCACTGTGAATCTAGCCTGACACTTAAGGTGGCCACTAATGATCCAATTTTTTTCATCCAATCTCACCAAATCTATGTAGTATAAGGGTAAATTGAGTGAATATACTGAATGGATACTTCAGGCAGTTGCCTTATATTACATAGAAATGGTAAGATTGGATGAAAAAGATTGGATCATTAGTGGCCACCATTAGATTATTATTATTGATTTATAAAGCGCCAACATATTCCGTGGTGCTGTACAAAGTAAGAAACGGACATGGGGTACATAATAATACAGACAATAGTGATAGGTGATATATAATCTTTTAGAAGTTGTGTTCGCAAAACCGGGCGTGACTAAATGTAGCTTCTCAATGTTATCATTGCAACGATTCCCATGTTTCATTCCCACTGCATCCTTTACAAGCTAGAGTTCTCCCATTTTAGTTCCCCAGCTACAATGCCTTCATATATACTGCACCCTCCGCCATTTATTTCCTCTGTATAGTGTCCCTCTTATAGTGCCAACCTACATAGTGCCTCTTTTTAGTGTACTCCTATATGGTGCTTCCTTATAGTGTCTCCTGTATTATGCTACTACAGAAAACGTTAGTAGGGATGATCACAGATATGCAAATTGTTCTGGGTTGATGCAAAATTATGCAAATTGTTATGCAAATATATGCAGCTTGAAAATGGACCAATCAATTTAAAGAGACACTGAAGCGAAAAAAAAAATATGATATAATGAATTTGTTGTGTGCTATGAATAATTACTAGAAGATTAGCAGCAAAGAAAATATTCTCATACTTTTATTTTCAGGTATATAGTGTTTTTTCTAACATTGCATCTTCTATAATATGTGCAGATTACACAACACTTAGCATTCAAAATGAGTCTTTCAGAGCAGTCTGTGAAGTAATGAACTCCCCTCTGGCAGAGGAAAAGTAAACAGTTCAATTACAGTTGAGATAATAAAAGTCAGATAACAGCCCTCTCCACGACTAACTTAGTCGGAGAGCTTAATAGTTTTTTTGCATAGAGATAACAACGGGAGTTTCTCAACTCTTCCTGTACTGGAAACAATTAGACCGATGTATCTGATCTTAATGTTTTATTTCTTAGCTGTACTACACATACAAATCATAATATCATATTTTTTTTTTCGCTTCAGTGTCTCTTTAAATCTGGGTTTAAAGTGATTGGTCCGTTTTCAAACTGCATACATTTGCATAAAAATTTGCATAATTTCAAAAACATTTGCATCTCATTGATCATCCCTACGTGTTAGTGGACAGTCACTAGAACTTCACATAGGTTTCAATCATTTAGTACTATGCAATAGGGTATAGGCAACAGGTACAGGTGGTGTAGGAACACAGAAGGGGAAAGAGGTGGCATGGGGGACATAAGGTTTTAATAAGGCATAGAGAGGTGACAGTACAGACACTCAGGGGACTAAAATTGGTAAAAAGTGAAGGTACAGAGTGTGATAGAAAGAGTCATAGTTAAGAGGGGGATGGAAGGTGACAGAGGAGGCACAGAGCAGGTGTGTCGTTAGGCCTATACATCTGAGGCACTTCCCGCAATCTATCTCAGTAGTGCCCCGGATGTCGCTCACGGCCCCAATGCTTTTGGATTATATCACCAGGGTTTCCCTCTACCATGCAGAGATCAGCCTTAGAAGCATGCTGGGTAAATAGTATTTTATCTTTCCCATGCCAGTCACAATTATGGGGCTCCTCTGCCTGCCCTTCACCCTAGCCAGCATCCTCTGCTGCATGTACCAGAAACCAGGCTGAGGGACATCATCAGGATGGGATCAGCAGGAGGACGCTGGTTGAAGTATTATTATTAAATATTTAAGGGGACCCCAATTCACTTATCTGTGTGTTTTTGGGAAACCAGATTGCCCTACAGAAGACCTGGTTTTAGTCCATCCATCGCCTCGAAATCTACTGCCATGCACCTGACAGCCCCCTTTTGAGCGAGATCTTCCTGTGATCAGGGCTGGTTCTCTCATGAAGCAAGGTGAAACATTTTCATCAGGGCAGAGATTTCAGGGGCAGCATTTTTGCACTGTGTACACCTTCCTGAAGAGGAGTGGAGTGGCTGAGGGTGAGCAGTTCACAGACTCACAGCCAGTCGGTGTGCTATTGTGTTGAGCTGCAGCATGTCATGTGAGAAAATTAAATGAAGCAGAGTAAATTGCCGGGTGCTGTGCGATCATTCCAAATCAGGGGGTGGGGTGAATCCTCAAAAGTTTACCTCAGGCAGCAAAAATTCTAGAACCAGCCCTGCCTGTGATCAATAGTTACAATTGATTTCACCCAGAAATAAGCTTTAATTACCTGCTAACAAGTGCATAGGAGGAAGTAAAGCACATACTACATACTGGGGTGTGACCATTTTTATTTTTCCTTGTGAATTGCATATGTATAGTTAGATGCAGATGCTTTCAAAAGAAGACCAAATGCAATTTCCAAGCTATCATGCTTATCCATTAGCTTCAGTTCTTTGCATGTCATTGGTCCAGAACAAAAGTATATCTTCCGTCTATGCTAAGTGTATTCATATGTGCTTTCCTTTTACCAGAAATGTCAGCATATGGCAGCCTTCTAGAAACCAATGTCATACCATAGCTTAGGTTCTCTTTGTTTAATATTGGCCTAAGAAGTAAAGGATTAAAGCCAATTTAATGTACAATATTCAATAGCTAAAAGAACCCTATATTTTGTTTTATTTCCTGTAGAACTGCTTGTCGAAATGTGATCAGTAGTGAACTTCATCATTTATATCCCAAACAAACTTGATTGGCAGATCACCCAGCTTAGATTTTACCATTTCATCAATCTGTTCGCTTTGTGCTACAGTCATTTTATTTTTCCAGTCGCCAATAGTACCTGAAAAGATAAAGATGTCAGCACTTATTCAGGAGGACAAGTGCCCTGAACTTATAAGATGTACAGTACATCTAAATTCACCTAGTTTAGTGTCACAAATATAATACAGGAATTTCCTTGTCTCAGTTGTTTGTGTCTCTGGTTCTGTGCTGCACCTATGTACTCATTGTAGTGTAATGCATTCAGTTCCATATGTGTCCACATCTCTCTGCTCGCTCAGTCCTTCCACATACCTGATCGGTTTCGTCTGATGTGACTTTTTCAAGGGAAAAAGTATTGGATGTGCCATCCATCTTCTACTACTGGCAGCACTTTAACATTTTTCCAGTATTCTACTGACTTACCGGTATGTACTTGTTAACCTCTTGCCGGCTACCTAATGCAGGATGGCGGCGGAAGAGAGGCTCTGTTGTTCCTCTGCGACACCACGTGGCATCTTCTCGCGAGGGTAGAGATTTGACGGCAGCTCCCGTCAGTAAACACAGCGGGGCCCAGCAATTAGCCTGCCAGCCAGCGATCAGAGCTGGCAGGCTGTTTCTTAGGTAATGATGTATTTTTAGTAATTATATAACACTATCTTACGCAGCACTGCATAGAGTGAAGTCTTGTCACTTAACTGTCCCTCAGAGGGGCTCACAATCTAATCCCTGCCATAGCCATATGTCTATGTATAGTACAGTGTATGTATCTTAGTCTAACGCCAATAAACCGTTAAAGTTGTGAAGTACCGAATTGTAAAAAATGGCCTGGTCGCTAGGGTGGTATAAACCTCTGGTTCTCAAGTGGTTAATGTACTGAACCATGTGCACAACTATCTTTAAGGCCATTTTGCAGTTCACCTGAATATTGATCGTAGATCAATCAGTGAACCTCCTGATTACAGTGATTTGCAAATTGTGAAGTTTGGGTACTTATCCGTTAGCCGGGCGCATCCGGCAGGTGGCGACAAAACTCCACCAGAGTTGCATCTTTCCCTACTATCCATGTCGGCCTGGAGGGGGAATAGTAATTAGCGCCACCTGCCAGGTGCGCCACCTGCCGGATGCGCCCGGCTAACGGATAAGTACCGAAGTTTGTTTGTAAGGAATACTTCTCTATCCATCCAGAGCCGGTTCTGCTAGAGGACTACTACTTAACCTCCCTGGCGTTCTATTAAAATCGCCAGGGAGGCTGCGGGAGGGTTTTTTTTAAATTAAAAAAAATCTATTTCATGCAGCCAACTGAAAGTTGGCTGCATGAAAGCCCACTAGAGGGCGCTCCGGAAGCGTACTTTCGATCGCCTCCGGCAATCGAAAGTAACAAGATAGGCCGCAATGAGCGGCCTATCTTGTTTTGCTTTCCTCGTCGCCATGGCGACGAGCGGAGTGACGTCATGGACGTCAGTCGACGTCCTGACGTCAGAGCCGCCCGATCCAGCCCCTAGCGCCGGCCGGAACTGTTTGTTCCGGCTGCACTGGGCTCGGGCGGCTGGGGGGACCCTCTTTCGCCGCTGCACGCGGCGGATCGCCGCGGAGCGGCGGCGATCGGGCAGCACACGCGGCTGGCAAAGTGCCGGCTGCGTGTGCTGCTTTTTTCAGATTAAAAATCGGCCCAGCAGGGCCTGAGCGGCGACCTCCGGCGGCATACCCCGAGCTCAGCTCGGGATTACCGCCAAGGGGGATATTTTAACAACCCTCACAGCAAAGTACCCTCTGTGCAACAACTTTTTTCTCCAAGGATTGCCACTGGTTTCAGTCTGTTGTAGTGTGCTTAATGTTCATGACCTCTTTGTATGTGCTATTTATATATGGCATTCGAGAATACTGATGCCATGTTTCCAAAGAACAGAAGTTTGAAGCTAGTCAGCTGGGGAAATTCATAGCTATCTACAAACTGAAGGACATTGATTTATAAAAACACATGTAGGCACTGGCAGCTGAATAACTGCCTCGTTATGCAGGTGTAAGTTGTCTGTGGCACGTGGGTGACTGTACAGCTTGAGGAAAAACTGTTAGCCTGAAACAGCAGGCTGTCGCTGACATGCAGCTGCTTTTTGTCCTTTTTAACTACTTCCGGATCCTTGCTATGCATATCTTATCTACGCCCCTGTAAACTTCACTTGTGGATCGGGGTGTAATTGCAGTATTTTGTATTTGTATAATTGCAGTATTTGTATAGCGCCTTTCTCCTGTCGGACTCAAAGCGCTTGCAAAGCAGCCACTAGAGAGCGCACTCAGTAGGCAGTAGCAGTGTTAAGGAGACTTGCCCAAGAAACTCCTTACTGAAATAGGTGCTGGCTTACTGAACAGGCAAAGCCGTGATTTGAACCCAGTTCTCCTGTGTCAGAGGCAGAGCCCTTAACCATTACACTATCCAGCCACTGTAGATATACATATTTGTTTACTAACTGCCACCGTTCACAATTCCGGGTGCACTCCAGTCTGCCTTTGTGAAATGTGAATGGGAACAGCTGTCACTTAAGCCGATCACAATGCCTGTGATAAATGACAGCCAGTGTTAGCAAGATGCCGGCATTCATTCACAAAATGAAACTAAAACAGGTACACATAACACTTCCTGTGTACTGTTGACAGTAGACATAATTAATTGTGGCAACATCTTGTGGTCAAAAAGTAAAAATACACCCACATACACGATTACATATAAAAATAAATACATTTTTATTATATTTTAATCTTTTTCACTTCTACCCAATAATTACCAAACGAAAACACTTGTAAAAAACAAAACAAAAAAAAAAAAAACGAAATAATTAAAAATAAAACAAATAGTTTCCTTAAGGACTTTTTTTTAATATAATATATATGTAATGAGGGTATGTTACTGCTATTTTTGTAAATAAAGGCTTGTAATTATTGATGTAGAATAAAAAAAACAAAAACACTAAACAGAAAAAATACACCTTTATTTCCAAATAAAACTATCGCAATACATTGTACTAGGAACATAATTTAAATGTTGTAATATCAGGGACAAATGGGCAAGTAAATTGTATCAGTTAAAAATGGCGCTCAGCGCTGATGTATGGAAATGGCGCCCCATTAACTTGCATTGTAGGACAATATTTATCATTTTTAAGGTTAAAAAATGGCGCAGACCTTCTGAACGTAATTTATCGTTTTAAAACCTGCTTTTTTTTGTCCTGCCTGAACGTTATTTATCGTTTTAAGCCCTGCTTTGCTGCCTTTTGGAAATTGTCTGCCCGCCGACTTTAACGTAAAATAGCAAAGCCCCCTTGAAAACAAGAAACACCAAATTTGCAGGTTATGTTAAGAAGAAAAGTGGGAACAAGAAGAATTATTTTTTCAAAAAGACATTATAGTTTTTGAGAAAATCGATTTTAAAGTTCTCTGACCGTGGGAAAAATTAAATGCCCGCCGACTTTAGCGGTCAATAGCCAAGCCCCCTTAAATGTTAGAAACACCAAATTTACAGGGAATGTTAAGAAGAACAGTGGGAACAAAAGGAAAAAGAATTCAAAAAGACTTTATACTTTTTGAGAAAATCGATTTTAAAATTTCAAAGAAAAATTGTATACATTTAAATCCCGTAATGACAGTTCTTAGGGAAACAATTCCTGCCGACTTAAGCAGTTAATAGCAAAGGCCCCTTAAATCCTAGCTATAGCAAATTTGCAGAATATGTTAGAAAGATAGTAGGAAACAATATTTAAAAAAATGTATATATTTTTTTATTTTTTATTTTTATGTTCAGAGTGTAGGAAATTAAAAACAAAATGGCGTTGGGTCCCCCCTCTGGAGGCTCTGTAACCCCTTGTTTTCCATGCAGGCTGGGATAGCCAGAATGCGGAGCCCCAGCCGACTGGGGCTTCTCACCCTGAGCTATACCAGCCTGCATGGTCCATGGTATGGGGGGGGCTCCGGGGGAGAGGAGCAGCCAAACCTTCCCCTCTACCCCCAAGCCCTTGTCCATTCCATGGACAAGGAGCTCTTCCCCACCTCCCGTGCCCCAGGAGAAGGTGGGGGCGACGACTCCCTGGGGGGGTTCATGGTGGCATCTGAGAGTCCCCTTTAAGAAGGGGAACCCAGATGCCTGCCCTTCTCCCAAGAAAAATGAGTATAGGGGTACAAAGTACACCTTACCCATTTCCATAAAGGGTTAAATGAAATAAAAACGCAACAACGAGAAAAGTCCTTTAAGGTTCTTCATTAACCAGAAATACTTACCTGTACCTTTAAGAAAAAGTTCCCACGTCAATATCCTCGGGAAAAGGTCCCACGCTATAATCTGTTATGTCCCACGAAGACAGTATCCTCTATCTTGCGATCTTCAGAAATACTTACTTGTACCTTTAAGAAAAAGTTCCCACGCCAATATCCTCGGGAAAAGGTCCCACGGTGAAAGTATCCTCTGATTTGCGATCTTCTGTTACAGTTGATTGAAGGTCACCGCGCGCACCCGACGCTACACACGCCGCCCCCGCCAAACTGCTCTCCACTATAGTATAGCTGAGAGCAAAAAGCATCTTTAAATTTTGTCTCCAATGGTCCCCGTTGGTTCCTTAACAGACCAATGGGGATCAGGAGGATCCCCATTGGTCGATAAGGAACCAATGGGGAGCAAATTTGGTGTTTCTAGCTTCTAAGTGGGCTTTGCTATTAAACGTTAAAGTTGGCGGGCAGACATTTTCCAAACGGCAGCAAAGCAGGGCTTAACCACTTGCCGACCGCGCACTCATAACGCGCGTCGGCAAAGTGGCAGCTGCAGGACCAGCGACGCAGTATTGCGTCGCCAGCTGCAGGCTGATTAATCAGGAAGCAGCCGCTCGTGCGAGCGGCTGCTTCCTGTCAATTCACGGCGGGGGGCTCCGTGAATAGCCTGCGGGCCGCCGATGGCGGCTCGCAGGCTAAATGTAAACACAAGCGGAAATAATCCGCTTTGTGTACATTTGTACGGCGCTGCTGCGCAGCAGCGCCGTAAGGCAGATCGGCGATCCCCGGCCAATCAGCGGCCGGGGATCGCCGCCATGTGACCGGAGACAGCCTGTCACTGGCTGCACAGGACGGATAGCGTCCTGTGCAGCCCGGCTTACCAGGGGGGGCCAGGTAGGAGAGGGAGGGGGAGGATTTCGCCTCGGAGGGGGGCTTTGAGGTGCCCCCCCCCCGCAACACCCGCAGGCAGGAGCGATCAGACCCCCCCAGCACATCATCCCCCTAGTGGGGAAAAAAGGGGGCAATCTGGTCGCTCTGCCTGCACGCTGATCTGTGCTGGGGGCTGCAGAGCCCACCCAGCACAGATCAGCTACAACAGCGCTGGTCGTTAAGGGGGGGTAAAGGGTGGGTCCTCAAGTGGTTAAAACGATAAATAACATTCAGGCAGGACAAAAAAAAAGCAGGTTTTAAAATGATAAATTACGTTCACAAGGTCTGCACTATTTTAACCTTTAAAACGATAAATATCGTTTTAAACAAATATCATGCAGAAGGGGGCGCCATTATTTAACCGGCGCCATTTTTCACTGTACCCAAATAAATTGTGTGGGTTGTATCTATAACAGTACATTTTATTTTTCAACTATAATGGCTGAAAACTGAGAAATTATGATTCTGTTTTTTCTTCTTCCCCGTAAAATGCACATAGATAATAATTCTTAGCAAAAAGAACTGTCCAAAGAAAGCCTAGCTTGTCCCACAAAAAAATTATATAGACCATTTCAGTGTGATAAATAGCAAAAATTATTGGGGAATGAATGGGAGAAGCGTGATGTGAAAATTGCTGTGGTTTTAAGGGGAAATAACCTGTGGTAGGGAAGTGGTTAATGAAGAGCTGTGAGTGTCTTATGTGGTGCTGTTATTTTACTTAAGTTTTAGGGAGCCTTTAGATCATAGCACATCACTACACATTTTTGCATACACGGATGCTTGCCTCACATCAATAACAACAACAACAAACTACATTTGTAACGCGATTTTCTCCTGTAGGACTCAAAGCGAATAAGCATGGCTCAGACCAGTAATTGGTTGATTGGTAACAGAGGAAGAATTCATCAAAACAATACATCAAATACATACAATACACCAAAGCTACATCATTCATGTATGGGCATTTTATTTTTATTATTAATGAGAGAGGAAATTTCCAATTTGCAAAATGAAATGACACCTACACTGCCTCAATGTCTAGTGGCCACCTCTCTCTCTTATATAGTTCCAGTGCAGTTTCTAGGCTAAAATGCACCCAGGGCGAGGGTGTAAAAATTGTGCCCCCCCCCCCCCCCGGTATAGGTAGCCAGCTATAGGTCCCCCCCAAGTAAAGGTGGCCAGGCATAGGTGAGCCAGTAAAGTTGCCCCCCGTATAGGTTAGCCAGGTAGTTGCCTCCAGTATAGGTAGCCAGTATAGTTGCCCCCAGTATATGTTAGATAGGCAGGCACCCCTCCCCCCCCCCCCGGTATAAGTTAGATAAGTAGGTGCCCCCAGTACAGGTTAGCTAGGTAGGTGCCTCCAATATAGGTAGCCAGTATAGTTGCCCCCCAGCATAGGTTAGATAGGTAGGTACCCCCAGTATAGGTTAGTTAGGTAGGTGCCCCCAGTATAGGTAGCCAGTATAGTTGCCACCTGTATAGGCTAGCTAGGTAGGTAGGTGCCCCCAATACAGGTTAGATAAGTGCCCCCAGTATAGGTTAGATAGGTAGCTGCCCCCCAGTATAGGTTAGATTAGGTAGCTGCCCCTCAGTATAGGTTAGATTAGGTATGTGCCCCCAGTATAGATTAGATAGGTAGCTGCCCCCCAGCATAGGTTAGACAGGTAGCTGCCCCCCAGCATAGGTTAGATAGGTAGCTGCCCTCCAGTATAGGTTAGATAGGTAGCTGCCCCCAGTATAGGTTAGATAGGTAGCTGCCCCCCAGTATAGGTTAGATAGGTAGCTGCCCCCGAGTACAGGTTAGATTAGGTAGGTGCCCCCCAGTATAGGATAGATAGGTAGCTTGCCCAGTATAGGTTAAGTAGGTAGGTGCCCCCTCATAATGGCGGGAGGAGCCAGAGCCGCGGGGAGGGCAGCCCGACCTCTTCCTCCCTCTCCTCTCCCGGCCGCCCTCCGTGCTCCCCCCTCGGACTGCAGCAGAGTTAGCGCGCAGGGAAGCGCTGCTATACACAGTTACTCACCTCCCTGGATCCGATCGCCTCTCACGCCCTGCAGGTCTCCTCTCTGCAATGTAGCCGCTGATACACACGCTGCTTCCTGTTTACATAGGAAGCAGCGTGACGTGTGTATCAGCGGCTACATTGCAGAGAGGAGACCAGCAGGGCGTGAGCGGCGATCGGATCCAGGGAGGTGAGTAACTGTGTATAGCAGCGCTTCCCTGTGCGCTAACTCTGCTGCAGTCCGAGGGGGGAGCAGTGAGCACTGAGGGCGGCCGGGAGAGGAGAGGGAGGAAGAGGTCGGGCTGCCCTCCCAGCGGCTCCGGCTCCCCCCGCTATCACAGCGCCCCCCCCCCTTCCTCTGCGCCCAGGGCAGCAGCACGGGCCGCACGGCCGTAGAAACGGCCCTGTATAGTTCCCTGGTGTCTAATAGCACCCTTCCTTCCCCTATATGGTTCCCTAGTGTCTAGTGGGCCCCTCCCTCTCCAATGCAGTTCCCTGGTATCTAGTGCTTTCCCCTTCCACATATGGTTTCCCTGGTGATGTAGGGCTTACCCTCCAATATAGCTTCTCGGTGGTCTAGAGTGGGCCATGCATGATACAAAGTGGGGAAACCACCTGAGGGCCAAATCTGATAGCTTCGAGGGACAGACTTGGCCCATGGGCCGGAATTTTACATGTATGTGCTTAAAATGGTGTGTTCATGACATCATTATATGGGATATATATTTATCCTGCCTGTATTGTTTTGTCTCAGTGAATCCTGTCTGTATCTGGAAATGAGTCCAGGATTTTTGATTAGCAACCAAGGTTGATTAGGTTAGATAGTAGTTCCAGGGCTGGACTCAGGAGTGAGAAAGATGGAATGGGTGGGCCGCTCACTCCACCCGGATACAGACCAGATTTTCCTACCTGCCCAGCAGGAAGGCAGGTAAGTCAGGTGCAGACCTGTGCACTCTGGCTGAGTGTGTGCAGCAGTGAGCTGCAAGCCTGTGTGTGTGCAGCAGTGAGCTGCAAGCCTGTGTGTGTGTGCAGCAGTGAGCTGCAAGCCTGTGTGTGTGCAGCAGTGAGCTGCAAGCCTGTGTGTGTGCAGCAGTGAGCTGCAAGCCTGTGTGTGTGCAGCAGTGAGCTGCAAGCCTGTGTGTGTGCAGCAGTGAGCTGCAAGCCTGTGTGTGTGCAGCAGTGAGCTGCAAGCCTGTGTGTGTGCAGCAGTGAGCTGCAAGCCTGTGTGTGTGCAGCAGTGAGCTGCAAGCCTGTGTGTGTGCAGCAGTGAGCTGCAAGCCTGTGTGTGTGCAGCAGTGAGCTGCAAGCCTGTGTGTGTGCAGCAGTGAGCTGCAAGCCTGTGTGTGTGCAGCAGTGAGCTGCAAGCCTGTATGTGTGTGCAGCAGTGAGCTGCAAGCCTGTGTGTGTGCAGCAGTGAGCTGCAAGCCTGTGTGTGTGCAGCAGTGAGCTGCAAGCCTGTGTGTGTGCAGCAGTGAGCTACAAGCCTGTGTGTGTGCAGCAGTGAGCTGCAAGCCTGTGTGTGTGCAGCAGGAATTATACCCATATCTGGAGTAATATGCACAGGTTTCCGTGAGGAAACAAGGCTGGACTGTGCAGGATTTGTGGACTTTCTTTTCCTGTGGACTATACTCTTGCCGTGGACATTTGGATACTCTCATGTGGCTGAAGCAAGCCTATCTTTCTTTGATATTTGATGCTGATTAATTAAGCCTGTTTGTTTGAGCATTCAATAAATGAACTGTGCTTTGAACTGACTGTCTCCTGCATGCTGGCTGTGAGTCCCAGTCCCCCTGAATATCACTATATTATATCTATCTATCTATCTATCTATCTATCTATCTATCTATCTATCTCATTAGCGGCAGTTCACACTGGACAAGATCAAAAACTGATGCATGTAAAAAACGATTGGGCATCAGTATTTGTTACATGACCCTCTATTCCATGCCGTCAATGCAATATTCCATGCCTCCATTCCATGCCGTGAATGCAATGAGCCTGTCGGTCCAGAAAAACACGCCCTCCCCACACTTGCAGTTTGTTTGGAGGAACAGATCAGTTCCAACAGAGCAATGTGAATGGATGCTATTGATTAACATAGGAGCCATTCACATCCATTAGGATCAGTTCCATCATGCTCCGCCAAGTGTCAGTGTTGCCAACTATCAGTAAATTTACGGATTGTCCGTAAATAATGTGCTAATTTTGTCTGCCCGTAAAGTCCGTAAGCCTCACTGCGGTGTCCGTAATTAATCTGTGTGTGTGTGCTCTGACTGGGGGCGGGGCTGCCAGCTGCTGCGTGACTTGTTGCTATGATCCTGAGCTGTGGGCCAATCAGAGGACGTTGTTTTATCTGCGGGGCTACAATAATATGGCGGCACTCAGCTACAGGGACAAAAGCCCTGGGGTGACAACATTAAAGCAGCACTGCGTGGATATCTGAGGCACAGGATGTGGAAAAATCGTCCAGGCTAAGTAATGACAGCTTTACTGTGGCACTCAGCGTCCCAGGCTTTCCTTGCTGAGAGGTGAGATAAGACGTCACAGCATGGAGTCTCAGTGGAGTGATTAGCACAGCGTGCTGGCTTCCCTGTACACGCCCCCCTCCTCCACTATAGACATGTGAAGTTCGGATCTTTTCAATGATCCGGATGATTCGAATCGGATCATTGAAAAGATCCGGATCTTTGATCCGAATCTCGGATCATTTTACTACGGAAGCATTTCGGGGGTGAAATGACTAGCAGGACAGGAGAAGGGGAGGGGGGTGGACACACAGAGAAGGGGAGAAGATGGACAGAGGGCAGGGAGTGAACAGAGAAGGGAGGAGGGACTAGCAGAGAGCAGAAATGTTTGTTTGCACACAATACCCACATTTGCAATCATATGCTTTACATATATTTTACCTATATGTTGCAGCTGTTTAGAGCAGTGCAGGAGGATCATATTGCACAGCAATCACAGTGCCTGCAAAGTTACTGAGCTGTGCTGAGCTGAGCCAAAAGCTTCCAATGTGTTTACTGCACAACTGCGGAACAGACAGCCTATAATGAGCAGCACATTATAGCCAGTATGTGTGCTCTACACAGAGGCGGGACAAGGTCCTCCAGCACCCAAGGCTGAGACACCAAAGTGCGCCCCTCCATCCCTCCCCCCCAGCCGTCACACACTGATTGCTATTAGACTAAGAGGTGCCACAGGGCCCACAACCTCCCCAACACCTTAATCTCTAGTTATCTGGCTTGCAGTCACTGCTATCTATCCCCTTTTCTTATTTCTTTCTGCTTCAAACACAATTAGGAATGACAGCTGAATGAATTGTGTGCCCCCTCCTACACTGCGCCCTGAGGCTGGAGCCTCTCCAGCCTATGCCTCGGCCCGGCCCTGGCTCTACACATATCTGGCAGTGGCACCCATGTCCCCTCTCTCTCATCTACCTGTCCCTGGCTCCCCTCCAACAGAGCGATCCATCTCTGCTCTGCTTCCAGGACCCCGCAGCCTGCTGAGAGGGGGGGCGTGTCGCTCCTGGCCCCACCCATTTTGCGATCCGAATCACTCATTTTGATGATTCGGATGATTCGACTCACAAAATAGATTCGGATCAAAGATCCGAATCGTTCATGATCCGGACAACACTACTCCACTATCCTCCTGTACTCACACAATCCCCAGGCTGTATACTCTGGAAGCGGGAAAAAAGGGCGCAGGCAGCTAGTGGACAAAAAGGGCGCCGCCATTCACTCTCATAATAAATAACGTTTAATGGGCGCCGAGCAGGAAAAAAGGGCGCCGGAGATAAATAACGTTTACAAACGGCGCCCGGAGATTTTTAATGATTTATAACTGTGCTTGTGGTGATTTACGTTTATAAAATGCACCCGTGCCGAATAACTTTTATAAAAATATTAAACATATTTATCTTATTTAACTAATTAACCACTTGAGGACCTAGGGCTTTCTACCCCTTAAGGACCGGCCACTTTTTTTCCATTCAGACCACTGCAGCTTTCACGGTTTATTGCTCGCTCATACAACCTACCACCTAAATGAATTTTGGCTCCTTTTCTTGTCACTAATAAAGCTTTCTTTTAGTGCTATTTGATTGCTCCTGCGATTTTTACTTTTTATTATATTCAGCAAAAAAGACATGAATTTTGGCAAAAAAATGATTTTTTTAACTTTCTGTGCTGACAGTTTTCAAATAAAGTAAAATTTCTGTATACATGCAGCGCGAAAAATGTGGACAAACATGTTTTTGATAAAAAAAACCCCATTCAGTGTATATTTATTGGTTTGGGTAAAAGTTATAGCGTTTACAAACTATGGTGCAAAAAGTGAATTTTCCCATTTTCAAGCATCTCTGACTTTTCTGACCCTCTGTCATGTTTCATGAGGGGCTAGAATTCCAGGATAGTATAAATACCCCCCAAATGACCCCATTTTGGAAAGAAGACATCCCAAAGTATTCACTGAGAGGCATAGTGAGTTCATAGAAGATATTATTTTTTGTCACAAGTAAGCGGAAAATGACACTTTGTGAAAAAAAAAAAAAAAAAGTTTCCATTTCTTCTAACTTGCGACAAAAAAAAATGAAATCTGCCACGGACTCACCATGCTCCTCTCTGAATACCTTGAAGTGTCTACTTTCCAAAATGGGGTCATTTGTGGGGTGTGTTTACTGTCCTGACATTTTGGGGGGTGCTAAATTGTAAGCACCCCTGTAAAGCCTGAAGGTGCTCATTGGACTTTGGACCCCTTAGCGCAGTTAGGGTGCAAAAAAGTGCCACACATGTGGTATTGCCGTACTCAGGAGAAGTAGTATAATGTGTTTTGGGGTGTATTTTTACACATACCCATGCTGGGTGGGAGAAATATCTCTGTAAATGACAATTTGTTAATTTTTTTTACACACAATTGTCCATTTACAGAGATCTTTCTCCCACTCAGCATGGGTATGTGTAAAAATACACCACAAAACACATTATACTACTTCTCCTGAGTACGGCGATACCACATGTGTGGCACTTTTTTGCACCCTAACTGCGCTAAAGGGCCCAAAGTCCAATGAGTACCTTTAGAATTTCACAGGTCATTTTGAGAAATTTCGTTTCAAGACTACTCCTCACGGTTTAGGGCCCCTAAAATGCCAGGGCAGTATAGGAACCCCACAAATGACCCCATTTTAGAAAGAAGACACCCCAAGGTATTCCGTTAGGAGTATAGTGAGTTCATAGAAGATTTTATTTTTTTGTCAAAAGTTAGCGGAAATTGATTTTAATTGTGTTTTTTCACAAAGTGTCATTTTCCGCTAACTTTTGACAAAAAATAAAATCTTCTATGAACTCACCATACTCCTAACGGAATACCTTGGGGTGTCTTCTTTCTAAAATGGGGTCATTTGTGGGGTTCCTATACTGCCCTGGCATTTTAGGGGCCCTAAACCGTGAGGAGTAGTCTTGAAACGAAATTTCTCAAAATGACCTGTGAAATCCTAAAGGTACTCATTGCACTTTGGGCCCCTTAGTGCAGTTAGGGTGCAAAAAAGTGCCACACATGTGGTATCGCCGTACTCAGGAGAAGTAGTACAATGTGTTTTGGGGTGTATTTTTACACATACCCATGCTGGGTGGGAGAAATACCTCTGTAAATGGACAATTGTGTGTAAAAAAATCAAAAGATTGTCATTTACAGAGGTATTTCTCCCACCCAGCATGGGTATGTGTAAAAATACACCCCAAAACACATTATACTACTTCTCCCGAGTACGGCGATACCACATGTGTGGCACTTTTTTGCACCCTAACTGCACTAAGGGGCCCAAAGTGCAATGAGTACCTTTAGGATTTCACAGGTCATTTTTGTTTCAAGACTACTCCTCACGGTTTAGGGCCCCTAAAATGCCAGGGCAGTATAGGAACCCCACTAATGACCCCATTTTAGAAAGAAGACACCCCAAGGTATTCCGTTAGGAGTATGGTGAGTTCATAGAAGTTTTTATTTTTTTGTCACAAGTTAGCGGAAATTGATTTTAATAGTTTTTTTTCACAAAGTGTCATTTTCCGCTAACTTGTGACAAAAAATAAAATCTTCTATGAACTCACCATACTCCGTACGGAATACCTTTGGGTGTCTTCTTTCTAGAATGGGGTCATTTGTGGGGTTCCTATACTGCCCTGGCATTTTAGGGGCCCTAAACCGTGAGGAGTAGTCTTGAAACCAAATGTCGCAAAATGACCTGTGAAATCCTAAAGGTACTCATTGGACTTTGGGCCCCTTAGCGTACTTAGGGTGTAAAAAAGTGTCACACATGTGGTACCGCCGTACTCAGGAGAAGTAGTATAATGCGTTTTGGGGTGTATTTTTACACATACCCATGCTAAGTGGGAGAAATATCTCTGTAAATGACAATTGTTTGATTTTTTTACACACAATTGTCCATTTACATAGAAATTTCTCCCATCCAGCATGGGTATGTGTAAAAATACACCCCAAAACACATTATACTACTTTTCCTGAGTACAGCGGTACCACATGTGTGACAATTTTTTGCAGCCTAGGTGCGCTAAGGGGCCCAACGTCCTATTCTCGCGGTTTAGGGCCCCTAAAATGCCAGGGCAGTATAGGAACCCCACAAGTGACCCCATTTTAGAAAGAAGACACCCCAAGGTATTCCGTTAGGTGTATGGCGAGTTCATAGAAGATTTTATTTTTTGTCACAAGTTAGTGAAAAATGACACTTTGTGAAAAAAAACCCAATAAAAATTAATTTCCGCTAACTTTTGACAAAAAATAAAATCTTCTATGAACTCGTCATACACCTAACAGAATACCTTGGGGTGTCTTTTTTTTCTAAAATAGGGTCACTTGTGGGGTTCCTATACCGCCCTGGCATTTTACAGGCCCAAAACCGTGAGTAGTCTGGAAACCAAATGTCTCAAAATGACTGTTCAGGGGTATAAGCATCTGCAAATTTTGATGACAGGTGGTCTATGAGGGGGCGAATTTTGTGGAACCGGTCATAAGCAGGGTGGCCTTTTAGATGACAGGTTGTATTGGGCCTGATCTGATGGATAGGAGTGCTAGGGGGGTGACAGGAGGTGATTGATGGGTGTCTCAGGGGGTGGTTAGAGGGGAAAATAGATGCAATCAATGCACTGGGGAGGTGATCGGAAGGGGGTCTGAGGGGGATCTGAGGGATTTGGCGAGTGATCAGGAGCCCACACGGGGCAAATTGGGGCCTGATCTGATGGGTAGGTGTGCTAGGGGGTGACAGGAGGTGATTGATGGGTGTCTCAAGGTGTGATTAGAGGGGGGAATAGATGCAAGCAATGCACTGGCGAGGTGATCAGGGCTGGGGTCTGAGGGCATTCTGAGGGTGTGGGCGGGTGATTGAGTGCCCTAGGGGCAGATAGGGGTCTAATCTGATAGGTAGCAGTGACAGGGGGTGATTGATGGGTAATTAGTGGGTGTTTAGGGTAGAGAATAGATGGAAACACTGCGCTTGGGTGGTGATCTGATGTCGGATCTGCGGGCGATCTATTGGTGTGGGTGGGTGATCAGTTTGCCCGCAAGGGGCAGGTTAGGGGCTGATTGATGGGTGGCAGTGACAGCGGGTGATTGATGGGTGGAAGTGACAGGGGGTGATTGATGGGTGGCAGTGACAGGGGGTGATTGATGGGTGATTGATAGGTGATTGACAGGTAATCAGTGGGTTATTACAGGGGAGAACAGATGTAAATATTGCACTGGCGAATTGATAAGGGGGGGTCTGAGGGCAATCTGAGCGTGTAGGCGGGCGATTGGGTGCCCGCAAGGGGCAGATTAGGGTCTGATCTGATGGGTAACAGTGACAGGTGGTGATAGGGGGTGATTGATGGGTAATTAGTGGGTGTTTAGAGGAGAGAATAGATGTAAACGCTGCGCTTGGGTGGTGATCTGATGTCGGATCTGCAGGCGATCTATTGGTGTGGGTGGGTGATCAGATTGCCCGCAAGGGGCAGGTTAGGGGCTGATTGTTGGGTGGCAGTGACGGGGTGATTGATGGGTGATAGGTGATTGGCAGGTGATTGACAGGTGGTCAGTGGGTTATTACAGGGAAGGACAGATGTAATTAATGCACTGGCGAATTGATAAGGGGGGGGTCTGAGGGCAATCTGAGCGTGTGGGCGGGTGATTGGGTGCCCGCAAGGGGCAGATTAGGGTCTGATCTGATAGGTAACAGTGACAGGTGGTGATAGGGGGTGATTGATGGGTGATTGATGGGTAATTAGTGGGTGTTTAGAGAAGATAACAGATGTAAACAATACATTTGGGAGGTAATCTGACGGCGGGTTTGCGGGCGATCTAATGGTGTGGGTGGGTGATCAGATTGCCCGCAAGGGGCAGGTTAGGGGCTGATTGATGGGTGGCAGTGACAGGGGGTGATTGATGGGTGATAGGTGATTGGCAGGTGATTGACAGGTGATCAGTGGGTTATTACAGGGAAGAACAGATGTAATTAATGCACTGGTGAATTGATAAGGGGGGGTCAGAGGGCAATCTGAGCGTGTGGGCGGGTGATTGGGTGCCCGCAAGGGGCAGATTAGGGTCTGATCTGATAGGTAAAAGTGACAGGTGGTGATAGGGGGTGATTGATGGGTGATTGATGGGTAATTAGTGTGTGTTTAGAGGAGAGAATAGATGTAAACAATGGATTTGGGAGGTGATCTGATGTCGGATCTGCGGGCGATCTATTGGTGTGGGGGGGTGATCAGATTGCCCGCAAGGGGCAGGTTAGGGGCTGGCTGATGGGTGGCAGTGACAGGGGGTGATTGACGGGTGATTGACGGGTGATTGACGGGTGATTGACAGGTGATTGACAGGTGATTGACAGGTGATCAGGGGGATAGATGCATACAGTAAACAGGGGGGGTGGTCTGGGGGGGGGGGTCTGGGGAGAATCTGAGGGGTGGGGGGTGATCAGGAGGGGGCAGGGAGCAGGGTGGGGGATAAAAAAAAAAATAGCGTTGACAGATAGTGACAGGGAGTGATTGATGGGTGATTAGGGGGGTGATTGGGTGCAAACAGGGGTCTGGGGGGTGGGCAGGGGGGGGTCTGATGGGTGCTGTGGGCGATCTGGGGCAGGGGGGGGGGAAAAATCAGTGTGCTTGGTGCAGACTAGGGTGGCTGCAGCCTGCCCTGGTGGTCCCTCGGACACTGGGACCACCAGGGCAGGAGGCAGCCTGTATAATACACTTTGTAAACATTACAAAGTGTATTATACACTTTGTATGCGGCGATCGCGGGGTTAACATCCCGCCGGCGCTTCCGTATGGCCGGCGGGATGTTGCGGCGGGTGAGCGGCGCCAGGCGGAGGCGGAGGATCGCGTCACTGATGACGCGATCGCTCCGCCCATGCCCCTACAAGGACCGCCGCCAATTGTCAATACGGCGGTCCTTGCGGGGTGCACTTCCCGGCCGCCAATTGTACATACGGCGGTCGGGAAGTGGTTAAAACATTATTTAAAGTTTTATCCCTTACTGTTTGTAAAACATTATTATTCACAAAATAAAGCGATCAGTACGTAACGTAAATTGCAATATATTTTTTGCAGCCACAATTAGTAAAACATTATTATCCACATAATAAAGCGATCAGTAAGGGGGGTCTTAGGTTTAGGCACCACCAGGGGGGTCTTAGGTTTAGGCACCACCAGGGGGGTCTTAGGTTTAGGCACCACCAGGGGGGTCTTAGGGTTAGGCACCACCAGGGGGGTCTTAGGTTTAGGCACCACCAGGGGGGTCTTAGGTTTAGGCACCACCAGGGGGGTCTTAGGTTTAGGCACCACCAGGGGGGTCGTAGAGTTAGGCACCACCAGGGGGGTCTTAGGTTTAGGCACCACCAGGGGGGGTCTTAGGTTTAGGCAAACCACGGGGGTCTTAGGTTTAGGCACCACCAGGGGGGTCTTAGGTTTAGGCACCACCAGGGGGGTCTTAGGGTTAGGCACCACCAGGGGGGTCTTAGGTTTAGGCACCACCAGGGGGGTCTAGGGGTTAGGGATAGGTACAGGGAGGGTTCTGTGTGAGAGTAGGCTTAGGTATAGTTTTAGTAAAATTTTAGTAATACTTACTAATGTTTTACAACACTTATTACGAACGTAGTTATATTTATTTCATCGTTATAAAGAATATTTTCATTTTATTATAAAAACAAACCATAAATGAAGGTTATTCACAATAATATATAATTATAACAATTAAACATATAATCGTTTTTTTAATAAACGAAATTATAAGTTTCACTTTTGAAACAGGGAAGATTAACGTTTTCACAATTGCCGATTTCATAAACATTATTTAATGATTTATAATTTTGTAAAACATTATTTGTAAACGAAATATAGCACACTATTTTTATAAACGCTATTAATGATTAATTATTAATTAGCGTTTACACCCTGCGCCCTTTTTGTCCGGGCGCCCTTTTCGTACGTACGCGTATACTCTATTTAGCTCACTAACACAGGCACACAACCCTCCTGCACTGGATGTGGGGCTACATAAAAAGTCTACAGCTACAATAATGTGCTGCTGGACTTCTTCCTCCTCTCAGTAAGAATAATACTTTTTTACTTTTTGCAAATTTTGCCTTCTGAACGTGTGTGTGTGTGTGTGTGTGTGTGTGTGTGTGTGTGTGTGTGTGTGTGTGTGTGTGTGTGTGTGTGTGTGTGTGTGTGTGTGTGTGCGTGTGTGCACGTGTGCACGTGTGCACATTGATATTGAAATGGAGATGTGTGGTATTAACGGTGTGTGCATTCGGTGTGTGGTGTGAGCAGTTTGTGCGGTGTGGTATTTGTGGTTTGCAGTGTCTGTGTGGTGTGAGCAGTGTGTGTGTGTATGTGGTGTTTGCAGTGTGTGTGTGTGGTGTTTGCAGCGTGTGTGGTTTGCAGCGTGTGTGGTTTGCAGCGTGTGTGGCATGTGTGGTTTGCAGCGTGTGTGGCATGTGTGGTTTGCAGCGTGTGTGGCATGTGTGGTTTGCAGCGTGTGCGGCATGTGTGGTTTGCAGCGTGTGTGGCATGTGTGGTTTGCAGCGTGTGTGGCATGTGTGGTTTGCAGCGTGTGTGGCATGTGTGGTTTGCAGCGTGTGCGGCATGTGTGGTTTGCAGCGTGTGTGGTATTTGTGGTTTGCAGCGTGTGGTATTTGTGGTTTGCAGCGTGTGCGGTGTTTGCAGCGTGTGCGGTGTTTGCAGCGTGTGTGGTGTTTGCATGTGGTATTTGTGGTTTGCATGTGGTATTTGTGGTTTGCAGCGTGTGCGGTATTTGTGGTTTGCAGCGTGTGTGGGATTTGTGGTTTGCAGTGTCTGTGTGGTGTTTGCAGCGTGTGTGGTATTTGTGGTTTGCAATGTGTGTGTGTTTGCGGTGATGTGTGTGTGGTATCATGTACAGTGTGTGTGATGTGTTTAGTATTTGTGGTGTGTGTGGTGTTTGCAGTGAATGTGGTGTGAGTGGTTTGTGTGGTGTGTGCGGTGTTGCTATCTGTGTAAACAGACATGTTTTTGGAATCAAGCTCTCCAGCCGTGGCTTGTCCTCTGCATCTTCAGCCATTGTTAACTTCATCTAACATTTTGCTGGGCAGGCCCACATACACCACTTCTAAGTTCATGTATATTTGGCTCTACCCATGACCACGCCCATGTTCCGTTGCATGGACATGCCCATTTTTTGCCGGTTGCAGATTGGGGTGTCAGTAAAAAAAATCCTTTGTCAGTAAATTTTCAGACGTTTGTCAGTAAAAAAAATTTTCAAAGGTTGGCCACACTGCTAAGTGGGCCGTTTTTATGCCAGAGTGAACCAGGCCTAAGAGAATAATTACATATTTGCAAAGAACAGAGAGTTGAAACTAGTCAGCTGGGGAGATTCATAGCTACCTGCAAACTGACTTTTTAACAACATTAAATTATAAAAACATGTGTGGCTTTCTGGTTCTTTAAGCAGCAGAATAGCGGCCTTAGGCCCTGTTCAGACTGTCAGCGTTTGTAGAACGCATATAAATTCAAAGAAATGCAAGTTGAAAAACGCATGTGTTTTTCTTGCGTTCGAATGCGTTTTTTATTGCGTTTTGCACACACGTGACTTAGGAAACAGAAAAGAATGATGGGAACCGCAGAGGGGAAACATACGCTAAAAACGCATTAGTACGCGTTTTTGATATGCGTGCATATTTCATTGTGTCCGTTTCCGTGCGTGACGCACAGAACTGCGTGCAGCAATGCGGAAGAGAAACGTATGCGTCTCATATGCATACATGTGAATGAGGCCATTAGAAAACATTAGTAGCCATTTCTATGCGTAAAATCTTTCTGTATGCGTTCTGTAAAAACGGCTAGGAACGCACATAGTCTGAACGGGCCCTTATGCTAGGTACACACTATGAGATTTTCTGGCAGATTTACTGTCAGATCGATGATTTCCAACATGTCCAATCTGATTTCCGATCAATTGCTGACCATTTTCCGATCGATTTCTGACTGTTTTCCATTCACTTCTATCGGGAATCGATCAAGAAACGATCGGATATCAATCGGAAATCAGATCAGAGCACCCGTGGTGCACCCTGCTATTGACGTAATCTTCGATTACAGTATGTCCAACTGCACCCTCTCACCTGAATGTTGCTGAACTTATGCAATTCCTGCTAGATTTGGTGCTGCAGATACAAGTGTATACCATTGCACTTGATTGGCTGATGGGCAGTGTGGGTGAATCCCCTGGTGGTAACAGCACTGGGGCTCACCTGCACTCCCCCTATTGGTGTTTCATGGGGATTCGGGGGCAGTGGCAGAACTCGGAGCCCCTGCCGTGTGCACCACTGTTTTGTGTTTTTCACTGGTATGTAAGCCTACTCGAGTATAAGATGTGTTTCTAGGCCAAATTGCTCCCATGAAGAGGGTGTAAAAATTGCACATCCCCCAACTCCCCTCGGGCTCGAGAACGTTGTGTGCCCTCAATATAGGTATCCAGGTATAGATATAGATAGGTGCCCCAGTATAGGTAGCTAAGTATAGGTGCCCCAGTAAAGGTAGTCAGGTATAGGTCCTCCCAGTATAGGTACCTTGTTATAGGTTATGTAGTATAGTTGGCCTCCACCCCCTGAACCTCTTCCCCTGCAGTATAGGTAGCTAAATGCAGGTGCTCCCAGTAAAGGTAGGTAGTTAAAGGTTATGTAGCATAATTGCCCCCACCTCCTGAACCCCTCCCCTGCAGTATAGGTAGCTAAGCGGGGGTGTAACTAGAAATCACTGGGCCGTCTGCGAAACTTTGGATGAGACCCCCTGACCCCCCCCTCTCCTTCTGAGAACCAATGTTATTCAGTTGGCTAGTGCACATTTGAATGTGTTTTCCCCATGCAGATAAAAACTGATAGCAGTGAAGCGCGGGGAGCATTTTCCCTATCAATTACATTAGCTTCTGTGATAAAAGTACATGTTTTCACACATATAGGCATACATGGCGCTTGACTCACAAAGCCATGCTAACTCATAACGGTAACTGTGTAACGGTTTTACGCGCAAACATTTGCGTTAGCGCGCGCAAATTTTGCGATTACACGTGACAATTTGTGATTACGCATGAAAGCGGTTACCCGCGTTATAATGCGTGCAAACTGCTAGCCCATGTGCCATAAGTTAGCACGGTTTTGTGAATCAAGCCCTTGTTGTGTAGAAAATGCATTCAGAAAGCCGAGACACGAGTGTGCTCCCAGCCTCAGCTTATTACAGTCACTCTGTCTTCCTCTGATGGAGCAGAACTGGCTCTGCAGACTTCTCCAGCATCACTACAGTACAGAGCACTTGGGGAGGGGTAGAGAGGTTGGGGGTAGAGCGCTGTACACAAGACCCTGCTGCACACTGAATAGGGACTGTCTACAAATCTCTTTCTACAAAATTTTGTATGATTCGTTAACAATGGCTGAGCGGATGCAGTCATTAGAACAATTGTGCAGAGAGCAGAAACGTTTTTCTCTCCGTGCCCTTAGTTGTCAGTCTTTCAGGGCAGGGAAAACAAACTTCTCCCCCACAGGGCCCCCTGCTGCTTCTGGGGCCCCCTGCGGCTGCATCCCTTACAGGGTCTATTGTTACACCCCTGTAGCTAAGTATATGTGCTTCCAGGAAAGATAAGTAGTTATAAGTTATGCAGTATAGTTTCCCCCTGCCCCCTGAACCCCTCCCCCTGCAGTATAGGTAGCTAAGTATAGGTGCTCCCAGAAAAAGTAGGTAGTTATAGGTTATGTAGTATAGTTGCCCCCTGCCCCCCTGAACCCCTCCTCTGCAGTATAGGTAGCCAAGTATAGGTGCTCCTAGTAAAGATAGGTAGTTATAGGTTATGTAAAATAGTTGCCCCCCACCTGCTGACCTATAACTAGCTACTTTTAGGGCCCGTTTCCACTATCGCGAATCCGCATGCGTTGCCCGCATGCGGATTCGCACAGTCAGTACAAGTGGATGGGACTGTTTCCACTTGTGCGTTTCCCCGCACGTTTTTCTGTGCAGAAAAAATCTGCAGGGTAGGGCCCTCAGAATTCGCCTGCGTGTGGAATGCAGGCGAATCGCACGCAATGTATTTAATAGGGAAATCGCATGCGTTTTTCCCATGCGTTTTTTGCCGCGATTTCGCATAGGTATTAATGTTAATTTACACAGGCAGTGACATGGTTAAATTCGCATACAACCTTACCTATGAGAAATCGCATGCGAAATCGCGGCAAAAAACGCATGCGGAATCGCACCCGCATGCGATTTGCCTGCGGTGATTCGCCGGCGATTCCGCAACGCTATAGTGGAAACGGGCCCTTACTGGGAGCACCTGTGCCTTTCTAACCTATTCCAGGGGCAAAATATTCAGTAGAAAACCTCCTGAGCGGCATGCCCGACACTGTGTTCGGCATACCCCTCTTAGCTTATTTTCTTGTCCAACACAGTGTCGGTCATAGCACCCAGGAGGTTAATGAGAGTGGAAATTTACTTCAAGTTGCAATTTGAGATGACACCTACACTGCTGGTTTCTGAGACTATGGCATCTCGTTTAAGTAAATTTCTCTCAAAACTACCGCTTTCATTACTGTTTAAAAGGTCAACAACACTTTACCTTTGCGGAGAAAGCTTCCTTTGTCAAAATTTAATATATCCTTTGAAACATTTTTATAGGAAGCAATAGGATCACTTTCCATGGTCTTGAATGTTGATTTCTCAACTACTTTTTCCAGTACTTCGTCATCAAGTTTTATATCTACGAACTTGCATATCTTCAGCACAGACGATTTTAGATCCTTGAGAAAACAGATGGAATTTTACTTATAGTAAACAAACCAGCGAAACAATATGTCGAAAAAAATCAACACTAAATTTTGAGTTTAGGCTTCTTTTACACTTGTTGGTGCGGTGATCCCAGCCTTACGGTGACTACACACCGCATTAATACATAGATTAAATGACCCTGGGGCAGAGTGCGCCGACAGGGTCATATGCATAGGCCCGCCCCTATTTACTGACGTACTCCCTGCTTGACAGAAAGTACATCACCGGGAATGTGATGCTATGTGGTGGCTATGTGGTGAATTGCCTACTTCCTGCACAATGTATTGCAGCGCGTAAGTATGTGGTAAAATAGCTTACCGCAACTCCATAGTGTGAAAGGGGCCTCGATTATGTTATTGCTGAGAAAACTTAAATATAACTATATAATCACAGGTACGCATATATTAGTGCTGTGCTGCTAAGTTTCACTTTTGTCTCTAAATACGTAATTCAGAGTGAGTTCAACAAGAATTTCTTGCTGAGCACTCTGTTTGTTCCAGCTACAAGACCAGCACCAACAGGTACCGTGAACAGGTGCAGCGACTGTTATTGTAAGGAGAACAGAGGCGCCAACAGAATAAAATATATCTAAAAACTTTAAAATTCTTCAGGAGGCGGTGGTGGACTCATCTCCCCGAAGCAGACATGATACTGTCGGTTTTAGTACAAACAAATTTATTTATATACTCCAACATACAGCGCAACGCATTTCGCGGGTATATCCCCTCTTCTTCAGGCAATAACGAACAGGAGTACACCCAGTGCAGTCTTTAGGTCAGGATAAGCGCCTCTGACTGGTATATAACACTGCGTGCGCTCACTTAGGTAAGTAGGTGCACTGAACAGGTGGGTATGCAGTGATTGGTATTACTAATGTGCAGCCAGGCTCGGACTGAGCCACCGAACAACCGATTTTTCCATCGGTGGGCCCCGGCCGCCCCGCCTCCTGGGGGCCCCAGAGCTGAGAAGGAGGGGGGCACAGCGCAGGAAGGGGGGAAATTGTGCACAGAGCGGTGGGGGGGGGGGAAGCCTCCCCCCCCCTCACCTAGGGGCCCCTCCTTCCGCGCTCCCCCCCCCCCTCTCCAGAATTGTAGCCAGCGGCAGCAGCGGGGAATAGCTTACCGGCATCAGATCGATAGCTCTGCGTGCCGCTGGGCTGGGCTGGTCTCCTGCACTGACGCTATCCAATCACGCTCTCGCAGTACTTCCTGTGAGAGCGTGATTAGACAGCAGTGCAGGAGAAGGAGACCAGCAGCAGCCCGCAGAGCTATTTATCTGATGCTGGTAAGTGATTCCTGCTCGCCGCCGCTGCTGGGTGCAATTCTTGAGGGGGGGTGCGGAAGGGGGGCCCCTAGGTGAGGGAGGGGAGAGGCTTCCCCCCCCCCCCCCCCCTCCCCGCTGCTCTGTGCCCACTTTTCCCCCTTCCAGCATGCATACAATGAACAGAGGCGCCAAAAGTATAAGATTAGATTAAATGAGCTTAAAAACCAACTTAAATGGCAAAATTGAAGGAGGAAGTGGTGGTCTTACCTCCCTCAAGCAGACACGACAACGACTGCGATTCAGACAGTCAAACACATTTATTAGGAACTCCAAAAAGAAATGCAACGCGTTTCGCAGGTTCAACCCCGCTTCATCAGGCAATATAGGGAGGAGTATCAAACAATCTGCACAAGGATTCAAATTAAGCGCCTCTGTCAGAGGCGCTTAATTTGAATCCTTGTGCAGATTGTTTGATACTCCTCCCTATATTGCCTGATGAAGCGGGGTTGAACCTGCGAAACGCGTTGCATTTCTTTTTGGAGTTCCTAATAAATGTGTTTGACTGTCTGAATCGCAGTCGTTGTCGTGTCTGCTTGAGGGAGGTAAGACCACCACTTCCTCCTTCAATTTTGCCATTTAAGTTGGTTTTTAAGCTCATTTAATCTAATCTTATACTTTTGGCGCCTCTGTTCATTGTATACAATTTTGAGTCCACCCTTGGTGGAGGGTTGCTACCCTTTCTTCCTGTCTACAGAGAGCGACTTCTTAATCCTGAGTGGGGTCAGGACAATCTCCCCACCTGCCTTTACAGTGGTTGCCTGCTGGTGACCCTGACTTGTGAGTATTTAGCAATACAAACTTATTGCCACCTTGTCCAGTACGAATTACACTATTGGGGCTCTTGGTGTTCCCTGTTTTTATCCAGCATGCATGGGGACACTGAGACCTGCATACCTAACTGGGGGGAGCGCGGAAGGAGGGCTCTAGGTGAGGGAGGAGGGGAAGCTTCTCCCCCTCCCCGCCGCTCTGTGCCCGCTGCCCCCCCTTCCAGCATGGGGGCCCTCACTAACTGGGGACCTGACTTTGTGGGGATATCTGCCGCCAATCTGTATTTTGTGGGGAAATCTGCCGCACACAGGCACATAGCGTTAGGTCAAGGGTCCATTTGACCAAGTGGTCTGCAAAGCACAGTCAAGCCTGCCCGAAGACTAAGTCAGTCCTCACACACAGCATCTCTGCCTGCACGCCGTGTGATTGTCTGCTCCAAGACTAAGTCGCTCGTCACACAGCATCTCTGCCTGCAGGCTGCTTGACTGCCTTCCCCGCCACCACCAACAGGGTCCAGGACTCCAGGCGGATTCCTGAATTTTTAAGGCCACTGCTAGCAGCGGCCGCTATAATAATTTTTCTGGTGCAACGCACGCAATGCCTGCCTAATTTTTCTGGCTGCACTGCAGCTGCAACAACAAAACAAAAGGCATGTACATGTGTCAATTCCCCTTCGTGATCGTTAACTTCCCGCGGTGAAAGGGGGGGGACCAAATTCGATCAGCTGGACAGTCACTGTTCTGTCATTGAGCTACCTCAGCCCAGCGACCATATGGGGCTGGAAAGACGCCATGGCCTGCACTCCCGCCATGGTGCGCACCAGTCCAGCACGGCCGTTACTACACAAACAGCTGTTTGCGGTGCGTTACACAGTGAGTTTGGTCTGTCAGTGTGAAGCAGTACACTAATTACACTACCTGATTGATGTGTACACATGTCCAATTTAGCATGTAATGTGATTTCTGCCCTTAAACCGCTGCTGTGCGTCAAATCCAGATTCTTCCCCGGGACTTTTGGCATGTATCCCACTCCCCCATGCAAAAAACTCAGATGTTAGACCCCTTGAAACATCTTTTCCATCACTTTTGTGGCCAGCATAAATGTTTTTAGTTTTCAAAGTTCGCCTCCCCATTGAAGTCTATTGCGGTTCGAAAAGTTTGCGTGAACCAAACTTTTTGCGGAGGTTCGTGTTTGAGGTTCGCAAACCGAAAATCGGAGGTTCGAGCCATCTCTAGCCTGTACCCACGTCACGCCAACGACCACTCACCGCTCAAAACATCACTGGTCGTTGGGAAAATCGCCACGTGGGTACACAGCTTTAGTTGTTTTAGTTATAGGGTCAGTTGCCATAGCTACAGAGTAGTTGTTCTAGCCACAAGGTCTGTTCTAGCACCGCTATCATTTTTTGTAGCTAAACAGTCATCTGTTCTAGTTGGTCAGTCGTTCTACCTACACAGTTAATTGTTTTAGCTACTAGGTCAGTTGTCCTAGTTACAAGATCAGTTGGTTTAGCTACAAGGTCCATTGTACTAGATACATTTTAGTTGTTCTAGGTCCAAGTTCATATGTCACAAATCAATAAAAGTAAATATTGGCAGCAACACCCACTATTACCCATTTCTTATCTGTTTAATTGTTTGATAAAATTATGATGACTTATTTTCCTTATTCCCCCCCCTCCCCCCCTCCCTACTCATAAATCTTAAACAGAATGAGATAAGTTTTGTTTTTTTTTTCCCCTCTGGAAAAACGTAACACCTTGCTGGCTCATTTTAAAGGAAGCAGCACTGCAGTAGAGTATTGTACCGTGTTAGTCAGTGGAAAAAAAAATCAGTAAAAGAGCCAGTAAAAGCATTAAAGTACTGTCCTGAAGGGATTTACTTTTAAATGATTGTATTACTGATGCTGTGCAACTTTCATAGCACACAGCACCATCCTTCCCCCTCCAGTGACCCCCCACTCCCTGTTCTAACAGCATATATTATTGGGGAGGAGGTGACAGTTCTTCGTACAGAATATCCGATCTCAATTATCACAAGTCCGCACGCAGCGCAGCTCCCCTGCACACTGTGTGCAGTGTAACACATAAGGATCTAAGGCGGCAGGTGGAGGGGCGGGGTTATGTACGCACAGCGGGGAGGAAGAACTTTCACTTCCTCCCCGATAACATTCGACGTTCTGCCTCAGTCGAAGACTTTGAGTGAGCAGAACGCGAGTTAGAGGGGGCACAGGAAGGGGGAGGCTGGTGTTGTGTGCTAGTCGCAGTACGAGCAATAAAACAATATTAAAAGTTTAAGGGGAGGGGAAAAAAGGGTAAGGAGTACTTTAAGTCTGAAGAATGAATAGCAATAAAAGGGTTAAGGTGGCCATATATCAGGCGATTTGGTGGCCGATTGGCCATCTGTTTCCATTATTATAATTGAATTGGATGAAAATTGGTGCTGCCAAGTGCATGCAGGACCAGCAATGTGACCGATTTCGGGACAAAAATTGGTTGCATTGTCAATCTCGTATCCTGCAAGATGTTGGGCCGACTTGCTCGATTCGAGTGCCCGGCAGGAACGGTGTGCAATTTCTCGATGATCGACGAACGCAACGTAACCCCTGGCGATGTCCCCCCTAAAGAAAAATGTCCCTCTCCTCCGGGCGCACCCGCTGTCCATACATACATACACGTGTGTCCCACGTGGTTTTCTAGTAAGAGCGTGCATGTGACATCACGTGGGGCGTGTGTGAATGCAGAAACAGAGAAATCCTGGAAGCCAGCGGGGTACAAGCGCAGGCCGCGGAAAGGTAATGTATACTTTACACTGGGCACCGGGGGGATATTTTTTATTAAGGGACAGCATTGGAGCGGCAGATGCAGCACATGCAGATGCAGGCCAATTCTGGATGGATTTCAGCATGAAATTGATCGGGAATCGGCCTGTGGTGTATGGGCAGCTGACAGGTCTCGCTCTTATCAGATCAGGTCAGATCAGGTCAAGTCGATTATTTCCAACAGGTCTGATCTGATGTCCAATCGTTTTTCTGATCGACTTTGTATAGAAGTGATCAGAAAATCAACTGCAGACACATCACACGGACTGCAGACACATCACATGGAATGCAGACACATCACACTGACTTCAGACACATCACACGGACTGCAGACACATCACACGGACTGCAGACACATCACACGGACGGACTGCAGACACATCACACAGACTGCAGACACATCACACAGACTGCAGACACATCACACAGACTGCAGACACATCACACACACACATCACACTGACTGCAGACACATCACACTCACTCACACACACCCACACTACTCGCTGCAGTGTTGGTCCTTTCCAGGACCTCTCCTAAAACTGGTGGACTGGCGGAAGGCAGAAAGAGAGCAGAGGCCAAGGAGCAAGGCTGAGGACGCTATGCTGTGGGCGGACAAATGGTGTATGTCCAAGTCTTCACATGCAGAGGCGGAGCTACTCAAGCTGTCTCCAGCCCCTTGACTTTTGAATACAATTACATGCCCCCTGCCAGGTGCTGATGATTAGGCAGGGGGCGGTGTTTTTGACAGCTCAGCCTCAGCCCATAGCTGCAGGCTGAGCTAGGCTGGGGAATACAAGCTGGGAATGCCACCCACAAGATGGCGGCTGCTGTGTCGAGTGCCTGATGGCCGCACTTGAGAATCATTTGGGGCACTCCTGCTGGGCACTCAGAGAGGACATATATATCCTTGGCTTGGGCCACAGATATATAACGCTATAGACACGCCTAATCCGCAGTGGGAAAAGCCTCTGAAACAGTTAGGTTATGTTCACAGTGATGTGCTGTGGTGTGACTTTATGGGGGGATTTTAACCACTTGATGACCCACCCTTTACCCCCCCTTAAGGACCAGCGCTGTTTTGAGTGATCTGTGCTGGGTGGGCTCTGCAGCCCCCAGCACAGATCAGGTTGCAGGCAGAGAGATCAGATTGCCCCCCTTTTTCCCCCCTATGGGGATGATGTGCAGGGGGGGTCTGATCTCTCCTGCCTGCCTGGGTGTTGCGGGGGGGGCACCTCAAAGCCCCCCTCCGCAGCGAAATTCCCCCCTCCCTCTCCTACCTGCTGCCCCCCCGGCGATCGAGGCTGCACAGGACGCTATCCGTCCTGTGCAGCCAGTGACGGGACGTCCCCTGTCACATGGCGGCGATCCCCGGCCGCTGATTGGCCGGGGATCGCCGATCTGCCTTACGGCGCTGCTGCGCAGCAGCGCTGTACAATGTAAACAAAGCGGATTATTTCCGCTTGTGTTTACATTTAGCCTGCGAGCCGCCATCGGCGGCCCGCAGGCTATTCACGGAGCCCCCCGCCGTGATTTGACAGGAAGCAGCCGCTCGCGCGAGCGGCTGCTTCCTAATTAATCAGCCTGCAGCTGGCGACGCAGTACTGCGTCGCTGGTCCTGCAGCTGCCACTTTGCCGACGCACGGTATAAGCGTGCGGTCGGCAAGTGGTTAAAGGACAACTGAAGTGTGAGGGATATGGAGGCTGCCATATTTGTTTCTTTTTAACCTCTTGAGGACTGCAGTGCTAAACCCCCCTAGTGACCAGGCCATTTTAAGCAAAATGTGCCACTGCAGCTTTAAGGCTAAGCTGCAGATCCGCACAACACACCACACACGTGATTTCCCCCCCCTTTTCTCCCCACCAACAGAGCTCTCTGTTGGTGGGGTCTGATCGCCCCCAGATTGTTTATTTTTTTGGTTGCAAATATTTTTGTTACTCTTTTTTTTAAAAAAAAGCGTGTTCTTTTAAATATATTCCCTCCCTCCCTCCTTCCCCACAGCCAGCCAATTGTGGCGATCGGCTGTCATAGGCTTCTGCCTATGAGAGCCGATCGCTCTCCAGTGTCCCAGGGGGACAGCCGTGTCACATGGCTGTCCCCAGTACAGCGCTGCTGCCGATCGCAGCGCTGTACGGGTAAATAGACGGCGATCACGCCGTCTATCAGTCTCCCGAGCGGCAATAGCCGCTCGGAGACTGAAGAGGGGGCGGAGCTCCGCCCTCCGAGAACGAGATGCGCGCGCAGCGTGCGCGCGATCTCATTCAAAACAGAGCCCCAGGACTTTACGCCAATTGGCGTTAGGCGGTCCTGGGGCTGCCGCCGCGGCCACGCCTACCGGCGTGACGCGGTCGGCAAGAGGTTAAGTAATACCAGTTGCCTGGCTTTCCTGCTGATCCTCTGCCTCTAATACTTTTAGCCATAGACCCTGAACAAGCATGCATGCAGATCGTGCATAGTTCACAACAGTCCCGATTTGGGCGGGACTTACCCGGTTTACGCCCCCTGATCCCGCCTCCTGCCTTCTGCCTGTCAAATCCCGCTTTCCTCCTCCCTGCCCGACTGTCTCCCCTTCTCCATACAGACACCAACACTGTGCAGCCTGCTTGTCACCTTCCTGTGTGTCCCCAGTATATTTACAGGCTGCCTGTGAAGAAGTCGGGCAGTTTAAGCTGTCTGCAATGCCCATAATTAAAGTACAGTGCCGATTAGTGTTGTCCGGATCATGAACGATTCGGATCTTTGATCCGAATCTATGTTGTGAGTCGAATCATCCGAATCATCAAAATGAGTGATTTGAATTGAAAAAGGGGCGGGGCAAGGAGCGACACGCCCACCCCTCTTAGCGGGCAGCGGGGTCCTGGAAGCAGAGCAGGGATGGATCGCTGAGTTGGAGGGGAGGCAGCCTTGCAGCCAAAGGTAGATGAGAGAGAGGGGACATGGGTGCCACTGCCAGATATGTGTAGAGCACACATACTGGCTGCAATGTGCTGCCCATTATAGGCTGTCTGTTCGTAGTTGTGCACAGTGAACACATTGGAAACTTTTGGCTCAGCTCAGCACAGCTCAGTAACTTTGCAGGCACTGTGATTGAAAGGCAATATGATCCTGCACTAAACAGCTGCACTTCACTTCTGGGAATGATTTGGGGAATGCTTTCTTTCACTGCGACGTTTGCTTTCAAAGTATACAGATGAACATATTGGTGAAATATATGTAAAGCATATGATTGCAGCATGTGGGTATTGTGTGCAAACAAACATTTCTGCTCTCTGCTCGTCCCTCCTCCCGTCTCTGTCCACTCCCTGCCTTCTGTCCATCTTCTCCCCTTCTCTGTGTGTCCACCCCCCTCCCCTTCTCCTGCCCTGCTAGTCATTTCAACCCCCCGAATGCTTCATTAGTAAAATGATCCGAGATTCGGATCAAAGATCCGGATCTCTTCAATGATCCGATTCGAATCATCCGGATCATTGAAAAGATCCGAACTTCCCATCTCTAGTGCCGATAAGTGAAAAATCCCATCTCTTCGTGAAAAAACTACTGCGCCTGTGCATGACGTTTCATGCTTGAATTGGCTGTAAAGCACTCACAGGGGGATCCGTGTATAGCTCCTCCTCCTTAATACTGACCAGTCAGTGTTGCCAACTTAGCTACTTTGTCGCTATATTTAGCGACTTTTGACACCCCCCTAGCGACAGTTTTTAAAAAAAGCTACTAGCTACAAATCTGGCGACTTTTTGTCTCCTGCTGGTGGAGACTAAGTTGCCAGGGACGTCACTCACAGTAGCCCCTTCCTGCTTCCATTGCAGGCGCTCTTGCAAGCTGCTGGTGTGAGCGGGGCGGTGAGTGACGTCAGGTGTGGGATCATTATGTGTGGGGTGGAGCCGTAAGAGGTGCTGATCGGCGCTGCTGCTAGAGTAAGAGAGAGACGGAGGTGGAGCCGCTATGCAAAATACGCGATGACGTCATCTAGGGCGGGGTTGGGGGCGGAGCTGTTATGCAAATTACGTGATGACGTCATCCAGCGACTTCTAGCGCCTTTTAGGACAGCCAACAGCTACTTTCCTTACTGAGGAGTTGGCAACACTGTAACCAGTGGTGAAGGAGGTGTGCCTGGAGAGAGCGGCAAACATGAAGTGCTGCAGCTTCCCGGGAGAGCAGATCAGAGAGACAGTAGCAGAGCTGGTGAGTTTCTATTTGTTTGTGACACAGCAGCTCTCTCTGGTCTTTAAAGCTAAGTACCCACGGGGGTACAATTGTAGCTGTCGCTGCACACGGGAGCGTGTGCGCGACTGTTCGGCGGCAGTTCGGCGACAGCTCGTCGCCAAATCCCTCTGCATCCACACGGCAGCAGAGGGATTAGCGATGCGGTGGAAGCTGTCGCCGAGTTTCCTCCCCCCCGCCGGAAGCTCCGTGTGGTGTGTGTGGGTAGCTGTCGCTAGCCCGCATACACATGCGGGGCTAGCGACAGTTCCGGCGAGGTTGCGGCGACGACTGTAGCCGGCGATTGAACATGTCAATCGCCTGGCGACAGCTCCGACGGGCGACGGTTCGGGGCGCGCGCATCATACACACGGGGGAACTGTCGCCGCAACACGCGCGTGCCACGCGGTTGCGGCGACGGCCGTCCCCCGTGAGTATGGGCCTTTACACTTCTAGTGTTGTCCTTATCAGCCTTATCTCTATCACTGCCTCACTGAGCCTCTGATCTCCCTACGGGACTGGAGCTCGTATTTCATCTCTTTGATCCTCTTCTATGGGCAGCCTGTCATGTCTCCACTGTGTTCACAGATTGCTGCTTCTGTTTCTGGACACTGAAACTTGTTGCAGATTGTTTCTTGGTGATTTGTTCTTTGCACACATGCTTTTTTCCTGTGTGATTGTATTGCACAGTTTATTTGTGTGCTCTCATGACTTAGCTCCCACCTGTCCCTATCTGGGAACCCTGTCACGCAGTCTGTCCCTCTTTCCTTCTTATTTGTCGCTCTTTCAGGACTGTTGTAATGTAATTCTATGTAGTTTTCTGGTTTCTACAGAAAAAAATGTGTTTTATTGGCTCTTAACTTTATTCCCATCCTTCTTCCAATTTGATATATTTATTTTCAAATGTAAACCTGAAGTAAAATGAACTAGGATAGAAAGGATCAGTGTGGTTTGAATAATTAAACAAAATATTTTTCTTATGAAATCTGTTTGGAATGTGTGACTAGGGGTGTGTTGGGGCGTGGCTAGGGGTGTGGCATGGGTGTGGCTTAAGTGTCCCTCTTTCTCATCTCAAAATGTTGGGAGGTATGGATCGTGTGTTTCTGACATTATTGTCAGATCTGATAAGATTAGCTGCATGCTTGTTTCTGGTGTTATTCAGACACTTTTGCAGTCAAATAGATCATCAGGGCTGCCTGGAAACTTCTATTGTTTAGAACAGTGGTCCTCAAACTAAGGCCCGTGGGCCAAATGCGGTCCCCTGTGGCTTTTTTACCGGCCCCACACACACAAAATGGATTACTTATAGATGCGGTCAGCTACTGTAAATCTTTAAATATTGGATGTCCACATATAGAATAGCAGTGCTGGCACCACCCATCCACATGGAAGCCAGAAAGCAGTAATTCGCAGGTTTCCAATCAAATTCCACATCAGGTGACACTGCTGTCCAATTGGACTTCAGGTTGTCACCTGGGTATGCTTCACTGTCTGGCCCGCAAATACATCATTTTATGTATACTCCGGCCCCCCCTCCATATAGGAGTGCCTGGGGTGTGTTGGAATCCAATGCTACACTATCCCGAAGCACTGCATATAGTTCTGTTTTTACAGGGAACTCAATGCAGCTTCCACTATGAATGTCCCCTTAGGGTTAAGAGAACAAAAGTACATACCTTAATCATTTCCTCATATGTTATAAAGAGAATATTGTAGTCCTCTTTGTGGGTATACCATTCTCTAACGTGATCAAACCATGACCCAGGAAACACTATAAAATACAAAACAAGGAAAATACTATAGAAAACAATATTAGGCAGATTAAATAAAACTTAAAAAAAAAGCTCATTCTATAGTTTAAGGATAGGGTATGACTGTGAACTGCAATGAAGACTGGACATGGACTTTAATACAAAGCCTGCATGCAGTGAGTCAGAATAACGCAATCTGTTACTGTGAACAGGCCCATAGAACTGTATGGGCAGTGAGTTGACATAAAGAATTATTCTGCAATGCAGCTGACCACTGTGAGCAGGGCAGATAAAACACTTCTGGGTACGGGAGCTTGATGGAGGCGCACGTGTACTTGTACAGTGCAGCCTGACTGGACCCCATTACCAGGGAAGACTGAAGAAGAATGAAGCCGGAGGACGGCGAGGGAGCCCACGGAGTACACAGGGCTGGAGGAAGCCCCAGATATGAATGCTGCTGTTTCAAATGTCTCAGGTACACGTTAAAGCTCTAATCAAGTGGATAAAAATGTTACTTCGTGATTGTGTAGAGAGGGAATAGACTATCTTTAGAAAAACAAAAGTTTGCGTTCTTAAAACAGAAAGAATTTGCTAACCAGAAAGAATCAGACTAACCAGCAAGCTCATGGTGACCCAGAACTCATTGGAGTGTGTAAGGGACTACAATGGTCCTAAAAGCCCCCTTACTAAGATGTTAAGAAAAACAAAAGTTTGCTTTCTTAAAACAGAAAGAATTTGCGATAATTCAGGTTGGAGTGAGCCTGAGATGTCTCCCAAGGCATCACTGCTGAATATATGCAAATTAACCATTGTTACCCTTAGAAGCTAAACACACCTCCAGAACCGCTGGAATGCAATGATGTGTCAGCTTGTTAATTTGTACAGAGCCATAATAATCCAACATGCATACATACTGTTTCAGAATGTTTGATCCTCATCAGTGCATGGCATGGAATAATTTGGCTCTATGCAGTAGGGCCTGTAACACCGAGAGGTACAGACTAACCAGCAAGCTCATGGTGACCAAGAACTCATTGGAGTGTGTAAGGGACTACAATGGTCCTAAAAGCCCCCTTACTAAGATGTTAAGAAAAAAAAAGTTTGCTTTCCTAAAACAGAAAGAATTTGCGACAATTCAGTTTGGAGTGAGTTTGAGATGTCTCCCAGTGCATCACTGCTGAATATATGCAAATTAACCATTGTACCCTTAGAAGCTAAACACACCTCCAGAACCGCTGGAATGCAATGATGTGTCAGCTTGTTAATTTGTACAGAGCCATAATAATCCAACATGCATACAGACTGTTTCGGATTGTTTGATCCTCATCAGTGCATGGCATGGATTAATTTTACTATCTAAATAGACTATCTTTAGGTTTGCTATTGCGTCTGTGTGCCCATTTGGGAAATTTTGTCTCACTTTCTGTACTGACAAGTTCGGTACTACAGGCAAGAGAGCAAATTTCTTTAAAATAATCATCAGGCGATTTAAAAAAAATCTGCTTTACTCACCTGGGCACCGGCGTAAAAATTGGGGATGCGACCCCTGCCCCCTAGGGCCCGCTCAGGGACTTTTGGGGGGCAGGAGGGGTCGCAACATAAGAGGAGAGCGTGGCGCCCGCTGCCACTAATTATTGCAGGAGGGGAAGCGCTGAGAGGAGAGTCCGAGGTGAGGGAGGGGGGGGATGTGCCACCTCCACACCGATCTGCAGCCACGCTCTATTCTTATGTTGCGACCCCTCCTGCCCCCCAAAAGTCCCTGAGCGAGCCCTAGGGAGGGAGGGGCCCGGATTTTTTTTTTGCAGTGGGGCCTGGGGATTTCTATTTACGCCCCTGCCCCTGGGGCTTTCTCCAGCCCCTTGCAGCCAACTGTCCTACGCTGACCGCTCTGCTCTCTGTCGCCGTCCCGGTCTCAACGTACGGTGCAGAGGCTGACCTCGAGGTTATCCTCTGCGCTATGCGGTGACACCAGGTCGACGGCAAAGAGGGACAATCTGACAGCGTGGGACAATCTGCTGCAAGGGGCTGGAGAAAGCCCCAGATGAGTAAAGCAGATTTTTTAAATCGCCTGATGATTCCTTTAGGACAGCCACAAGCAACAGTTGAGTAAATAGAGCAAAAGCTGTACCCCATTAAAGGAAAACTTAAGTCAAATAAAAAAAATGACATTTACTCACCTGGGGCATCCCTCAGCACCCCGAAGCTGGATGGTGCCCTCGCAGCCCCGCTCCGATCGTCCTGTCCCCGCCGGCGGCTACTTCCGGTTCGGCGACAGCCGCCGACAGGCTGGGAACGCGGCTGATTTTCCGCGTTCCCAGCCGCTGCTATCACCCTCTATGCTGCTATAGCGTATATATAGACGCTATAGCAGCATAGAGGGTGATAGCAGTGGCTGGGAACGCGGAAAATCAGCCGCGTTCCCAGCCTGTCGGCGGCTGTCGCCGAACCGGAAGTAGCCGCCGGCGGGGACAGGACGATCGGAGCGGGGCTGCGAGGGCACCATCCAGCTTCGGGGTGCTGAGGGATGCCCCAGGTGAGTAAATGTCATTTTTTTTTTTTGACTTAAGTTTTCCTTTAAGTTTTTAATTGTTGCAACAAATTTCCTGCCCCTAAACTAACCATATCCTATAGTAAAGTGTACCTTAAGTGAAATGTGACAACAATGAGATAAGCATACAGTATGCACATATAGTACCAATCTTACTTTGAACTTGCTCCTGTTCTCCCTTTTTTATCTAGCTTGTGTGCCTAGCTTTAAGGCTGGTTACACAGTTTAAAGCAGAATATAACCCTGCATTTCAACTTTGCTCTAAAATATTATTTACAGCATATTATATGCAAAAAGCATTTTTTTTACTAGACCAGCATTGGAAGGGTTAAACACAGAGGTTTAAAGTTCTGTGGAGAGATATGCAGAAGTTCACATTCTATTTAGTTATATGTATCTATTGAGAAATGTTACACACTCTTTGGCTGTCCTCCAAGCTCCTTCTCAGTCAGGGAGATGAGTCACACTCAACACTTAGATACATTTATGTAAACAAAATGTATCTATTTCAGCTTCGGATGCATCTGCAGAAATCTCCAGGAACTTTAAAGCCCTGTGTAACCCTTCCAATGCTGGTCTAGTTAAAAAAATGCTGGTTGCATATAATATACTGTAAATAATGTTTTAGAGGAAAGTTGAAATGCAGGGTTATATTCCGCTTTAAGTTATGATGGGCCAATCACTGATCAATTTTACTATGTCCATGTTGTAAGAGGGTCAAAATATATTGAATACTATGTGCTTTTTGTGTAGGGAAGCTTTTATACTTTATGGAGGTGGTAAAATTGGTCAGTGATTGGCCAATCATAATTGAAAGTGTGTACCAGGCATTAGAGGCAGAGGAGCTGCACAACAGTTAAATAATTAGCATTTTTCAATGAAAATAAGCATAATATCATACATATTATTCTCACATCTGTTTTCTTAAAGCTGTAAATGGCCATTGACAGAAACATAGAAATAATCTACAAAAGAATGTCACAGACAGCAGTAATAATCATATAAAATATCTTAACCACTTTTCAAACTATTCGTATTCAAAGCATTTTCCCCATGGAATGAGCTGATTTACAAAACATGCATATTAGTAATAGCAGCATATTACCTCTCCCAGTCACAAATAGGTCAAAGAAAGTCTCCCAGTCTATTGTGTACTGTAACCTGGAAATCACTTTATAGAAGTGATAAAAAGACACCAGCGTATCTTTTGGGTTTCTGTAAACGTAGATTATCTGTAAAGGGTAGCAAAAATTTCATATAAGAAAATGATTACAAAAATGTGGGTTTTGTTTTTACTGTTTGTCGTTTGTTATTGCACATGTTATCCACAAACTGACTAGAGAGTGCATTAGGTAATGTGATGCATTACGATGTAGAGATAGAAGTGAACACAACCTTCCTTTTACATTTCTGCAGCCAGCAATTGATTTCCAGAAATGTCAGTAAGTTCTTCTTTTCTGCTCTGGAATTGATACTATGTAATGCACTAGCTCTGAGTGTAAAGAGACCAGGTGTTTCCTCTTCCTCCATAAGAAATCTGATGCAGCGAACACGAACAGGAACTTTTGTGGCTTATTTCTGCTTATTTCTGTACTAGATGAGCGATGAACAGTTGCTCAGAACCTCCTAGTTTTGAATTTTAGATCCAGTGCACACCAAAAACCTCTAGCAGATCTGCAAAACGCTAGAGGTTTTTGAAGCAGATTTTCCACTGTAACAGTAGTAAATGTACTGATGGTCTACTATGGCTTCTGCTTCTCCATGAGTTTTCCTAGATATGACCATCACTACATTAAAATCAATGTGGAACATTGTCTGCACATTTGAACAGTATGTAGAGCTCTAGTGAAGAAGATTTGGCACTGCAGCTTAGTAAAGCACGGGGGTGTGGGAGGAGGGGGAGGCTCGCTGCATTAAGTCTGTGTGTCTGTCAGTGTCAGTGGTGCTCACCGCCAGGTCGTGATCACGCTTACGCGTGGATTCACGACCATTTTGACGCATTCCGCCTCGGACACGCTAAGCCGTGAATAGATTTTCAACCACGAAAATCTGCTTCGGCTTCGCGTGAATGCGGACAGAAATCCGCATTCACGCTCGTGAAACCCGGCGCTGAAGTCGTGGTTAGCGGAAATGCGTCAAACTATGCGGAAGTGACACATTGCAGGCCAATCAGAGGGCCCCAGCCAGGCCCTAGCAACCAATCACAGGAGGGGAGCTGAATATAAAGCGGCGGCCATGATGGAAAAGCTCTGTCCTTGCTAGACTGTGGTGCTGAGAGGATTATCTCCAGGCCATTGTTGTTTGAGCAAGTGCATTTATTGTGTTAAAAACAAAGCGTTTTTTTTGCTAACACTGCTCTTATACTGTACACAGTTAGCTAGTCAGTGAGTGATTGCTGTAGTTAGTTGTAGTCAGTGTAGTGTAGTGGGAGTGTGGGAGTCTAGTGATTATTTAACTGTGTGTAGTGCTTGCAGGTTCAGTGCTGCAGTGTAGTCAGTGTAGTGGGAGTGGGGATTATCTGTGTGTAGTGCAGGCAGGCAGGTTAGTGCAGCTGCAGTGTTCACTTGTATATTCCAGTGACAGTTATACACTTGTACTATTTGCAGGCAGCCAGTCACACCGCCGGCGCCGCCACTCTCTGCCAGCGCTGTTCATTCATTCTGTCAGTGACCTTGTGCTGTGCCCAGTGCCCACTGCTCGCTCGCTGGCATATAAGCATCTCATTACACACTTGTATATTATTTCAGTGACAGTTATACACTTCACTTGTACTATTTGCAGGCAGCCAGTCACACCGCCGGCACCGCCACTCTCTGCCAGCGCTGTTCATTCATTCTGTCAGTGACCTTGTGCCGTGCCCAGTGCCCACTGCTCGCTCGCTGGCATATAAGCATCTCATTACACAGTGTGACATCCTTGTGTGCCCACTGCATCCTTTAGTGACCTAGTTGTATATCCAGTGCCCACTGCTGTGCCCACTGCATCCTTCAGTGACCTTGTACTGTGCCCACTGCATCCTTCAGTGACCTAGTTGTATATCCAGTGCCCACTGCTGTGCCCACTGCATCCTTCAGTGACCTTGTACTGTGCCCACTGCATCCTTCAGTGACCTAGTTGTATATCCAGTGCCCACTGCTGTGCCCACTGCATCCTTCAGTGACCTTGTACTGTGCCCACTGCATCCTTCAGTGCCGTTGTACTGTGCCTGGTGCATCCTTCAGTGACCTTGTACTGTGCCTACTGCATCCAGTGATTCATTACTAGCAACATGTCTGGCAGGGTTTCGCGGGGTGAGAGGAAAGGGAGTTCAATTGCCTCAGCCACTTCTGGGACTGATCCACGTCCAGGGAGAGGACGCCCAGCTGTACGTGGTCGTGATGCAGCAGAAAGGGGGGCAGCAAAGTCTGGGCCGAGTCAGCGGACGCCATTGTCCAAATATTTTAAAGTTTCTGGTCCCCGTGTGGTGGTTGAGCAAATGGAACCTGACGTACTCATGGACATCATGACTTCCTCCCAGACCTCTACTGTGAGCACCACTCCAAGCAGCAGCAGCAGCAGCCAACGTCCCACGCTTGTTGTGACATCCACCCCAGCACCCACTGGTCAGCAGCCCTCCCAGGATGACAGCGTTCTGTCCCTCAGTCCGGCATCTGGGAACCTGCTGATGCAAGAAGCTCAGGACTTACTGGGGACTGATGTGGCAGAGATTGAGATCGGGCCACAATCACAAGCGTTGTTGAGTTCTGGTGATGAAGAAGAGGGGTCTGTGTCTGGGGATGTAGGGACAGAAGAGGAGGCGGGGGAGTCAGAGGAAGAGCTGGATTATGATGATGCTGCTGATGACGACGTTGTGGACCCTAACTATGCGCAGCCTGCTGAGTCCGGGGAAGAATGGTCAGAGCAGGATGACGAGTCACCTCGGCCTAGGCAAGGATATCGCCATATGTCAGGCAGGGGCAGGGGCATCGGCAGCAGTGGGCGTGGAGGAAGTAGACAGGACACTGCTTCAGCCGGCACCACCACCATGCAACCCCCGGCAACTACTACCACACATTGTTCCGCTGCACCCTCTGCTAGTGGGGGCCGCAGTAAATTAAAGTCACCAGTGTGGGATTGCTTTGACGAATGTACTAATGACAAAAGGTATGCGGTGTGCAGGTTATGCAGCAAAAGATTGAGCCGTGGGAAAAGTCTGAGCAAGATGGGTACCTCATCCCTCCAGGGCCACCTGAGAAGCCGCCACTGCCGCGAGTATGCGGAGTTTAAGAGGAAGCAGGCACTGCTGGCAGGGGTTCCTGAGAGCAGAAGGCCCACCAGCGCAGCAGCATCATCCCTCCCTCAGGGTCATGAATCCCCCACAGCAGCAGCAGTAGTAGCACGCAAGCGCTCTTCCACCTCGGCTACTCAGGACACAGACATTGAGGCTGGCAGCCAGTGGTCGTCTCTCTCCTCTGTCTCCCCTGCATCCCAGCGTCGTCAGACCCTGCTGAGCGACACCTTTCAGGGTCTGACCAAGCCTCTGCCTCCAATCCACAGGCGGATCCGCAAACTAAATGGCTTGCTGGCCCGGGCCATGGCATCACAGCTGCTTCCCTACTCCCTGGTGCAGGAGGGGAGCGCCATGCGGACGCTGCTCCAATTTGGCATCCCCGAGTGGCAAGTCCCCAGTCGCCACTATTTCAGCAGGAGCGCGATCCCAGCACTCCACAAGTTTGCAGTGGAAAACGTGGCCCGTTCCCTGGACTACTCTGTGGGCAAGCGGGTCCACGTGACCATGGACTCGTGGAGTAGCAGATTTGGAACAGGTCGCTACCTGTCCTTTACGGCCCACTGGGTGACACTGATGGAAGGGAGGGAGGACAAGAGCGCATCAGCCCAGCTAGTGGTGCCACCACGCGGGATCAGGGGGGATGCAGAAGGGTCCTGTCACGACACTCCCTCTGCACCCGGAAAGCAAGCCCGCCTCGGCAGCAGCAGCGCCAAGCCTCGGCACTGCCAAGCACTTTTAAAATTGGTGACCCTGGGGAAGGAGAGGCTTACGGCCACCAACGTCCTGGCCGCCCTCAGGAAGCAGGAGCGGAGGTGGCTGACCCCCAGAGGCCTGGAAGTGGGGTATGTGGCAGCCGATAACGGGGCCAACCTGGTGGCAGCAGTGCAGCAGGGAAACCTCCAGCACATCCCCTGCTTGGCCCACGTGCTCAATCTTGTGGTGCAGCGCTTCTTGCGCACCTACCAGGGGATGAGCGAGCTGCTGCAGGATGCCCGGGCGGTGGTACGCTTTTTCCGCCTGTCAGCCACTGCCTCTGCACTCTTGTCCACCTTACAGCAGCAGTATGGAAGGCCACAACACCGGCTGATCATCGACATGCCAGTTCGCTGGAATTCGACTCTGGCCATGTTGGAGCGGCTGTGTCAGCAAAGGCTGGCTCTTAGGGCCTACATGCTAGACCCAAGTGTCCCCAGCAACCAGCAAGTCCCCATGATTACTGCCACTCAGTAGACACTGATGCAGCAAGTATGCCTGGTGCTGAGTCCCTTCCTGGAGGCAACCAAGATGGTCAGTGAGGAGCGGGCCTCTGTGTGCCAGTGGGTGCCCTTGGTTTGTCTACTGGAGCAGGCAATGGACAATTTAATTGAGCGTGGCTATGAAGCCCTGAGGCAGTTGGAAGAACAGGAGCAGATGGCAGCACAGTCCAGCTCAGAGGAGGGCTCACAGCAGGTAGTGGAAGAGTTGGAGGTCCCTAACCTGAATGAGGAGGAGGAGGAGGAGCAGAGTGCAGCAGGCGTTGTACGTGGATGGCGGTTTGAGGAGGACAACGACATGGCACAGGAAGAGGACAGGCATGCGTTATGGAACAATGGTGAGGACGAGGAAGATCTTGCTGGCAGGGCCCACTTGTTTCCCATGGCTGTGCACATGTTGTGCTGCCTTCGCAGGGACCCCCGGGTGATCTAGATGCGTTCAAGGGAGGACATCTGGATTACCTTGATGCTTGATCCCCGTCTGAAGGGGAAGCTGGGAGACTTAATGACGCCATCCACCACCGAGCAACGCACAAGGGAGTTGAAGGAGGCCCTTGTGCGCAGACTACTGGAAGCATTCCCCCAGCCTTCCACCCCCACTGTAACTGCTCTGCCAAGCCAGCAAGAGGTGCCTGCCATTGCCACTAGCAGCACAACAACAACCACCAGCAGCAGCAACTGGCGCCCTGGAGACCTGAAGAGCCTAAGCAAGAGCCTGTATGCAGTGCAGCAGCCCAGAACAGAGGTGCCCGCCACAGCATCCACCACTAACCAGCACAAGCAACGACTGACAACCATGGTGTCTGACTATATGGGGTCATCCAGCGGGCTCAATGACACCGACAGCCCCGTGGACCCCTTGGAGTACTGGGTCAAGAGACTGGACATCTGGAGTGAGCTTTCCCAGTACGCCCTGGAACTCCTATCCTGCCCTCCTTCCAGTGTCCTCTCAGAGAGATTCTTTAGTGCGGCCGGTGGCGTGGTCACAGAGAAGCGCTCTCGGCTCTCCCACGCCTCTGTGGACAAACTCACCTTCCTGAAAATCAACCAGGCTTGGGTGGAAGGTGAGTTTCTGGCCCCTATTGTCGGACACAGGGGGACATGAAGTGGCTGCTGCATGTGCTGTTGTTAACTATGCCTGCCTTTATAAAGACACTTACTACCTGCCTAGTGCCTACCTTGGTTAATTTTTTGGTGTTATGGTACTACTACCAGTAGGTTGCCATGGTCCTCCTTCTGAGCTGCTGAACTGACTCAGTCACTACTACACTCTGCGTTCACACTGCCCGGGTCACTGGGTGCATTTAATTTTTTGGCCAGCACTATGACACTGTGCTACTACTACTACCACCAGTATGTTGCCATGGTCCTTCTGTGCTGCTGAACTGACCGCCCGCATTGTCCTCCTCCTCCTGACTCAGTCGCTTTCACCAATGTACTCTGTCTGCGTTCACACTGCCCGGGTCACCGGGTGCATTTAATTTTTTGGCCAGCACTATGACGCTGTGCTACTACTACTACCACCAGTATGTTGGCATGGTCCTTCTGTGCTGCTGCTGCTGAACTGACCGCCCGCATTGTCCTCCTCCTCCTGACTCAGTCGCTTCCCGCTGCTGCACTCTGCGTTCACACTGCCCGGGTCACTGGGTGCATTTAATTTTTTTGGCCAGCACTATGACGCTGTGCTGCTACTACTACCACCAGTATGTTGCCATGGTCCTTCTGTGCTGCTGAATTGACCGCCCGCATTGTCCTCCTCCTCCTGACTCACTCGCTTCCACCAATGTACTCTGTCTGCGTTCACACTGCCCGGGTCACCAGGTGCATTTAATTTTTTGGCCAGCACTATGACGCTGTGCTGCTACTACTACTACCAGTATGTTGCCGTGGTCCTTCTGTGCTGCTGAACTGACCGCCCGCATAGTCCTTCTCCTGACTCAGTCGCTACCACCACTGCACTCTGCGTTCACACTGCCCGTGTCCACTGACAACTCTGCTGCGATGTCATTGCTAATTGCTGCAAAAAAAAACAACAACAAAAAAACAAATTACAAAAACCTCTCTGGGGCCTTTTTGGCGTCAGCCACTCATCCTCCTCCAGCGGTACCTTCGCCGCCAACTGCCATTGGAACTCGCCTTCACCTCTTTGATTGCTTAACGCGTATATCCCTTTTTAAAACCACGTATTACCAATTAATAGCCCCATTTACAGTGGTGATTTGTCTTTAAAAGCCATTAAAAAAAAAAAAAAAAAGTTTTGTTGCCCCTTATCACCTCGATAATCCATGCAATTTGGGGGATTGTAGCATGTATGGGGGCTTTGTTATTAACGTTAAAAGAAATTCCGCCTCCGGGCAGGAATCCACGCGTGATTACGCCATTCACGGCAGAAAATCCGCGTGGTTGCGTGGACGTGGACGAAAATCCGCATGCAGCGGGGCCGAATGCGGATTTTTTTTTTTTTGCAACCACGCGGATTGCCAAATTCGTGGATGAGGCACATCCGAGCACCCCTGGTCAGTGTTGCAAGCGTGCTCCGGCCAATATGGTAGCAGTAGTAATGCATATGAAGGAGGAAAGGTTGACACAGCTAAGCAATGGCTGTATTCATAAATCATCAATCAGAAAGTGGTGGTCGCATATCGGTACAATTCAGAACACACTGGGGGGTGCACAGGGAAGGGTGAAAGCTACATAGAAGCGCCCTGCCACGAAATGGCCGTCAGGCTCTCACCCTTCCCCGTCCACCCACCAGTGTGTTCTGAATTGTACCGATACAGTATGTGACCACCACTTTGCTTGTATGCTACTAGTCACTACGGATTGTGATTGATGATTTATGAATATAGCCATTGCTTATATGTGCTGACCTTTCCTCCTCCATGTGCAGTATGTAGAGCTCAATTTAAGAGATTACTAATTTCTCTAAAAAAATATAAATTATGTAGTTTGACAGGCGCACCACACTGAAAAATGGGTGTGGTCATGCAACAGAATGTGGGCATGGTCATGGGTGGGGCCAAATATACATGACCTTAGCAGTGGTGTAAAAGGTCTGCCGGGGAAGTTTGAGCTCTGCCATAGTGTTTTCCCCCAAAATGCATGAAATCTGACAGCATTTCACCAAAAATCCACACAATTTGGCAAAAGTTGCTCCAAAATACAGATAATATGGCAGTGGTTCCCCCAAAATAGATGTAATCTGGCAGCAGAGGTTCCCCCAACATACACATAATTTGGCAGCGTTTCCCCAAAATATGCATAATCTGGCAGCGGATCACCCAAAATACATGTAATCTGGCAGCAGTGGTTCCCCCAAAATACACATAATCTGTAAGCAGCACAGGTCCCCCAACATACACAATCTGGCACCGGTTTTCCAACATACACACAATCTGGCAGCTGTTCCCCAAAATACACTTAATCTGGCAGCAGCAGTTCCTCCAAAATAGGTGCCCCAGTATAGGTAACCAGGTCTAAAGGTATCCCCAGTGCAAGTAACCAGGTCTATAGGTGTCCCCAGAATAGGTAGCCAGGTCTATAGGTGTCCTCAGTATAAGTAGCCAGGTCTATAGGTGTCCCCAGAATAGGTAGCCAGATCTATAGGTGTCCCCAGAATAGGTAACCTGGTCTGTAGGTGTCCTCAGTATAAGTAAACAGGTCTATAGGTGTCCCCAGTTTAGATAGCAAGGTCTATAAGTGTCCCCAGTATAAGTAGCCAGGTCTATAGGTTTTCCAGTCAGGGATGGGCTCACAAGCGATCACAAGTGCTTACTCGTGATTCAAATGAGCCTTAATTGCTGCAGCTGAGCGGCTGGATGAGGAGGGGTTAGTTACCCATAATCCCCCCCCCCCCCCTTCGTTCCAAACAGCTTGCACGCGTCCTATTGGTTGCGTTGCAAGCCTCACCACGGCATACTTCCTCCTTCCGGCTTGAAGGAGAATGTGCATGTAGTGAGGTTTGCAACGCAACCAATAGGAAGCGTGCAAGCTGTTTGGAACGCAGGGCAGGAGGTGGAATTATAGGTAACTAACCCCTTCTCATCCAGCCGCTCAGCTGCAGCAATTAAGGCTAATTTAAATCATGGATTTGAGTGCTTAGGCACTCATAAGCTGATCACTGTCCCCAGTATAAGTAGCCAGGTCTATAGGTGTCCCCAGTATAGATAGCCAGGCCTATAGGTGTCCCCAGTATAAGCAGCCAGGTCTATAGGTGTCCCCAGTATAAGTATCCAGGTCTATAGCTGTCCCCAGTATAAGTATCTAGGTCTATAGGTGTCCCTAGTTTTGATACCCAGGTCTATAGGCATCTCCAGAATAGGTAGCCAGGTCGATAGGTGTCCCCAGTAGCCAGGTCTATAGGTTTTGCCAGAATAGGTAGCCAGGTCTATAGGTGTCTCCAGTATAGGTAGGCAGGTCTATAGGTGCCCCCAGTATAAGCAGCCAGGTCTATAGCTGTCCCTAGTATAAGTAGCCAGGTCTATAGGTGTCCCCAGTACAGATAGCCAGGTCTACAGGTGTCTCCAGTATACTGTATGTATCCAGGTCTACAGGTGTCCCCAGAATAGGTAGCCAGGTCTATAGGTGTCCCCAGTATATGTAGCCAGGTGTATAGGTGTCCCCAGAATAGGTAGCCAGGAGTATAGATGTTCCCAGAATAGATAGCCAGACCTGTAGGTGTCCCCAGAAGGGGTGGCAGTGCAGTGAAGGGGAAGCAGGCACAGCGGCAGGGAGGGGGGGGGGGCGTCTCCCCCACCCCTTCCCTCACCTTGGGGCTCCCCCTTCCTTGCTCTCCCCTCCGGAATTTTGTAGTGTTGGCGGCGGCTGGCAGCGGGCAGGGACTTACCGCTACTCTTCCAGCCGCAGGAGGGAGCTCCTGTGTGCCGCTAGACTGGTCTCTTCAGTAGACCATACTAGTGGCGCGCAAAGCTCCCTCCTGCGGCTGGAAGAGAAGTGCGGTGCCTGCTCCCCCTTCGCTGCACTGCCACGCCTCCTGCTCACAGCTGGCAGCCCCCCCCCCCCGACCATGGGCCCTCAGTCCATGCCCGAGTGCTCAAATGGTCAGTCCGCCCCTGTGTCCCTGACTAAAGGGACATGTGGTCAGTAGAATGCAGAGAGCTGAGGGAGCAACCTCTCATTTACACTCTGCTTAGAACTCTGCATAGGGAAGGAGGAGGGGAGGCATTCTTGGAGGGGAGTGAGCTGCCTTTCCATCATCAGGTGCCTGTAGGCACGTACCTACAGTGCCTTATGGGAAATCCAGCCCTGTAGTTTGATTAGACACACAGCAAGTGGTACTGTCAGCAAAACATTTGGCTGCGGGCATATTAAGACATTTTAAAGAGTAAACTGAAGTATGAGGCTCATTTCACACTACGAAGAGTATGTTACAATGCAATTATTCTTCAGTCACACTGCGATGTTTCAGAAAAGTTGCATCGCAGATTAAAGGTGCAACCATACGGTGAGGCATTCAATACCATGGAAGTATGCCTCACTGCCAATCAGTGGCGTAGCTACAGACCTCTGGGCCCCGATGCGGAATGTGGACCCTCCAACTCACTCGCGACACAGCTCAGCACCTCACACACCCAACTAAACACAAACATCCAATACAAAAAAGCTTCCATTACAAATTAATAACAGAGGCAGAGGCTAGTGGGCTGGAGAAGGTGCTAGAAGAAAGAGACAGAGGCTAGTGGGCTGGCAAGGGGGCAGGGGGGTAGAAACAAAGGTTAGTGGGCTGGTGAGGGGGCAGAAAGGTAGAGACAAAGGCTAGTGGGCTGGTAAGGGGGCAAAGGAGTAGAAACAGAGGCTAGTTGGTTGCTAAGGGGGCAGGGGTGTAGAGACAAAGGTTAGTGAGCTGACGAGGGGCAGGGGGGTAGAGACAGAGGCTATTGGGCTGGTGAGGGGGTAGAAAGGTGGAGAAAAAGACTAGTGTACTTGTGATGGGGCAGGGAGTAGAGACAGAGGCTAGTGGACTGGCGAGGGGGCAGGGGGGTAGAAACAGAAACTAGTGGGCTTGCGTGGGGACAGGGGGGTAGAGACAGAGACAGAGGCTAGTGGGCTGGCGAGGGGGCAGGGGGTAGAGACAGAGGCTAGGGGACTGGTAATAGAGCAGGGAGGTAGAGACAGAGGCTAGTGCAGGGCTGCCCAATAGGTCGATCGCGATCTACCGGTAGATCGCGACCGCCTCCTTGGTAGATCGCGGCCTCTTGGCCGCGTCTCGTTAATGTTTGTTGCGGCCAGCAGCTCGTGTTTAGCTGCTGGCCGCTGGCCAATAGAATGCATGCAGGCGAGGAGAGAGGGAGGAGAGAGGCGGCGCGTCCGCTGCGTCATGGCTGGGGGCGGCGGAGGGCAGCCTGTGTAATGTGCGTGTGTAACGTGCCCGGCGCCGCCCCCAGCCATGACGTAGCGGCCGCGCCGCCTCTCTCTTCGCCGCCGCTTCTCTCCTACATCCCATTGGCCTGCCAGAGTCTCTCCTCGCCGCCTCTTCTCCTCCGCCTGCAGGTACATATACCTGGCTAACCTACACTGGGGGGCCCTATACCTGGCTAACCTACACTGGGGGGCCCTATACCTGGCTAACCTACACTGGGGGGCCCTATACCTGGCTAACCTACACTGGGGGGCCCTATACCTGGCTAACCTACACTGGGGGGCCCTATACCTGGCTAACCTACACTGGGGGGCCCTATACCTGGCTAACCTACACTGGGGGGCCCTATACCTGGCTAACCTACACTGGGGGGCCCTATACCTGGCTAACCTACACTGAAGGGACCTATACCTGGCTAACCTACACTGGGGGGCCCTATACCTGGCTAACCTACACTGGGGGGGCCCTATACCTGGCTAACCTACACTGGGGGGCCCTATACCTGGCTAACCTACACTGGGGGGCCCTATACCTGGCTAACCTACACTGAAGGGACCTATACCTGGCTAACCTACACTGGGGGGCCCTATACCTGGCTAACCTACACTGGGGGGCCCTATACCTGGCTAACCTACACTGGGGGGCCCTATACCTGGCTAACCTACACTGGGGGGCCCTATACCTGGCTAACCTACACTGAAGGGACCTATACCTGGCTAACCTACACTGGGGGGCCCTATACCTGGCTAACCTACACTGAAGGGACCTATACCTGGCTAACCTACACTGGGGGGCCCTATACCTGGCTAACCTACACTGGGGGGCCCTATACCTGGCTAACCTACACTGGGGGGCCCTATACCTGGCTTACCTACACTGGGGGGCCCTATACCTGGCTAACCTACACTGAGGGCCCCTATACCTGGCTAACCTACACTGGGGGCTCCTATACCTGGCTAACCTACACTGGGGGCCCCTATACCTGGCTAACCTACACTGGGGGCCCCTATACCTGGCTAATCTACACTGAGGGCCCCTATACCTGGCTAATCTACACTGAGGGCCCCTATACCTGGCAAACCTACACTGAGGGCCCATATACCTGGCAAACCTACACTGAGGGCCCATATACCTGGCAAACCTACACTGAGGGCCCATATACCTGGCAAACCTACACTGAGGGCCCATATACCTGGCTAACCTACACTGAGGGCCCATATACCTGGCTAACCTACACTGAGGGCACGCAACCTATGCTGCAGGCACATATACCTGGCTAACCTACGCGGGGGGGGGGGGGGGGGGCGTGCTTAGCATTTGAGACGTTGGTAGATCTCCTGGCCTCGGCAAATTTAAAAGTAGCTCGCGAGCCGAAAAAGTGTGGGCACCCCTGGGCTAGTGCATTGGCTATGGTGCAGGGGAGGACAAGGATACATAAAGGTTGCAAGGTAGGGAGAAAATGAGAGCTACCACAAATCACCCTTAAAGAGACTCTGTAACAAAAATTGCATCCTGTTTTTTATCATCCTACAAGTTCCAAAAGCTTTTCTAATGTGTTCTGGCTTACTGCAGCACGTTCTACTATCACCATCTCTGTAATAAATCAACTTATCTCTCTCTTGTCAGACTTGTCAGGCCTGTGTCTGGAAGGCTGCCAAGTTCTTCAGTGTTGTGGTTCTGCTATGAACTCCCCCATCCAGGCCCCTCTCTGCACACTGCCTGTGTGATATTTAGATTAGTGCAGCTTCTCTCTGTTCTATTATCTTTTACAAGCTGGATAAATCCTCCTCTGAGCTGGCTGGGCTTTCACATAATGAGGAATTACATACAGGCACAGCTGTCTGCACTCTGCAGGAAGAAATAGCTTGACACTTCAGTGGAAGATAGCTGCAGGGGGAAAGAAACACACAAATGATCTCTTGAGATTCAAAAGGATGGCTGTATACAGCCTGCTTGTGTATGGATGTATTTTCTATGTGTGGACATACTGTACATCAATCTACTTCCTGTTTTGGTGGCCATTTTGTTTGTTTATAAACAAACTTTTTAAAACTGTTTTTAACCACTTTTAATGCGGCGAGGAGCAGCGAAATTGTGACAAAGGGTAATAGGAGATGTCCCCTAACGCACTGGTATGTTTACTTTTGTGCGATTTTAACAATACAGATTCTCTTTAATCTTCAGTTGGAAGTTCTGCTTCCTTCTCTATGGGGTGGGGCTAACACCATTTGGGGGAGGAGCCTGAACCGGAGCCTCAGTCTTTTCTATTGAAAAAGGAGCTTCAATCTGTGGGCGGAGCTTCGTGGCTGCTTTGATCATCTCCACTTGCTCCAATTAATGCTTCTGTAACAGCGGGGGACTGAGGCGATGCTGCAGAGGTAAGGGGTTGGAATATGTACCTGCCTTGGCCAGCAGCGGCATGGCGGGAAAGGAATAGATGAATTCCACTGTGCCAGGATGGATCACAGAAAAGGGGGTGGACCCTTCTAGGATCCCGGGGTCCCACAGGAGTAGGGGCCTGGTCGCAATTGCGACCGCTGCAACCTCTGTTCCTACTCCCCTGCTGCCAATGTAAACAAACATGTTACTCTATAAAAGCACTGCATGCAGTGGGCTACTGCATTGGAACCCACCGTGCCACACCGCAATCAATGTGATAGCCCCATGGGACTATCATTGTATTTGCGTCGCCATGCAATGATTTTGTTTTGTTGTGACGAAGAATTACACCAATAATTTGTTTAACCTAAAATATACTCATTAACATAGTAGAAACTATTGCTCTGTGAAAACAGATTGCAGTCATGCAGCTGTAATTAGCTTATGGAAGGATTTGCATGCTGGCTTGCACAATGTTACCTATATATCCAAGGCCAGATTTACCATAAAGGACTGTAGGTACATACCTACAGGTAAAAAAAGAAATAAAAAGTCTGCGCTTACGGAAAAAAAAAAGTCACTACGTGGAGCGTGCTGATAAATGGCAGTCTGTAAACAGCCTATAGATCAATATGCGTAAAAGTTCAGAAACGCTCACGGCTCAAAACAACACAAAGTTCAGTCTATCAGAAAGTCACCATCCAGAAGTTCAGAACAACCGACTGGGCCTCCCAGAGCTGTAACCGATTCCTTGGTAGCTTGGCCAACACGTCACATAAAATATAAAGAGAAAGGGCACATAGCGTAATCCAATACTCATATATTGCCCATCACCATTCAAAGTGACTTTGAATACCACTTCTTGCAGGATCACACTCCCCCCAATGCTCCCGCACTCACCCAGTCAGCCTCCAACTAATCCGGAGGTCTGGATATAAGGCATAGACAGGGGATGTGGCAAATCTCACTTCCACTCACAGAATAATCTAAAACTTAAAAAGCGCCAGATAGTGTAAAACCTTTTAATGCCTTTAACCACTTGAGGACCCACCCTTTACCCCCCCTTAAGGACCAGCGCTTTTTTAGCTGATCTGTGCTGGGTGGGCTGTGCAGCCCCCAGCACAGATCAGGGTGCAGGCAGAGCGACCAGATCGCCCCCCTTTTTTCCCCACTAGGAGGATGATGTGCTGGGGGGGTCTGATCGCTCCTGCCTGCCTGGGTGTTGTGGGGGGGGGGGGGGGGGCACCTCACCTCACCTCCGCGGCGAAATTCCCCCCCTCCCTCTCCTTCCTCCCTTCCCCAGAGATCCGAGGCTGCACAGGAACGGATCTGTCCTGTGCAGCCTCTAACAGGCTCCTGCCTGTCATGTGACAGTGATCCCCGGCCGCTGATTGGCCGGGGATCGCTGATCTGGTACAACGCTGCTACTGTTAGCAGCGTTGTACGAATGTAAACAAAGCGGATTATTTCCGCTTGTGTTTACATTTAGCCTGCGAGCCGCGATCGGCGGCCCGCAGGCTATTCACGGAGCCCCCCGCCGTGAATTGACAGGAAGCAGCCGCTTCCTTATTAATCAGCCTGCAGCCGGCGATGCAGAACTGTGTCGCTGGTCCTGCAGCTGCCACTTTGCCGACGCGCGGTATGAGTGCGCGGTCGGCAAGTGGTTAAAACACAAAAGTATTGCACTCACATAGCGTAGATGGTCATAACGCGTATAGTACATGCGTAGTCTGCGGTCCCGGGTAGCCGCTCACACACACGCCGCCTCAGACCCTCACGATCTGCTGCTTCCTCGTACTGCCGGTCACGTGATGTAGCTCCGCCCTATGCATTTTGTCAGGGACATACGTCAGACAAGGCAAACCGGCTTCTATATCCCCACAGCCGCCCACAGTCCCAAACCCCGCCTCATATTAAAATCAAGTCCTCCGCCCACGTCTATATGAGTGCTTACCCATAGGACATACAATGCAGAAAATAATATCCATACAATGCGGAAAAAACATATAAAACATCGTAAACACCATTATCATTATACTAATATATAAAAACACACATGGAAATGTTTTTAAACCAAAAATTTCAACAACAAACAGCTACACAATGTAATCAGATCCCCTCACGAATAATGCTGAAATAAGTGCCACAATACAGCACCCATACATACAATCAAACCGCATCCAATCACCAACCTGGCAGGATTGTCAGAAAAAACCCAGCTCGCCGGTGCGTATTTAAGGGGATACTACCGTACACCAGACAGTGCCGACGCTTAGACAGGAGTCAGAAAGGATGGGGATCTGTCTACACAAAGGTTAACTGTTATTTATAAAGCAATTTATGTCCAGGTCAACATTTAGTCCAGCAGGACTAGCAGTATCTAAATTAAAGATCCATTTGGTTTCTTTTTTTGAAAGTTCCCTTACCCTATTGCATCCCCTGCAATTTGGTACCGGTTTTTCTATTGCGCAAAAATGCATTGCGCTTGGATCACACTGGTGCTTCAATTTGAAATGAGAGGAAAGACTATGTTGCTCAAATCCCCTCCCCTATTGATATGTTCACCTATTCTTTCTTTTAGTGGTCTGGTGGTGCGGCCCACATATTGCAGGCCGCAATCACACCAGACCACATAGACCACAAAAGCTGTAGCACAACACATAAACTGTCTGATCTTAAATGTATTGCCATTGGATCCTGACACTATTTCACTAGTTCTATGTCCAATTGCCTCTCGGCAGCATTTACAGCCTCTGCAAGGAAAAAAACCCGAAGATTGCCATCCCGGCATCCGCTGTTGTTCTGGGGGGGCAACACAGCTTGGCGCTATCTGATTTTTTAAATTAGGGGCCCTACGGTACACAAAGCTGGGTTTTGGAGGTAACACGTTCTTTAATACATGGTCACTCTGCAGGACATTCCAGTGTCAATAAAAAATCTTCTCGATCTGTCTATACTGTGTTGAAAAAAATCTTAGGATTGCCTACTGATTCATCCTTTCTGGCCCTTACCAACACCTCTCTGTCCTTTCTGCCCACTTCTTTCTGTACCTCATTTAGTCATGATTCATTATATCTTTTCTCTACAAATGTATTTTTCAAAGTATCGGATTGCACAAAATAATCTTGTAAGTTGGAACAATTCCTGCGGACTCTGGTAAATTGCCCCTTTGGGATCCCTTTAAGCCACTGTGGGGGTTGACAGCTCGTGATATCAATATAGGCATTACGATCAGTGGATTTGAAGAAACACTTTGTTAAAAAGCCCTCCCCACCCTTGTAATTTCTAGATCCAAAAAGTGAATAGATTCTCCATTACATTCGGCCGTAAGCTGGATATTATCCCTTATACTGTTGATCTCCTCAATAAAAGCTCTAAAACTTACCTCATCAACTCTCCAGAAGATCAACAGGTCATCAATGTACCTTTTCCAGAGTACTAACCTAGGTCCTCCTCTACGAATGGCCTCTTCTTCCCATAATGCCATATAAATATTTGCTAGGCTCGGGGCGAACGAGGCTCCCATGGCACAGCCATACACCTGTCTGAAGAACTGATGCTTGTGCCAAAAATAATTCCGTTTTAGAGAAAAATCCAACAACGAAAGAATGAATTCTATTTGAATTCCCAGCAAGTCAGTCAGTTGGTGTAAAACCGTCCTCGCCGCTTCGATACTCTCATCGTGGGGTAGATTAGTATATAATGAACCCACGTCCGCTGTTGCCAGCAAAATGTCTCCATCAAGCCTTAGTCCTTCCAACAGATGTACAGTGTCTTTAATATCCAATAGTACATTGGGCAAACTGGGGACAATAGGTTGTAAGTAACTATCTATGAACTGACCTACCCTATGTGTAATGGATCCTACTCCACTCAAAATGGGTCTACCGGGGGGATTGGTAGTGCTTTTGTGAATTTTAGGCAATTGGTACATGATCGGTAAACGTGGTGCTGACGGTACCAGGAAGTCAAATGTTTTTTTATCTATCAAATTCATCATTAACCACTTGCTGACCGCACGCTTATACCGTGCGTCGGCAAAGTGGCAGCTGCAGGACCAGCGACGCAGTATTGCGTCGCCAGCTGCAGGCTGATTAATCAGGAAGCAGCCGCTCGCGCGAGCGGCTGCTTCCTGTCAATTCACGGCGGGGGGCTCCGTGAATAGCCTGCGGGCCGCCGATGGCAGCTCGCAGGCTAAATGTAAACACAAGCGGAAATAATCCGCTTTGTTTACATTGTACGGCGCTGCTGCGCAGCAGCGCCGTAAGGCAGATCGGCGATCCCCGGCCAATCAGCGGCCGGGGATCGCCGCCATGTGACAGGGGACAGCCTGTCACTGGCTGCACAGGACGGATAGCGTCCTGTGCAGCCCGGTTCACCAGGGGGCCAGGTAGGAGAGGGAGGGGGGGATTTCGCCGCGGAGGGGGGCTTTGAGGTGCCCCCCCCCCCCCGCAACACCCGGCAGGCAGGAGCGATCAGACCCCCCCAGCACATCATCCCCCTAGTGGGGAAAAAAGGGGGGCGATCTGGTCGCTCTGCCTGCACTCTGATCTGTGCTGGGGGCTGCAGAGCCCACCCAGCACAGATCAGCTAAAACAGCGCTGGTCCTTAAGGGGGGGTAAAGGGTGGGTCCTCAAGTGGTTAAACCTTTATCCAACAGAAGGCTTAGTTCCCGTTTAAATTTCAAAGTGGGATTTCCTGGTAACCTCTCATAAGTATTCTCATCATAGATCAATTTGCCTAGTTCTTCAAAATATTGATCTTTCCTTAACACCACCACTCCTCCCCCCTTATCAGCAGATCGCACAACCAGATCTTTCTCCTTTAGCAGACTGTCTATGATTTTCTCATCAGTTTTCCTATGTCTAACATCAATTTTTTTTAAGATCGTTAATAACACGTTCTTTGAAGCTTTCAACTGCATTAAGGGTTGAAGTATCTTGAGGATTAAACGTGGAGGCATTTTTAAAGGTCACACGGGGGGGGGGGGGTCTCCCCAACACAATTCACCCTGCTGGTAGGCCCCTCCTTCTGAATAAAATACTTTTTAATATTTAACTTCCGTGTGTACCGGTGTATATCAATAAAGGTATTAAATTTATTCAATTGTTTTTTTTGGGGCATACTTCAACCCGCGATCCAGTGGTCTAACTTCTTGTTTATCCAAAGCAACACTACTCAGATTGTAGATACCTGCTCCTAGTATTGCCTTCTTCTTTTGTTCCCTTCTACCTGCTCTCCTCCCCCTTCTGCGCCTCTTTTTCTTGGTGTCATTGACTGCCCCCCTAGGTATTCTTCCTCCTCCCAACCTTCTCTCCAATACCGGGGGCATGGGGCTAAAAAATGCGGTTGTCCAAAATTCCTCTAGCAACGAGTGGTTGATATTTATTCTCAGTATGGACTGGATACTGATAGGATTGTGTCTCCTGTCTTCTACTCCACTGGGGGTTCCTATTGTTCTGGAACCCACCTCCCCCTATAAGGACCTGGATGGACCCTATCTGCACCCCCTGTCCTTATATCCTGTGATTTTTGTATTTTCCCCTTAGGTGGCAATACCTGAGCAGGAACATTCTGTATAGGAGCAGCAGCCTGAACCGCTGTTTCATTATTTATCTGTTGTTCCCCATTTTTACTAGCTTTATTGGCTAACCTTTTTTGTACAATTGGCTGCCATTTCTATGCCAGTTTCTTTTTATGTGCCTCAATATCACGGCGAATTTTGTTTGTTTATCTGCTATAATATTTTTTCTCCAACGGAAAGAATTTCTTGTATTTTTTTAGTCTTTGTAATATACTGTTCAGTACTTTTATAAGGTTCTATTTTAGTCCTAATATTCTCAATCTCTGTACCTAATCTTTCTATCCGTCCTGTCTTTCTTTTAATCAAAAGTTCAATGAGACCCAGACCGCTTTTATTAAAATATTCCTCCCACTCCTCCGTATTTTCCTTTGTATCCTCTGTCTATGCCTTATATCCAGACCTCCGGATTAGTTGGAGGCTGACTGGGTGAGTGCGGGAGCATTGGGTGGAGTGTGATCCTGCACGAGGTGGTATTTAAAGTCACTTTGAATGGTGATGGGCAATATATGAGTATTGGATTGCGCTATATGCCCTTTCTCTTTATATTTTATGTGACGTGTTGGCCAAGCTACCAAGGAATCGGTTACAGCTCTGGGAGGCCCAGTCGGTTGTTCTGAACTTCTGGATGGTGACTTTCTGATAGACTGAACTTTGTGTTGTTTTGAGCCGTGAGCGCTTCTGAACTTTTACGCACATACCTACAGGTGCCTGATGATGGAAAGGTGGCTCACTCCCCTCCCCCAGTGCCTCCCACCCTCCTTCCCTATGCAGAGTCCCGAGCAGAGCGTAAATGAGAGGTTACTGAGCAGATCTCCCTTCAGTCGGGGGCATCTCTAGCTATTTAATACTGAGGGAACCTCTGGCTACCTAATCCTCTAATCCTAAGGGCCGTGCAGAGGGTCCTTAAGTGGGGGGTGCTCAAATTTAAAAAAGGGGCCTTGCATGCCCCCTTCGAACCCTCCCCCATCCTAATTTCTGGCTAGGGGGTATTGGTTGTCTTGTGGATGCTGAATGCGGATGCTGGGTGACATGTGGGTGCTGGGTGTGAGTACAGAATGTCATGTGGGTTCTGGCTATGGGTGGGTATCAAGTTTCATGCAGGTGTTGATTGCAAGTACTTAGTGCTATGGGAGAGCTGGGTGCATGTACTGGATGCCATGTGGGTGCTGGGTGCAGTTACTGGGTGTGACAAGGGTATGAATACTTTTCGCCATTCCTGGGCTGGATGCTGACTATGGGTGGGCTTTGGCTGTCACGTGGGTTTTGAATGCAGATACTTTGGGTACGGGCAGGGCCGGATTACCGACCAGGCAACAAAAGCAGTCGCTTGGGGCCCCATTCAGAGTCAAAGGGGCCCCATCAGCACATAAACCAGCCCTCGCCATCCTGTCAGCGGTGCCTGGAAGGTATATGGGTTAAAGGGACTCTGAGCAGTGCAGTAACTATGGAAAGATGCATATCATTTTAAAGCTCTCTCTCTCCTCTTTCCAATGATATATAAACCGCCGCCCTACGCCTTTTAGTTTTCGCTATTTCCGCCATCGGAATCGTGGCCACGGCAATTTCGATCGCAAGGTGTAGGGTGGCAGTGTATCTATCATTGGAAAAAGGAGAAAGAGAGCTTCAAAATGATATGCATCTTTCCATAGTTACATTGTATTACACAGGATGATTTTTCTCCAAAGTCGGCAGCTCGATTCATCACAGTGCAATGAAATATAAGAAACTCAGGGGGATATAATTACAAACATCATGCTGGTAAGTGTGAGGATGTAATCCGGCTCTGCCTGTTCAGTAAGCCAGCACCTATTCAGTAGGAGACCTTGGGCAAGTCTCTCTAACACTGCTACTGCCTATAGAGCGCCCCCTAGTGGCTGCAGCTCTGGCGCTTTGAGTCCGCCAGGAGAAAAGCGCAATATAAATGTTATTTGTCTTGTCTTGTCTTGTCAAATGATGCCGTGCGCTGCTGATTGTCTTCAGAGCCAGGCTCTCCTCCTAGATCCCCCTCCTGCTACTGTGCGCTCTGCCGCTGCCCACTCCTCCCTCCATTCCCACAGAGAACCACAGCTGCAGCAAGAATGATAGCAGCAGATGGCAAACACTCACTCACCTATCCATGATCCGAGCGATAGAGATCCCGTCATCTGAAACCCATCTGTCTCTTCTACAGTGCAGCCGCTCGCTCTGAACTTCCTGATTCTCAGATCAGACAGGAAGTAGGAAGTAGTAATAGTAGTAGTAACAGAGCGGCAGCACTCTAGAGGAGACAGATGTGCTCACGATGACGGGACTTCTATTGCTTGGATCGCAATAGGTGAATGTGAGTCAACTGGTGCTGTCATTCTCCCCCGCTGCGGCTGCCTTCTCTGCTGGACTATCGTATTCACTGGGATGGAGGCTGCATGGTGGCTGTCTAGTTTGGGAGGATATCGGTTGATCGGTGGTGGGGGTGGTTAAGTACTTCTGTCTGGGGAACGGCTTCCGGTTTGACGGTGTCCAGAGCTTTCTGCTATTGCCAGGCTGGAGATGCAGGGGGAAAGTGCTGCTGCTGTGATATCTGGCGCCCTCTTCACAGGGGTGCCACAGCCCCTGAGTGCAAATGTCCCAGCCATTCATCTCTCACTCTGCATTTTGCCGCTGCTATTCCCTGCATTGTGCACCCACAGAGGAAAGCGGGCTGTTGCCCATAGCAACCAGTAGCTCGGCTGCCCCGGTGTGTGCGGCATGTTGCTGTGCAGCTGCATCTTCTGATTCTATTACGACATGATGGGGGGGGGGGGGTGGTCCCAAATCAGTTACTTTGCTTTGGGCCCCATTTAGCCTTAATCCGGCTCTGGGTACGGGTATTTAAGTGGGTGCTTGGTGCAGATAGTGGGGGAGGTCCGTGTGGGTGCTGCAGGGAGGGGAAGTCATTGGGGGTGCTGGGGGAGGGAGAGGTCAGTTTAGGTCCTGGAGGAGGTCACTATGGATGCTGCTGTGGATAGGAAGGGTGCTGCTGGGGGAGGGAAAAGTCAATGTAAGTGCTGGGGGAGGGAGGGATCAGTGTGGGTGCTGAGGAAGGCAGGTTCACTGCAGTGCTAATGCTGTGGAGGGAGAGGTCAGTATGGGTCCCAGGTGGAGGGAGAGGTCCCTGTGGGTGCAAGGTTGAGGGAGAGGTCACTGTGGATGCTGGGGGAGGGAGAGGTCACTGCTGTCAGAGAGACACTATCTTACCTGCTCCCGCACAGCTGTGGGGATGGTTACACTAGGATTTCTGTATGGCACCTATTTACTCCAAAGTTTCCCCCAGATGGGGAGGAGCTTTCTGCGGTTTTGGGCGCATGGGAAGGGCCGGGGCTTATCATGGCCAGAGCCAGAGATTGATGTTTACAGCCAAAGGGGCCATTTTATGGGAATTTAAAGAGGGGGAGGGGTGGGTGCTTAGTCACTCATAGCCCCCCTCCCCCCCCCCACAGGTGCCTGCCAGTAGCTACCTATGACACTATGACAAGCAAGGAAAGTAAGGGAAAAGTGACAGTTGAGCCAGTTGGAAAACGTGAGGTGTGGTTTAGCGGGTGTTTGTAGGTTCATGGAGGGCAAAGCCTAGGGTGCCGGGACATCTGTGCCTATAGGCTCCTGTGGTGTAAATCTGTGCCTGCCTATATAGATTGATTTAAGCAGCTCTTATTTTAACATACAACTTTTCAAGTGCTGAAGTTTTTCTTTGACCATGGTTGTTGCTGATTATATGACAACAAGTTCTACTTCACCTAGTCCTAAAACCATTCATGGCATTTACCTTTCCTCTCCTGAGCCTGAGATCCTTCGGCATAAGGTAGTAAGGCAGGTGTGACGTGAAGAGCCGAGGCGATGGATGGCTATCAAATGAAGTGTTGCCATAATTGTATTCAATCCATGGGGATCTGGTCGTGTTATCGGTATTCAGTTTTCCATTCCGATATTCTTCATAATATATTAGATTTAGAATTTGCTGTGTCCATATTGTACCTGTGCATAGAGTTGTAGAATTATTTTTAATAAATAAAAAAAGAACAGAAGCCAAAGCCACTAATAATTCATCATTTCTTTAATGACGCCATTAACCCAACAGTGTGCACTTCATACTGTTCTGAAATGTTAATATCTCATTGTAAACTGCACTATTTACTGAGAGCAGAGGCAGACTGGGGGTAGTATGGTGGAGGAGTGGACAGCAGGGCTTGGCCGAGGCAGAGGTGAGAGAGGCTCCAGCCTCAGGGCGCCGTCGCAGTGTAGGTGGGGAGCACAACTCACTCAGCTATCATACCCCTATTGTGTTTGAAGCAGAGAGTAATAAGAAAAGGTGATGCATGGCAGTGACTGCAAGCCAGATAACTAAATATTAAGGTGTTGGGGGCCCTGGGGCGCCTCTTAAGGTGGCCATACACAGTTCGATTTGCCATCAGATTCGACCAACAGATAGATCCCTCTCTGATCGAATCTGATCAGAGAGGGATCGTATGGCTGCCTTTACTGCAAACGGATTGTGAATCGATTTCAGCATGAAACCGATCACAATCTGTGGTGGTGCTGCCGCTGCACCCGCCCCCCACTCCCCCACCCCCCCCCACCATACATTACCTGCTCCGCCGGCAAGTGTCACCGCTGTCACCGCTGTCTTCTTCTCTGCGCTCGGCCGGATTGATTTCGGACGGAAATCAATCGTTTGCTTTTGCATTTGCGCAACTATTTCACAGCAGATTCGATCACAGTGATCCAATCTGCTGTTTATTGGTGCAAAAATCATTAGGTGTATGGGCCCCTTTAGTCTAATAGCAATCAGTGTGTGATGGCTGGGGGAAGGGATGGAGGGGCGCAGTTTGGAGTCGGTTCATGCAGTGTAAAGATCCGCTTTGTAATGAGCCGGTTCTCCACTCCATTCATGCGGCTCATTACAAAGCGGTTCTTTACACCACATGAATGGAGGGGAGAACCGGTTCATTACTCCGGAGGGCAGACCCGCAGGGAATGGATGGAGGGAGAGCAGCTCATTGCGCTGACAGCTGCCTACCTCTACGCCTGTGGGCTGCCTTAGTGTGGAGGTCCTTCTCGGGTATGCTAATAAAGGGGAAGACGGGCAGCAGGTGAGCCCGCATTGTACAGTTTTGGCAGTTATTAGGGAGAGCAGGGCTAAACCAACAGTTTTTTGTTTTTTTTCAATACCTGACAAGGCTCCCCCTGCTATTACATTTTAGTTACAAAAGTCCATCAGCGCTACTGCAGGGACTGACTACACAGGCTACAGTGATATATGGTAAATAAAAGGGCCATCACAAAAAAAAAGACACAGCAAGGCTCCTATATACTAGATATATATACTGTTAGATGGTTAAAAATTAATTGATTCGCGGGAGTGGTTTTTGTGCACACGGATGTGTACTCAGCAGGTTGTGCTGCTGCCGCCTCGCTGAGTACACATCCCTGTGAGCTAGTGCATAGAGGAGTCTTCTCCCATTAACCCTACAGGAGCTTGTTTACAGCGGCAGACAGATTTTTTTGTCCTCAAGCAAATTGTGCCTTAACAAAAGGGCCCTATGTGGCTCCAAAATGTTGGCTATATGTTTTATATGGAACCAATAAATACTCACCTTCGATGTGCCAGCTCTTTTTGATTGAACATTGTTCAGAGGACTTCATCCCTCTTTTTCCAGGCGATGCACTCCCCCTAAATACAATGGGTTTGATCCCTTGGTGTGTGCGAGACAACACAATAACTGTTATGTAGAATGGGAAATACAGTGAAGCCTACAGTCAATTAAACACATGCTTCACTGTCACTATTGATGTGTATAAATTTAGGAGACAGGAGGCGCCCAATTTGGAAACAGACTATGCAGGTTTACTTGTCAGTAATAGGACTAAAAGATTAACCATGAGCCAAAAAAATAAAAATATAGTTTCATTTATTGGAAATGATCAGCACAGTGACAACGCGTTTCTCGGCGTAAGCCGCTTCCTCAGGTCAAGTGTGTGCCTTAAAACAAAATAAAACAGGATAGCGCTCAGGATACAACACACCAATACTCATCCCTAATCACATTACCTAACACGAAGACAAAGTTAAGAGGGCCCCTTCATGCCCCCCTAAAAGAAACATGACATAGTATAAAATAGGGCATCGAAATCATAAATTAAAACAAGCTCACCCCCTATGTGTGTCCCACCCATATACTACATACTCCATCTGGGAGTACACATTCTAGGTCCATACTTATTATGCAGCCTTTTCACGTACACCTTTTCCCCTTGTTGGCACCAATTTTGCCGCCTCCCAAATTTATCTACCAATACTCTATTTAATAGGGTTTCGACGCCTCACGTTTAGGCGAATCGAATATATTTTCATTTTTGGAGTTGCGACCTAGAACATCGTGGAAAAGGCCGAGTGAGGACGGTTCTTCCTCACCTGCATATATGAGTGGTTGCCTCTTCTAAGCAATCCACCTTTGTGAGTATATTTCCACCAGATCTTCTACACCAGAAACCTTTCTTAGACGATATCACACCAGAGCGGGATCCCGGTGTCCGGGTGTCTTTTTTGTTTTGTTTTTTCAGTCACTATTGATGTGTGCATTTTGTGGTAATGCACTACACACAGTGCATTACAATTCCGGAAGCAGTTATACCACAACGCACCCACTGCACTGTAAATGTCACTATAGGGGTGCATTGCAGTACGGCAAGCTGCATTACAAAGCACCCATTGCACCGCATCACAACACACCACTGTGAACATAGCCTTAATGCAGCGAAAAATGTAAAGAATACAATGGATTATATCAAACAGAATTCCAGCTGCCAGTGCAACCAATATGATGAACTGTAACATACCATAATTATTCATATTAACCCTCTGCACAATAAAACTAATGTAGATTTTTTTACAGATAGCAGCATTAGGGCTTGTTTAAAATAGGAAACTACAGTTTATAACAGGCTTCATTTCAGATTGCCTTCTATGGACATATGACCTGCAGTGGTTGGAAATTGCACTGAGCAACAAAGAAGCACCTAGAATCGAGGTTGTTCAAAACAGATTTTGGACTTTCAGATGGAGTGTGGAGCAGGCAGATCAGTCTGCCATGGTACGCAATCATATACGTTGGGCATTTCAACTACATAGCAGTCTTTCTCGGCATACTAGGAAATGCTGTATGTCATTTACTCTTTGAGGATAGAATACATAGTTTTAATATATGATACCCTCAGAGATCATGTTACTTACTCTACTACTGTCTGGAACCCACAACAGATGTACTTCCTAAAACACTCTGGCAACATGCATGATAAATTTTGAGATCACATCTACTTTGTCGATCATTCTTCCATTTTATCCATGTTTTGTTTTGAACCACAAAGATCATGTTCACTGTAGCATACGGTACTGGTTGGTCAATGTATTTAATACTGGGAATTACCTGACTTTGGATATGTGACTATAAAAACATCATCATCTCTAATCTCCATGTGCTCCAAAGCATCCACAGCTTCAGGAGATGTGATCTCTGTTTGAAAGTACGTGCCTTTATGCTTGAAAAGAAAAGCCTCCAATGCCTCTTCCAGAGCTGCCTGTGCCATTGCTGACCTAAAAATACAACAACTGACAGGATAGAGATCAATATACATATAAAGTTGCAAAGAAAGTCTACGTGTATTACAAATAGAATAGTTGCTCCTACCTTTCTGCTCTCTGATCACACTTGTTCCCTCAGATGTAGTGACGTGAGTTTATGAAGCATGGGACTTCGATAAGGAATGCTGGAAAAATGCCCGAGCACATACTGTGCCAATAAATCTATGTTATGAACCACATGATAACACATCAACTTTGTACCTAAGTAGTGCGTCCTGAAATCTCTTTAATATACTTTTCAACTCCAATATAGTAAAGAATGTGAGTGGCTAAACAAACATCCAAAGTTTGCTTAACCACTTTAGGCACGTTACCCTCCCCCACCCCCCCTAGTGACCAGGCTGTTTTTCACTAATTAGGCCACTGCAGCTTTAAGGCCTCACTGCAGGGCCATACAACTCAGCACACAGGTGATTCCCCCCTCCCCTTTTCTGCCCACCAACAGAGCTCTCTGTTGGTGGGCTCTTATCGCTCCTGGAGTGTCTTTTTTTACAAATATTTGTTTTATTTTTAAATAAATATAATTTTTTTTTTCAATTTTTGAATCTCCCCTCGCCAGCCAATCAACGCAATCGGCTCTCATAGATATCAGCCTATGAGAGCCGATCGCTCTACTGCCTCCCAGGGAGATAGCCATGTCACAGGGCTGTCCCAGTACATCGCTGCCGTAGATCTCAGCGCTGTACATTGTAAATAGATGGCGATTTCGCCATCTCCTATTGGCGATCGCCGCTGGAGACGGCGCATCGGCGCACACGATCTCCTGCAAGACCCTGCCCCAGGACTTGACGTTAATTGGCGTTAGGCGTTCTCATTGGCGTGACAAGGTCGTTTAGTACTGGATCTATCACCTAGACTCCAAGTCTAGGTGATAGTGCATGTACTGCATGATAGTAGTGCATGATAGTGCACGCACTGTAAGAAGTGCTTTCATGTCACAATCTTCATGTCACAATGCTTCTCCACCCATTTACTCTTGTCCTTTTTCCACCCTATGTGCGCTTGCTGTTCTCAAACTTCTCTCCTTTCTCAACAGTCACCTCCAGTTCCTACTGAGGTTCCCCCAAATCAGGGGTGTCAAACTGAAATACAAAGTGGGTAGAAGCTAAACACTGGGACCAATTCGTAGGTCAACCTTAATCTCTAGTGGCCACCTCCCTCCCTTTTAAACTTCCTTGGTGTCTAATGGCCCCTCTCCATCCCCTTTACAGTTCCCTGGTGTCTCGTGGCAATCCTCCCTCCTATATACAGTTCCAGTGGCGTAACAATAGACCCTGCAAGGTGCAAAGGGGCCCAGAAGCTGCAGGGGGCCATATGGGGAGTGAAGTTTATTTTCCCTGTCCCGAGAGACTGAAAAATAAGGGCATGGAGAGGAAAAAAAAAAAACTTTCTGCTCTCTGCACAATTGTTCTAATGTCTGCATCTGCTCAGCCACTAATAAGGAATCATATGAAGTTTTGCAGACAAAGATTTGTAGACAGTCCCTTTTCAGTGTTCTGCAGCCATCAGAGGAGGACAGAGTGAGTGAATAAGCTGAGGCTGGGAGCACACTCATCTTTCGCTTTTCTGTATGCATTTTATGCACATCATGTGTGTCTGAATGTGTAAAAAACATGCACATTTATCACAGAAGCTAATATAATTGATAGAGAAAATGCGTGCGATTCTTCACTGCTATCTGTTTTTATCAGCATGGGGAAAACACATTTAAGTGTGCACTAGCCAATTGAAGAACATTGGTTCTCAGTTTACCTGTGCAGAAAGTAGAGGGGGGAGGAGGCCCCATTCAAAGTATCGCAGGGGGCAACACCGAACAGCCCTAAGGAACAACGCCAAAGAAAGAAATGTTCAGAAGCTCTGAGACAGCTTTCGTCCCAATCCTTCCAAGAGGCTCTGTGATAACACAGATAAGTAACCACATGTTATGCACCCTCCCTTAGGCATTGTGCCTACACTGAACCAGTGACTTGGTTCTATTCGTTTTATATTCTGTCCTGCACATGGTCCTACTGATTACGGATCAAGTACTGAAGATTTAAAGGTCTTCATCTTTATTTTACTCTAAGTTACTGTTCACTACAGGTTAATGGTTTAGGTTTATTAACCAGTTATGGGTCTTTCGATACTCTTACCAAACAATACTGACTTGATCCAATGCACACTACATTCTTTAAAGCTTTTGTGCCCAACTGCTATTTCACTGGCGCTCTAAAACGTTGAAATTGGAGCCTGTTCCCAGACCCAATCAAACCATACTGGTTCTCGCTCCCTCCTTTTTAGCAGTTAGAATGGCGACAAGTTTTCCCGCTGCTTGAAAGACGGAGACTTTGTTTTCCCACAAGTTATAGCTATCATTCATTAACATCCTTAGTGCCTCCTACCCTTTATTTTTATCACAGGTTATGATGTTTTTTTGTTCTCAAACACTAATGCACCCTTTCCGTTTTCTAATGGGTGTACTCTGGGATCAAGAGAACACTGTTTTACCGGCAGTTTCGGACCACATTTCCTAAACTATCCTTTCTTGTGCCCGTTAACAGGAAGAAACATACCGAGTTCAGCAAATCTATAACTACCATTTATATTCCCATGTATTTTATGCTGATAGTATTTTCATTAGCTGTCTTAAGATATGTTTAATGTATGACTCGATTAAACTCGCTTTGCCAGGATGAACACAAATTCTTGTCAAAAATAGATTTTTTTTTTATTTAGTCCCATCTCTTGAGGTCTACTATGAACAATGCTATTTCCTAATCCTGTCCATCCATTAGAACATATGGAAACATTAATCCTATATAATAAAACCCCTGTGTCCGTGCGCTGTCCCTGTGTAGCGTTGTCCGTGCTGAACCGTAGTGTGCATGTGCACACTGCGCAGCACGGACAATGCTACACAGGGATAGCGTGGGTCCAGGGAGCAGAGCCGGCGGCATGTCAGCGGGCGGCCGGCGTGCGGCGGGTCAGTGGGCGTCCGGATCTGCTGCGGGTCAGTGGGCGGCGTGTGCGCGCATGGGCGGTGACACTGCAGCGGAGAGTGTGAGGGGAGTAGAGGAGAGGGGAGGTGGGATGGGAGTGGAGGAGAGGGGATGGGGATTCGACACAGACCTAGAGCCCGTTTTTAAACAGGCTTAGGTCACCTAGTATGATATAACATGCTAAACTACACATTATTAATTCTATGACGTGTAATTCATTCTGGTAAGAGCTAATGAGCGGATCCCCATTTGCCTGCACAGACTTTTTTTTTTTTATATTTTGCTTTTATTAAGTACTGCCACTCTGTGCAAGTAACCGGGGATTAGGAATCAGGAATCTTTATTTCGCCAAGCATAACTGGGTCATGCCCGGAATTGGGTTTGGCACAGTACATATAGCTGTGAAGAGACAGCGATAGGTAGCGTAGAACAGCAGAACAGAAGTTGCATTACACTTATACACAGAGGACAAGCATTTACAGCAGAGGACAAGCATTTACAAAGAAAAATACATTATATTGCACTAACATTTGCATTACATGCAAGAGCAGCAGTTAAACAGTACCCGTGACAGGTCAAAAGACATAAAATAGCCTATCATTAGTTATTGTGTGCAGATGGGAGTATGTGGAGGGAATTTAGGAGGCTAACGGCCGCGGGAAAGAAAGAGTTACTGTGTGTAATGATCGCTGCTGCAGCAGGTGTTGCTGGAAGTAGTAGTGCTGCAGCTCAGGCAGTTCTGATGTCTTTCCATGCAAGCTGCATATCTTTGTCTGTCTTTCCCTGCTGTCAGCTTGTGACTGATTATCATTCACCTGTGTGGGAATCTGCATGTCTGCTCCCATTGGATGACCTCAGTATAAAGATCTGCTTCCTGCAGGGTTTACTTGGGTTTTCATAGCTTCAGTTTAAGCCTGTCTTGCTGTCGCTTCGGCCCCCGATCGTGTTTCTTGTTCTAAAGATACTTTGCTGGTCTTTGCATCATATATTGGTTCATTGCCAATATATATGCATACCAGCACGTTTATTATTTTCCTTGTATTCGTGTTACGTTGATACATCAGTGTCGCTGATGTATACGTACACGAACTGTTTATATCCTGTGTGCAGTTAGTCAGCTTTCCAGCACGTTTTGGTAGGTTGCGCGTACCGTGACCACCCGTGCTGAGGTAGTTACCCTGCTCCTGGTTCTGTTTGTGGATTGCGTTCATCTCTGCGAAGAGATAACGAATCCTTCTGAATCCTGTTCTGTTACTGTTTGTGGATTGCGTTCATCTCTGCGAAGAGATAACGAATCCTTCTGAATCCTGTTCTGTTACCGTTTGTGGATTGCGTTCATCTCTGCGAAGAGATAGCGAATCCTTCTGAGTCCTGTTCCCTGTATTACTCCAGTCCTAGTCAGCGTTCCTGCTTATGTCATATATCGGTTCATTGCCGATATATACATATGTTAGTCAGACGTTACAAATAGTTTCATTGATAGCTGTAATTGTAATACGCTAGGAAAACATACTTATTGTATATTTGTCTGTGTTGCGTTCATCTATCTTGATCCTGCTATTTCCTGTCTATCCTGTCCTGTCTTTGTGAGGCACGCCATCGCTGCAATCGCATTGGCTGCCTCATTCCAGTCTGTCTTGTTTTGGACGCTTGCTGTCGCTAAGTAGCCGCTAGCTAGCAAGCGTTCATTCTGTCTACCTGTCCTGATCTCCTCAGTTCTGGTTTATGCGCTCAGCGCTACTTTGCGCTGAGACGTTATAACGAAAGCATTGTTTGTGGCTGTCAGATCTGCACCGGCTCTGTGCGCCACAATCTCCTATTGGAGTCAGTCCTCCCCTCCACTATACTAGGGATAGCCTGTTTCCTTGTGCTGGTGTGTGTACCTCCTCCACGCCAGCTCATGCGTTGCATGCTGACTGTGGAGAATACACCTCCAAGCCTCACACTGTGTCTGGAAGTCCTTGTGGAGATGGCCCGAAGCCTCCGTCCCAGTGGGAGCTGACAGAAGTAGCGGCGGCCCGGGTGAGTGGGATCGTTAGCGATCCTCGGCGCCCTTGATCTCAGCCTTCTCTTGTGTAGGAGGTCAAGTGGGGGAAGAGGTCTCCCAATGACCCTCTCCGCTGCCCTGATGACTCTCTGAAGTGTGAGCCTGTCACTGGCGGTGGCGCCAATGTACCAGACCAGGATGGAGGAGCAGAGAATCGATTCAATGGTGGCGGAGTAGAAGCTGGTCAAGATCTCTGGGGCCATGCCGAACTTCCTCAGCTGACGAAGGAAGTAGAGTCTCTGCTGGGCTTTCCTTTGGATGGCAGTGATGTTAGGCCTCCAGCTGAGGTCACTGGAGATGGTAGTGCCCAGGAGGCGAGCACACTGCACTCTGGCCACTTCCGTACCGTCAATGTGAATTACTGCCTCTAAATTAAATTAACCTTGTATGTAATGTACAACAGCCTAACTTTGAATGATGTGTACTCTTCTCTGACTTATGACTACCATGTAACGATTGGTGTCAGCACACAGAGAGAATCTGATTATTGGTGATCTGCAGTATCACCAACAATACAGATATATACCCGATTATTGATGATCTGCAGAATCACCAATAATACAAGTATGACTAACCTCTGGACACCTGATAAAGTGTAAGTGTTTTGGTGCAACAGTAGGCTGTCTCCCGTGGGGCGGGAGACGCAGATAACAATGAGCATGGACCACCTGAGGAGCAGGAGGCCCTTGGCTGGGTGTGAACTATTCCCTAGGAAAGGGGATAGAGATAACCTGCGAGCCAATGATTCCCTGCAATACTGGGAATCAGACTATACTGCAGCCAAAGGACTCCTAAGGGAGAGAGCCCCTGATAGGACTGCCGAGAGGCCTCTCTGAGGAACAGGAGGTCTCTGCAGCTACCTGACACTCGGCTGGGTAGTGTCACAGGTAGTACAGACAGACTGAACACTCAAGGCATGAGTGACAGCCAGAAGGGTCGGCCAGGCCAGGTCGGCAACACACGAGCAGATAAGGTACAGAGACAGAAGGCTGATTCGGTAACCAGGTACAGGCAACAGGTAGGCAGATATGCATAGGTACCGAATCAGAAAACAGGAGAGAGGTCTAGAGAGCAATTGGTCATAACAGATAAAGCAGAGGCCTAGTCTAGAGTGTGAGGTCCGTGGTCTCAACACCCAAGAACTGGTCTAAAGTATAACACAGCAATGACACAGTATTCCTAAGCTTGGGTGTGGGGTCCTAGGTCACAACACCCTGGAACTGGTCTAAAGTATAACACAGCAATGACACAGTATTCCTAAGCTTGGGTGTAAGGTCCGTGGTCACAACACCCTGGAACTGGTCTAAAGTATAACACAGCAATGACACAGTATTCCTAAGCTTGGGTGTGAGGTCCGTGGTCACAACACCCTGGAACTGGTCTAAAGTATAACACAGCAATGACACAGTATTCCTAAGCTTGGGTGTGAGGTCCGTGGTCACAACTCCCTGGAACTGGTCTAAAGTATAACACAGTAATGACACAAGCGTAATCTGGCTAAGTGTGAATTCCCAGGTCCACCTGGTTCTAACACACTGTGGGATCTGACTATGGTCTGAGTGCTCACACATATGTATTCACAACGGCAGACAACCAGCAACTGACAAGCAAGATATATATATAATTGTAGTGCTGTGCAGCTCCGTCCGAGCCACTCAGCCAATCCAGAGTCCAGCTGGGATCAGCTGATCGGGCTGATCAGCTGATTCCCCTTCTGCTGGTATAAATGTCCTGTCGCCTGGCGCGCGCACGCATAGCTCTCCATCTGTGTAAACTAGAAGGTCCAGCGAAGCCAGATGCGTCGCTGCGCGGAAACCGCCGGTCTGAACGCGGAGATAGCCGCCTTGTCACTAGACCACGCGGCGGCATCTCCGCTGTTCATTACATACCATCTTTACGCTTATAATCTTCTCTTCTCCTGTACTCCAGACCTCATTCTTAAAGAGAACCCGAGGTGGGGATCTTAGAGTTAATTCTATACACAGAGGCTGGGTCTGGCTATAGTGCCCAGCCTCTGTTGCTAGTTGAATATTCCCTAAATCACCCCCTGCGCTCTGCACAAGCCCATAAATTACAGCCGCGCTGGCGACACTGAGCCTGTCGCAGCGGGCTCTGTTTACCATTCTAGTGCCACTCACGCCGCTCCCCCGCCTCCTGCAGAGTGCCGATTCCCGCCCACGTCCCTTCCTTCGCCGCTGATTAGAGAGAAGGGACTCGGGCAGGGACCAGCGCTCTGCAGGAGGCGGGGGGAGCAGCGTGAGTGACACTAGAAAGGTAAACAGAGCCAGACAGCGCGGCTGTAATTTATGGGCTCATGCAGAGCGCAGGGGGGATTTAGGGGATAATCAACTAGCAACAGAGGCGGGGCACTATAGCCAGACTCAGCCTCTGTGTATAGATTTAACTCTAAGATCCCCACCTCGGGTTCTCTTTAACCACCTACTGAGTGGTTCCTCGCCGTGTAATTCATGAGGGCTGTGAGTGTCCCACCGCTTGCCTGCTAACTAGCCAGCGTGGAGCTGCATTTAGAGCTGGTGCCTGTGTCCCGTCCCCCCGGGCTTACCGATCCGCACCGGGAATACTTTTCCATTTCGGAGGTCCGGTTCACTCCAGCTCCGTTGTCGGGGGGCGTGCCTTTGTATACGCACAGCGGTGAACGCTTTTACAGGTCCGCACGGCATTCCATTCATCAGCCTGTCGGTTATGTCTCATGCCTATGAGTCCTGCAGTAGCGTGCCACTAGAGGAAGTCATACGCATGAGAAGTCATACAGGCATCAGTTCTAAATGCAGCTCCACGCTGGCTAGTTAGCAGGCACATGGTGGGACACTCACAGCCCGCATCTATCACACGGCAAGGGACCACACAGCATTTACCGCACAGCTCTGCTGTGCTTATGGTGGGGGTACAATGGGGGGGGATGTATTACGTTTGTCATTGATTCAAGTATAAGCCAAGACCCCCACTTTTGGACCACTTTTTTGGCCCCAAAAAGTTGGATTATACTCTAGTATATACAGTATACTGGTATTGAGACAGCATATGTATTAAATTTATATCTATGTTTATATATACTGTATTTGTCATCATCTATTGGGTTATGCTATGCACACTTTGAGTATACTACAAAACAAAGTATAAATTGTGATTTAATTGAATACCTATTACGTGTACATTTAGCTTAGGGCTGAGTTCTTCGACTGGACACTCCAATATAAATTTTACTCCCACCATTAAAAGTTATCTGCAAAAATATTTTAAAGAGACTCTGTAACAAAAATTACAAAGTTTTTTCTACCATCCTACAAGTTCCTTAACCTGTTCTAATGTGCTCTGGCTCACTGCAGCACTTTCTACTATCACTGTCTCTGTAATAAATCAATGTATCTTTCCCCTGACAACTCTTCCGTGCTGGTCTGTTTATGCACACCCCTTTCCAGGCCCTTCTATGCACACTTCAGTGTGTGTGTTATTTACATAAGCCAGCAGCATCTCTGCTATCTTATCAGTGATAGAAGAGAGCTGGATAAAAATCCTCCTCTGTTAGGCTGTGAAAGGAGTTGGCTGACATATACTGAGGAATAACAGACAGGAAGGAAGGATCAGCCTCACAGCCTGTCACTAGTATTCAGTGCATGAGAGCTGCAGAGGGGCAGAAGGTAAACACAAATGATCTCTTGAGATTCAAAAGGAAAGCTGTATACAGCCTGCTTGTGTATGGATGTATTTTCTATGTGTGAACATACTGTACATCAACCTACTTCCTGTTTTGGTGGCCATTTTGTTTGTTTATAAACAAACTTTTAAAAACTAAATTAATATAGCAGCGCCCTTCAATTAACTCGTTTGAAACTTTTTAAAACTGTTTTTGACTACTTTTAATGTGGCGGGGAGCGGCGAAATTGTGACAGAGGGTAATAGGAGATGTCCCCTAACGCACTGGTATGTTTACTTTTGTGCGATTTTAACAATACAGATTCTCTTTAAACAATAAAGATAATAAGTGCAGCGCTCTACACCTGTCAGCACAAAGTCTTCAAATTCAAATCCACAAACGTAAGACAGAAGTCCCAACTTCTTCTGTCTTATGTTTGGGACTTCTGTCTTATGTTTGTGGATTTGAATTCAAAGACTTTATGCTGACAGGTGTAGAGCGTTGCACTTATTATCTTTATTGCTGGATAGGGTGGTCATACCCACCCAGTTGTGCAGCGACCCACGTGTCAGTTACTGTGATTTATTCTTCCTAACTTTTTAGTTGATAATTCACAGTTATGTGAATTTATGCTTTAATCATTTGGGATAAAGGTTCTAAGAGGAGCGCACATACCACATTGGTTATTTGGTTTAATATTGCGCCCACAAGCACATTTTATCCGATTCCTCTCATTAACCTTTCATAGCATAAATATACCTACTACCCTCTCCTGAATCCAATATTAAGACATTATAAACAATATGGGTAAGGACCTACTCCAAGCTTTATATTACATACCAAATGCTTGCGGCATAATTTGTAGCCAATTATAAAGCATAAGCTTGCGCTGTTTGACCCATACTCCTCCTCCATTCCCTTTCTAGAATTTAATACACAGGGAACTCCACTCCTAGATACCTTCGGGTATTTACGGCCCAGCTTTAGGGTAGCTCCTTTAGAAGTTAAATAGCCTATGGATTCTTCTGGAGAGGGTCTCTCCCCTCCTTTTCACTTTTCTCTTCTGCTTTACCTCTTGTGAGAGATTGCGGAAAAGCCGCCACAGTTGCTACTGAGCAGGCGGCTGATTCCGCGTCCAGTGCGGCGGTTTGCACACGGAAGCGTGTGTTTGGTAGCAGGGCAGAACGCGGAAAAGCCGCCGCATGCAACAACAGTAGGGTGGCTGGTTCCGCGTCCAGCGCGATGGTTTGCACGCGGCAGCGTGTGTCTGGTGTGGCTGAGTCTGTTAGTGCACATAGACTTAGGAATACACACGCGCGCGCTAAGAGGCAGAATTCTTATACTAAGCAGGAAGAGTCAGCTGACCACGCCGATCAGCTGACTCCTGAGCGGGATACTATTGGATGAGCAATTAGGGGTGGTGCTGGAGAGCACTACTCCATATATAGTTCCTGCTGGTCACTTACAAGTTGTCTGCCGTTGCGATCACTACGTGGAAGCACTCAGACCTAGTCAGATCCTCAGTGTGTTTGAACCAGGTGGACCTGGGAATACACACTTAGCCAGATTATTTGAATTGTATTCTGTTTATGCTTAAGCTAGTTCCAGGATGTAGAGACCAAGGACCTCACACCCAGCTTAGGGAACTATATTATCATCTGTGTTATACTTCAGACTAGTTCCAGGGTGTAGAGACCAAGGACCTCACACCCAGCTTAGGGAACTGTGTTATCATCTGTGTTATACTTCAGACTAGTTCCAGGGTGTAGAGACCAAGGACCTCACACCCAGCTTAGGGAACTGTGTTATCATCTGTGTTATACTTCAGACTAGTTCCAGGGTGCTGAGACTACGGACCTCGCACCCAGTCTAGGGAATACTGTATTCTCATCTGTGTATTCTTCAGACTAGTTCCGGGGTGCTGAGACCAAGGACCTCGCACCCAGAATAGGCATTGTTTGATATATGTTATGACTTATAGCTTTTCTGACTACTCCTCTGTCTTCTGATTCGGTACCTCGTATATCTGATATTCCGTTGGCAGACCCTGCTTGACTTGGATACCGAATCAGCCTTCTGTCTTTGTACTTTATCTGTCAGTGTGTTGCCGCCCGGCGTGCCCGACCTCGAGAGCTATCTCTACCCTTAAAAGAGATAGTCTCCAGATCAGATAGTGGCATCCATCTTAGGTGTCATTCACTCCTAGGTCCTTCCCGTCTCCAGCCTGACTCCTCCCCCCGAAGAGCCTCAGGCTGCTGGAAGGTTCCTGTTCTCCCAGAGCTGTGTCTCTATATTGTATACCACCTGCTCAGCAGGTACATTACTCAAAGTATTACTGTTACACCAAACACTCACTTATCCTTAGATGTCCAGAGGTTAGCAATATATCTGATTATCGGTGATACTGCAGATCATCAATAATCGGGTATATATCTGCATTCTTGGTGATACTGCAGATCACCAATAATCAGATTCTCTCTGCGTGCTGACACCAATCGTTACAGAACGGCAGACCAAACCCAAATGGACGCACTCCGCAGCCGTCTCGATGTACTCACCACTACGGTGGAGAATTACAACCGAGTACTGGGAAGTCACCAGGCTCAACTCAACGCTTTGTCTGGGACTGTACAAGTTTATCAGACGGCTGTGGATACCGTGCGATCTCCTCCTAGCACAGACATTCGTATGCCTGTACCTGAAAAGTTTTCTGGCCACAGATCTGACTTCCGGAATTTTAGAAACAGAGTGTTATCATACTTTGAGCTAAGACCTAATTCCTCAGGGACCATGGCCCAGAGAGTAACTTTCATTAAGACTCTATTGTCAGGGGATTCCCAGACTTGGGCGTATAACCTTCCCACAGGGGATAAGGCCCTAACCTCGGTAGAGGAATTTTTTAAAGCGATGGCTATAATTTATGATGACCCGGATATTGCCTCGACCGCTGAACGGAAACTCAAGTTATTGCGGCAAGGCAAAGGTCCGGTAGAAAACTATGCTGCTGAGTTTACAAAGTGGGCAGTGTCAGCTCGATGGGACTCATTTGCTCTACTTGACTGTTTCCTATCAGGGTTGTCAGACGCAGTTTCTGATCTAATGTTGGGTCATCCTGAACCCAAATCCATCGATGAGGCCATTTCATCGGCTATCAGAATTGATCGTCATTTACGATATCAAAGACAAACCCGGGGTAGGAACAATGTGAGGTACTTGTCCTACGCAGCGTCTCCTTCTGCTCCATCTCCACCTGATTCACCCCCACCGGAACCAATGCAGATTGGTCAGTCGAAATTGTCTCAGGTGGAACGGAGACGCAGGGAAACAGAGCAGCTCTGTCTTTACTGTGCAGAGGGGGGTCATAGGGTACAGAATTGTCCCAAGAAGTCGGGAAACGCTGCCGCCTAGATGTAGTCGGAGGTAATACCCTAGGCGAGCAGTCGTTACCTCTCGATGATAAACGTTTTCTTCTCCCTTGCACTATATCTTGGCAAGATAAGACAGAGACTACTGAGGCCTTCATTGATTCAGGCTCAGCAGCTAATTTTATGGATTACGAATTTGCTAAGAAATTGGGGATCCCGATCTCCCTTTGAAACAACAGATTCGGGTCACTGCGGTGGATGATTCCCCTCTGCAGAGTAATCACCCTCTTTCCCAGACACCAGATTTGGGGGTCACAATAGAGGTCTTGCATAAAGAAAGTCTATCATTTTTTGTGTTACGAATGGCAACCTCCACGATCATTCTTGGCATGCCATGGTTACAGATTCACTCGCCTCAGATTAATTGGGCCACGGGTCAGCTAACCAGCTGGTCTATCCACTGTTATCATCATTGTCTTGCGAAAGTAACCTTTGGTAAAACCAAGATTCACATGGACGGATTGCCAGTAGAGGTGTAGCGAACGGTTCGCCGGCAAACGGTTCCAGGCGAACTTCGGGGGTTCGCGTTCACCTGCACCAGGCGAACTTTTGCGGAAGTTTGATTCGCCCCATAATGCACTATGAGGGTCAACTTTGACCCTCTGCATCACAGTCAGCAGGCACATTGTAGCCATTCAGGCTACACTAAGCCCTGGAGCCCCACCCCCCCTTATATAAGGCAGCCTCCGGTGGCCATTACAGTCACTCGTCTGCCTGCTATTAGACAGACTAGGGAGAGCTGCTGCAGACTTGTTCTTCTAGAGACAGATTAGTTAGGTTCTTGGCTGCTTAGCTTGCTCCTGGCTGATTGTTATTGCTTTTATAGCACCCAGCAACAGCTCTTGTCAGAGCTCATCCTGTACTTTTTTTTTTTTTTTTCTGTGTGTCAAACTGACACTTTTGTTGCATGCACAGCATTGCTAACTGATAGTGTGTGTGCCACTGCCAGCAGCCCAGTACATTCAGTGACTACCTGTGTGTGTGACAGGGAGCTGCACATTGTACTACCAAGTACTGCATATACCCCAGTACCTGTTGTGTATACTTAACCCACCTCATCACTGCATATACCTAGCTTTGTGTTGAGTGAACCCAGCTCACTGCATCTAAATACCTGTTGTGTTGGGTGAGAACCCACCTGGCCACCTCACTGCATCTAACTACTGGTTGTGTTGAGTGAGAACCCACCTCACTGCATATAGCTAGCATCCCCCCGAGATGGACAAAATGGACAAACCAGGTAGAGGAAGAGGTAGAGGCAGGCCCAGAGGAAGGCCACCAGGCACCGGCAGGTCTGTGCGAGGTGGTGTTTCTCTGATTTCGTGCGGACCTGCCCCAAAATACAGTGCTCAGAAGAAGGCACGTGCCATCACTTCCCAAAATCGTGAGGAGGTGATTGAGTTTTTAACACAGAACACCTCATCTCCCGCAGCCACCAGTGCTACAACAAGCACCACATCCGCTGCATTTGACACTTCACAGGAGTTATTTGGTGGTGGTGGTGAAATCACTGATTCCCAGCCACTACTGCCACAACAACAAGAAGGCGCAGGTACACCACCACATACGTCTGAGTTAGGTGGCGATAATATGGACGTAACTTGTGTGGATGGGGATGATGGTGGACCACCTGAAGTTGGTGCACTTGAGGAGGTGTCTGAAGAAAGCACAGCTGGCCAGGAGGATTATGATGATGATTATACGGATACCACATATGTTCCCGGTAGAGGAGATGACCAGGGGGACAGTTCAGAGGAGGAGTCAGAGAGGAGTAGGAGGAGACGACTCCATGATAGAAGCAGAGGGAGCTCGTCCTCAGAAACAGCTGGGGGCAGTGTCCGGCGCCATGTATCGCCAGCTATGGCCAGCCAGCACACATGCCCTTCAACGTCAGCTGCTGATGCCACCGTAGCGCCATCAGCTCAGGGGGGCTCAGCGGTTTGGAAATGTTTTCACGTGTGTGTCTCAGATCGGAGCAAAGCCATCTGTTGTTTCTGCCAGCAAAAATTGAGCCGTGGAAAGGCCAACTCTCACGTAGGGACAAGTGCCTTACAAAGGCACCTGGAGAGAAGGCACAAACAGCTATGGCAAGAACACCTGAGGAAAAGCAGCACCCCTCAAAAGACAAGCCACCCTCCTTCTCCTCTTCCTCCTTCAGGTGCATCGTCTTCATCCACTTTCTCCCTTGCACCTTCACAGCCACCCTCCTCCACACCGCCTCTTCCCTTGTGTGGGTCCTTCTCCTCTGCCCACAGCAGTACCCAGCTGTCCGTGAAGGAAGTATTTGAGCGGAAGAAGCAAATGTCTGCCAGTCACCCTCTTGCCCGGCGTCTGACAGCTGACGTGGCGGAACTATTAGCTCGCCAGCTATTACCATACAAGCTGGTGGAGTCGGAGGCTTTCCGTAAGTTTGTGGCCATTGGTACACCGCAGTGGAAGATACCAGGCCGCAATTATTTTTCACAAAAGGCCATACCCAAACTGTACCGTGCAGTTGAGAGGCAAGTGGTGTCATCTCTGGCACACAGCGTTGGGTCAAGGGTCCACCTGACCACGGATGCCTGGTCTGCCAAGCACGGGCAGGGCCACTACATTACATACACAGCCCATTGGGTCAACCTGGTGACCGATGGCAGCAAGCAGGGAGTACGTGGCTGCGCAGCAGACCGACTTGTCACACCTCCACGGCTTGCAGGCAGGCCTCCAGCCACCTCCTCTCCACCTGCTACCACCGCTTCGCTGTCGTCATCCTCCTCCTCCTCCTTAGCTGGTGCCACGATCTCCTCTCCAGCTACACAGCCCCAGCACCCCAAGGCCTATGCTGCATGCCAGGTACGACGGTGTCACGCAGTGTTAGACATGTCTTGCCTGAAAGCGGAGAGTCACACTGGAGCAGCTCTCCTGGCTGCTCTTAACAAACAGGTGGGTAGAGTTGGGCCGAACCTCCGATTTTCGGTTCGCGAACCGGATTCGCGAACTTTCGCGAAAGGTTCGGTTCGCGTTAAAGTTCGCGAACCGCAATAGACTTCAATGGGGATGCGAACTTTGAAAAAAAAAAATAATTATGCTGGCCACAAAAGTGATGGAAAAGATGTTTCAAGGGGTCTAACACCTGGAGGGGGGGATGGCGGAGTGGGATACATGCCAAAAGTCCCCGGGAAAAATCTGGATTTGACGCAAAGCAGCGTTTTAAGGGCAGAAATCACATTGAATGCTAAATGACAGGCCTAAAGTGCTTTAAAACATCTTGCATGTGTATACATCAATCAGGTAGTGTAATTAAGGTACTGCTTCACACTGACACACCAAACTCATCGTGTAACGCACCGCAAACAGCTGTTTGTGTAGTGACGGCCGTGCTTTACTGGTGCGCACCATGGCGAGAGTGCAGGTTTTGGTGGCTTTACAACCCATATGGTCACCTGGCTGATGTAGCTGAATGACAGAACAGTGACTGTCCAGCTGATCAAATTTGGTCTGACCACAATGAGGCAACGACCTTATTATCGTGGGTGTGCCCCCCGAGACACTCATCTAGGCGCCGGTCATTGCTCCATTGTGATACGCAAGCCCCTTCACCACGGCAAGGTAATGATCACGAAGGGGAATGGGCGCATGTACATGCCTTTTCTTTTGTTGTTGCAGCTGCCCGCAGTGCAGCCAGAAAAATTAGGCAGTCATGTACACGCACCCGAAAAATTATTACAGCGGCCGCTGCTAGCAGCGGCCTAAAAAATTCAGCAATCCGCCTGGAGTCCCGGACCCTGTTGGTGGTGGCGGAGAAGGTAGTCAAGCGGCCTGCAGGCAGACATGCTGTGTGGAGGGACTGGGAGCGACTTAGTCTTCTTGGGGCAGGCCAGGCAGCCAGTCACACGGCGTGCAGGCAGAGATGCTGTATGTGCGGGGACTGACTTAGTCTTGGGGCGGGCAGCAGCCCTCCGGGATCCATGCCTCATTCATTTTGATAAAGGTGAGGTACTTAACACTTTTGTGACTTAGGCGACTTCTCTTCTCTGTGACAATGCCTCCAGCTGCGCTGAAGGTCCTTTCTGAGAGGACGCTTGCGGCAGGGCAGGAGAGAAGTTGGATGGCAAATTGGGACAGCTCTGGCCACAGGTCAAGCCTGCGCACCCAGTAGTTCAAGGGTTCCTCATCGCTGTTCACAGCAGTGTCTACATCCACACTTAAGGCCAGGTAGTCGGCTACCTGCCGTTCCAGGCGTTGGTGGAGGGTGGATCCGGAAGGGCTACGGCGAGGCGTTGGACTAAAGAACGTCCGCATGTCCGACATCACCATGAGATCGCTGGAGCGTCCTGTCTTTGACTGCGTGGACACGGGAGGAGGATTAGTGGCAGTGGTACCTTGCTGGCGTTGTGCCGTCACATCACCCTTAAAGGCATTGTAAAGCATAGTTGACAGCTGGTTCTGCATGTGCTGCATCCTTTCCACCTTCCGGTGAGTTGGTAACAGGTCCGCCACTTTGTGCCTGTACCGAGGGTCTAGTAGTGTGGCCACCCAGTACAGCTCATTCCCCTTGAGGTTTTTTATACGGGGGTCCCTCAACAGGCAGGACAGCATAAAAGACGACATCTGCACAAAGTCGGATCCAGTACCCTCCATCTCCTCTTGCTCTTCCTCAGTGACGTCAGGTAAGTCAACCTCCTCCCCCCAGCCGCGAACAATACCACGGGAAGGTTGAGCAGCACAAGCCCCTTGCGATGCCTGCTGAGGTTGTTCTCCTGCCGCTGTCCCCTCCTCCTCCTCCTCCTCCTCCCCCAAAGAAACACCTTGCTCATCATCCTCTGAGTCTGATTCGTCTTCTGCACACGACTTCTCTTCTTCCTCCTCCTCCCCCCTCTGTGCTGCCGCAGGTGTTGAGGAAACAGCTGGGTCTGATGAAAATTGGTCCCATGCCTGTTCCTGCCGTAACGGTTCCTGGTCACGCTCATTCACAGCTTCATCCGCCACTCTACGCACAGCACGCTCCAAGAAGTAAGCGTAGGGAATTAAGTCGCTGATGGTGCCCTCACTGCGGCTCACCAGGTTGGTCACCTCCTCAAACGGCCGCATGAGCCTGCATGCATGCATTCTCCATCAGTGTCCAGTTGTCGGGCCAGAACATCCCCATCTTCCCAGACTGTTTCATTCTACTGTAGTTGTAGAGGTAGTGGGTCACGGCTTTCTTCTGTTCTAGCAGGCGGGAGAACATGAGCAGGGTCGAGTTCCAGCGAGTCGGGCTATCGCAAATGAGGCGTCTCACCGGCATGTTGTTTTTGCGCTGAATTTCCGCAAAGCGTGCCATGGCTGTGTAAGACCGCCTCAAATGCCCACAGAACTTCCTGGCCTGCTTCAGGACATTCGCTAAGCCAGGGTACTTTGCCACAAATCTTTGAACCACTAGATTCATGACATGTGCCATGCAGGGTATGTGTGTCAGCTTCCCCATATGCAAAGCGGCAAGCAGATTGCTGCCGTTGTCGCACACCACGTTGCCTATCTCCAGGTGGTGCGGGGTCAGCCACTCATCCACCTGTTTCTTAAGAGCAGCCAGGAGAGCTGCTCCAGTGTGACTCTCCGCTTTGAGACAAGCCATGTCTAAGATGGCGTGACACCGTCGTACCTGGCATGCAGCATAGGCCCTGCGGAGCTGGGGCTGTGTAGCTGGAGAGGAGAACTGCCACTCAGCCAAGGAGGAGGAGGACAGCGAAGAGCATGTAGCAGGAGGAGAGGAGGTGGCAGGAGGCCTGCCTGCAAGCCGTGGAGGTGTCACAATTTGGTCCGCTGCGCCCTGCTTACCATCGTTCACCACCAGGTTCACCCAATGGGCTGTGTAGGTAATGTAGCGGCCCTGCCCGTGCTTGGCAGACCAGGCATCCGTGGTCAGGTGTACCCTTGACCCAACGCTCTTCGCAAGAGATTACACCACTTGCCTCTCAACTTCACGGTGCAGTTGGGGTATGGCCTTTCTCGAAAAAAAAATAAGTGCGGCCTGGCATCTTCCACTGCGGTGTTCCGATGGCCACAAATTTACGGAAGGCCTCAGAGTCCACCAGCCGGTATGGTAACAGCTGCCGAGCTAACAGTTCCGCCACGCCAGCTGTCAGACGCCGGGCAAGGGGGTGACTGGCCGAAATTGGCTTCTTCCGCTCAAACATTTCCTTCACGGACACCTGACTGCTGCTGTGGGCAGAGGAGCAGGAACCGCTCAAGGGCAGAGGCGGAGTGGAGGAGGGTGCCTGTGAAGGTGGAAGGGAGAAAGCGGCAGAAGCAGATAATGCACCTGATGGAGGAGGAAGAGGAGAAGGAGGGTGGCTTTGCTTTTGTGTGCTGCTGCTGCTTTTGCTCAGGTGGCCATCCCATTGCTGTTTGTGCCTTTTCTCCAGGTGCCTTCGTAAGGCACTTGTCCCTACGTGAGTGTTGGCCTTTCCACGGCTCAATTTTTGTTGGCAGAGCGAACAGATGGCTTTGCTCCGATCTGAGGCACACACATGAAAAAATTTCCACACCGCTGAGCCACCCTGGGATGTGGGCACTATGGGGACCTCAGCAGCTGATGCTGAAGGGCAAGTTGGCTGGCTGTACATAGGTGGCAATACATGGTGCCGGACACTGCCACCAGCTGTTTCTGACGAAGAGCTGCCCCAGCTTCTTTCAGCAACTTCTCTCCTCCTCCTACTCTCTGACTCCCCCTCTGAACTGTCCCCCTCTTCATCTCCTCTATTGGGTACATACAGAGGATCCCTATCATCGTCATCATCGTAATCATCCTGCCCAGCTTCGCTTGCCTCAGACAAATCCAAACATGCACCAACATCAGTAGGTCCTTCATCCTCCTTACACGTTACATCCATAATGTTGCCGCGTAACTCAGACATATGAGCTGGTGAAAATTCATCTAGCTGTAACAACAATGGCTGTGCATCAGTGATTTCACCACTAAATAATTCTTGCGAAGTGTCAAATGCAGCGGAAGTGGTGCTAGTAGTAGCGCTGGTGGCTGAGCAAGATGAGGTGTTCTGTGTCGCTAAATACTCAACCACGTCCTGACAATCTTGGGAGGTGATGGGACGTGCCTTCTTCCGAGCACTGTACTGTGGGCCAGGTCCACACGAAATTACATTTACACGACCTCGCGCAGACCTGCCGGGTGGCCTTCCTCTGGCTCTGCCACTACCTCTTCCTCTACCTGTTTTGTCCATATCGGGTATGCACGGAGTGGTATATCACACTGCGTGCACTCACGTAGGTAGGTGGGTTCACTTAACTGCACAGGTATGCACACTGATGCGGTGGGTTCACTGAACAGAACAGGTATACAGTGGCGGGTTCACAGAACAGGTATGCAGTGGCGGGTCCACTGAACAGAACAGGTATGCAGTGGCGGGTTCACTAAACAGAACAGGTATACAGTGGCGGTTCACTAAACAGAACAGGTATGCAGTGGCGGGTCCACTGAACAGAACAGGTATGCAGTGGCGGGTTCACTTAACTGCACAGGTATGCGCACTGATGCGGTGGGTTCACTGAACAGAACAGGTATGCAGTGGCGGGTTCACTAAACAGAACAGGTATACAGTGGCGGTTCACTAAACAGAACAGGTATGCAGTGGCGGGTCCACTGAACAGAACAGGTATGCAGTGGCGGGTTCACTAAACAGAACAGGTATGCAGTGGCGGGTCCACTGAACAGAACACGTATGCAGTGGTGGGTTCACTAAACAGAACAGGTATGCAGTGGCGGGTCCACTGAACAGAACAGGTATGCAGTGGCGGGTTCACTAAACAGAACAGGTATGCAGTGGCGGGCCCACTGAACAGAACAGGTATGCAGTGGCGGGTTCACTAAACAGAACTGGTATACAGTGGCGGTTCACTAAACAGAACAGGTATGCAGTGGCGGGTCCACTGAACAGAACAGGTATGCAGTGGCGGGTTCACTAAACAGAACAGGTATGCAGTGGCGGGTCCACTGAACAGAACACGTATGCAGTGGTGGGTTCACTAAACAGAACAGGTATGCAGTGGCGGGTCCACTGAACAGAACAGGTATGCAGTGGCGGGTTCACTAAACAGAACAGGTATGCAGTGGTGGGTCCACTGAACAGAACAGGTATGCAGTGGCGGGTTCACTAAACAGAACAGGTATACAGTGGCGGTTCACTAAACAGAACAGGTATGCAGTGGCGGGTCCACTGAACAGAACAGGTATGCAGTGGCGGGTTCACTTAACTGCACAGGTATGCGCACTGATGCGGTGGGTTCACTGAACAGAACAGGTATGCAGTGGCGGGTTCACTAAACAGAACAGGTATACAGTGGCGGTTCACTAAACAGAACAGGTATGCAGTGGCGGGTTCACTTAACTGCACAGGTATGCGCACTGATGCGGTGGGTTCACTGAACAGAACAGGTATGCAGTGGCGGGTTCACTAAACAGAACAGGTATACAGTGGCGGTTCACTAAACAGAACAGGTATGCAGTGGCGGGTCCACTGAACAGAACAGGTATGCAGTGGCGGTTCACTAAACAGAACAGGTATGCAGTGGCGGGTCCACTGAACAGAACAGGTATGCAGTGGCGGGTTCACTTAACTGCACAGGTATGCGCACTGATGCGGTGGGTCCACTGAACAGAACAGGTATGCAGTGGCGGGTTCACTAAACAGAACAGGTATACAGTGGCGGTTCACTAAACAGAACAGGTATGCAGTGGCGGGTCCACTGAACAGAACAGGTATGCAGTGGCGGGTTCACTTAACTGCACAGGTATGCGCACTGATGCGGTGGGTTCACTGAACAGAACAGGTATGCAGTGGCGGGTTCACTAAACAGAACAGGTATACAGTGGCGGTTCACTAAACAGAACAGGTATGCAGTGGCGGGTCCACTGAACAGAACAGGTATGCAGTGGCGGTTCACTAAACAGAACAGGTATGCAGTGGCGGGTCCACTGAACAGAACAGGTATGCAGTGGTGGGTTCACAGCACAGGTATGCAGTGGTGGGTTCACAGCACAGGTATGCAGTGGTGGGTTCACAGCACAGGTATGCAGTGGTGGGTTCAATGAACAGGTATACAGTGGCGGGTCCACTGAACAGAACAGGTATGCAGTGGTGGGTTCACAGCACAGGTATGCAGTGGTGGATTCACAGCACAGGTATGCAGTGGTGGGTTCACAGAACAGGTATGCAGCCAGACAGGAACAAGCTAAGCCTAACTAATCTTTCCCTGAGAGACAGTCTGCAGCAGCTCGCCCTACTCTGACTAATGCAGGCACACGAGTGGCCGTAATGGCCGCCGCTGCCTGCCTTATATAAGGGGGGGTGGGGCTCCAGGGGCTAGTGTAGCCTAATTGGCTACACTGGGCCTACTGACTGTGATGTAGAGGGTCAAAGTTGACCCTCCATGTGCATTATGGGGCGAACCGAACTTCCGCAAAGGTTCGCCTGCGGGACGCGAACGCGAACCACTGAAGTTCGCATGGAACCGTTCGCAGGCGAACCGTTCGGCCCAACTCTACAGGTGGAGCAATGGCTGACCCCGCACAAGCTTGAGATCGGCAACGTGGTGTGTGACAACGGCAGCAATTTGATTGCTGCGTTGAATTTGGGAAAGCTGACACACATACCCTGCATGGCACATGTGCTGAATCTGGTCGTGCAAAGATTTGTGTCCAAGTACCCAGGCTTAGAGGACGTCCTGAAGCAGGCCAGGAAGTTGTGTGGGCATTTCAGGCGCTCTTACAAGGCCATGGCACACTTTGCGGAGATTCAGCGTAGAAACAACTTGCCGGTGAGACGCCTGATTTGCGATAGCCCGACTCGCTGGAATTCCACCCTGCTGATGTTCTCTCGCCTGCTAGACCAGGAGAAAGCCGTCACCCACTACCGGTATCATTACAGCACAAGGACACAATCTGGGAGGATGGGGATGTTGTGGCCCAACAACTGGACACTGATGCGAAATGCATGCAGGGTCATGGAGCCTTTTGAGGAGGTGACCAAACTGGTGAGTCGCAATGAGGGCACCATCAGCGACTTGATCCCCTACGCCTACTTCCTGGAGCGTGCTGTGCGTAGAGTGGTGGATACAGCTGTGGAGGAGCGTGAACGAGAAGAGTTACGGCAGCAGGAGTCGTGGGAGCCATTTACACATGAACCCGATGTTCCCACAACACCTGCGGCACCACAGAGGGGGGAGGAGGAGGAGGAGGAAGAAGAGGAGTCGTGTGGGGAAGGAGAGGAGTAAGACTCTGATGATGGTGATGATGAGGAAGGTGTTTCTGTGGAGGAGGAAGAGGCAGCGGAAGAAGAACAACCGCAGCAGCCGTCACAGGGGGCTTCTGCTGCACCACGTTCCCGTGGTATTGTTCGTGGCTGGGGGGAGGAAGAGGAGTTGCGTCCCGTCACTGAGGAAGAGCAAGAGGAGATGGAGAGTACGTCTGCATCCAGCTTTGTGCAGATGTCCTCTTTCATGTTGTCCAGCCTGTTGAGGGACCCCCGTATCAAAAAACTAAAGACGAATGACCTGTACTGGGTGGCCATGCTACTAGACCCTCGGTACAGGCACAAAGTGGCGGACCTCTTAGCAACTCAACAAAAGGCGGAAAGGATGCAGCACTTGCAGAACAAGCTGTCGATGATGCTTTACAATGCATTTAAGGGTGATGTGGCTGCACAACGCAATCAAGGTACCACTGGCAGTAACCCTCCTCCTCCCAAGTCCACGCAGGCAAGAACAGGACGCTCCAGCGATCTCAGGGTGATGTCGGACATGCGGACGTTCTTTAGTCCAACTCCTTGCCATAGTCCTTCCGGATCCACCCTCCACCAACGCCTGGACCGGCAGGTAGCCGACTACCTGGCCTTGAGTGTGGATGTAGACTCTGCGAAAAGCGACGATGAACCCTTGGACTACTGGTTGCGCAGGATTGACCTGTGGCCAGAGCTGTCCCAATTTGCCATACAACTTCTCTCTTGCCCTGCCGCAAGCGTCCTGTCAGAAAGGACCTTCAGTGCAGCTGGAGGCATAGTTACTGAGAAGAGAAGTCGCCTAAGTCACGACAGTGTTCAGTACCCGACCTTTATCAAGATGAATGAGGAATAGATCCCGGAGGGCTACTGCACGACCGAAGACTAAGTCAGTCCCCACACACAGCATCTCTGCCTGCAGGCCGCTTGACTGCTTTCTCCGCCACCACCAACAGGGTCCAGGACTCTAGGCGGATTCCTGAATTTATAAGGCCGCTGCTAGCAGCGGCCGCTACACTAATTTTTCTGGTGCGTGTACATGCCTGCCTAATTTTTCTGGCTGCACTGCGGGCGGCTGCAACAACAAAACAAAAGGCATGTACATGTGCCCATCCCCCTTCATGATCATTACCTTGCCGCGGTGAAGGGGCTTGCGCATCACAATGAAGCAATGACCGCCGGCTATTTGAGTGTCTCGGGTGGGGGTGGCACACAAAAGATAATAAGGTCGTTGCTTCATTGTGGTCAGACCAAATTTGATCAGCTGGACAGTCACTGTTGTTCTATCATTGAGCTACCACAGCCCGGCGACCATATGGGCTTGAAAAACGCCACGGCCTACACTCTGGCCACGGTGCACACCAGTCCAGTACGGCCGTCACTACGCAAACAGCTGTTTGCGCTGCGTTACACAGTGAGTTTGGTGTGTCAGTGTGTAGCAGAACTCTAATTACACTCCCTGATTGATGTATACCCATGCAAGACGTTTTAAAGCACTTTAGGCCTGCAATTTAGCATTCGATGTGATTTCTGCCCTTAAAATGCTGCTTTGCGTCAAATCCAGATTTTTCCCCGGGACTTTGGGCATGTATCCCACTCCGCCATGCCCCCCTCCAGGTGTTAGACCCCTTGAAACATCTTTTCGATCACTTTTGTGGCCAGCATAATTTTTTCTATTTTTGAAAGTTCGCATCCCCATTGAAGTCTATTGCGGTTCGCGAACTTTTCCGCGAACCGAACCTTCCGCAGAAGTTCGCGAACCGAAAATCGGAGGTTCGCGACATCTCTAATTGCCAGATCACTATTCAGAATTTACAGACGTATTCTGTCCCAAGTCAGCAGATAAACTTCCTCCACACCGTCCCTTTGATTGCCCCATTGATCTTAGGTCTGGTTGTATGCCCCCTAGAGGTCATCTCTATAACTTATCTGGGCCAGAGAAATTGGCCATGCAGGAATACATCCGAGAAAACTTAGCTAAAGGTTTTTTTCGCCCTTCTCGATCCCTGGCCAGGGCAGGGTTCTTTTTTGTGAAAAAGAAAGATGGTGGTCTACGCCCTTGCATTGACTATTGGGGCTTAAATAAAATCACAGTAAAAAATCACTTATCCTTTGCCGTCAATAGACGATTTGTTTACTCAAGTCACCAATGCTAAGATTTTTTCAAAGTTGGATCTGAGGGGTGCTTACAACCTTGTGCGAATCAGGGACGGTGATGAATGGAAGACGGCCTTTAACACACCCGACGGGCATTACGAGTACCTAGTGATGCCTTTCGGGTTGTGTAATGCACCGGCCGTCTTTCAAGAACTGATCAATGAGGTCTTCAGAGAGGTATTGGGCAAATTCGTCTTGGTATACTTAGATGACATTCTAATTTTCTCGTCTAACCTCTCAGAGCACAGAGATCATGTTAAGTTTGTGTTACGAAAATTGAGACAAAACATGCTGTACGCTAAACTGGAGAAATGCATATTTGAAGTGACCTCTGTCGCCTTTCTAGGGTACATCATTTCAACCTCTGGCCTCTCTATGGACCCTGGGAAAGTTTCAGCTGTGTTAGATTGGCCTCAATCTGTGGGATTGAAGGCTCTCCAGAGGTTCCTGGGGTTCGCTAACTACTACAGAAGGTTCATAAAGGGGTACTCTACGGTGATCTCACCTCTCACCAGTCTCACAAAGAAAGGGGCAGATACTCACCACTGGTCCCCTGAGGCCCATGCTGCTTTCTCCACGTTAAAGAAATTGTTCTGTACTGCACTCATTTTGAAACACGTTGACACCACCTTCCCCTTTATTGTGGAGTTAGATGCCTCAGAGGTAGGGGTAGGGGCTGTGCTGTCTCAGCGTTCTGTGTTGCAGGGAAAGCTACACCCCTGTGCCTATTTTTCACGTAGGTTTTCACCCGCTGAGAAAAAGTACGATATAGGCAATAGGGAACTTCTAGCCATTAAGTTGGCCTTTGAGGAATGGCGACATTGGCTAGAGGGTGCAGAACATACCATTACTGTCTATACTGACCACAAGAATTTGGAGTACATTGAGGGCGCTAAGAGACTTAGCCCCTGACAGGCTCGGTGGTCATTGTTCTTCTCGAGATTCAGATTTGTAATCACGTACACCCCTGGTAGTAAAAACATCAAAGCTGATGCTTTGTCCAGATGTTTTGAGCCCGAGACAGCACAGCCCTCAGACCCAGAAACCATTCTGCCGCAGAAAGTGGTTCTGGCCGCCACTGAGACCTGGAGGGACTGGACTAAAATGTTGAGTCCGTTCCAACAGGATGTACCTGAGGGAAAGCCTGAAGGGGTGATGTTTGTACCACTGCCTTTTCGTCTACAAATACTGCAGTTGTTTCATTCTCACAAGAATGCTGGGCATTCTGGAGCCACCAGAACTCAGGACCTTGTAGCAAGATGTGTCTGGTGGCCTTCATTGACAACTGACTGCAAAGAGTATGTAAGAGAATGTGCAGTGTGTGCAAGAAGCAAACCCTCCCGTCAGGCACCTGTTGGGACATTACAATCACTGCCAGTCCCGAAGGAACCATGGACCCATCTGTCCATGGATTTTGTGTGCGAACTCCCTAGGTCTGAAGGCATGACGGTCATTTGGGTGGTAGTCAATCGTTTTAGCAAGATGGCCCATTTTGTCCCCCTGAAAGGACTCCCCTCGGCCCAGGAGTTGGCCGATCTCTTCGTCCAACATGTTTTCCGGCTGCATGGCATTCCGGAAAATATAGTGTCAGATCGGGGAGTCCAATTTGTTTCTAAATTCTGGAGGGCATTCTGCCAGCAGTTAGACATGGAGCTATCTTTCTCATCAGGCTACCACCCACAGACCAATGGCCAGCCCGAGAGAACCAATCAGTCTCTGGAACAGTTTTTGAGATGTTATGTGGCAGATGTTCAAACTGACTGGGTTAAATTCCTGCCATTTGCAGAATTTGCACACAACAACTTGAGGAGCTCCTCCTCAGGCTTTTCTCCATTCCAGGTGGTGACTGGAAGGTCACCTAAGTTCACCCCATTGCCAGTGGCTGCCACCCCGTTTCCAGCCCTGGAGGATTGGCAAAGGTCCTTGAAGCAGACGTGGGGAATGGTAGAAAGAAACTTGAGGAGGGCTTTTCAGAGTCAGAAGAAACAGGCTGATAAAAGCCGTTCCATTGAGTGGAAGTTTCTTCAAGGTGACTCGGTCTGGGTGTCTGGGAGACATTTGGCTCTGAAGCAACTGTCTCCCAAGTTAGGTCCCAGATTTGTGGGTCCGTTTCCTGTGATAAGGAAAATCAATGATGTCACTTACGCCACTGATCTCCCCGCCAGCATGCGGGGTGTGAGATCTTTCCATGTGTCCTTGCTCAAGCAGGCAGTGCACGTGGATTCCGCTCCCCCCCCCCCCCCCCGTGTTGATTGATGACCAACCTGAGTATGAGATTGAGAAGATTCTTGACTCCCGACTTGTGCAGAACTCCGTGCAGTATTTGGTGCATTGGAAAGGGTATGGCATTGAGGAGAGAACTTGGGTGCCAGAATGTCACATGCATGCAGAGGAGTTAAAAAAGGAGTTTCATAACTTACATCCTGAGAAGCCAGGCAGGAGATGTCCGGAGTCCACTCCTCGGGGCGGTTTGCACGCGGAAGCGTGTTTGATAGCAGGGCAGAACGCGGAAAAGCCGCCGCATGCAACAACAGTAAGGCGGCTGGTTCCGCGTCCAGCGCGGCGGTTTGCACGCGGCAGCGTGTGTCTGGTGTGGCTGAGTCTGTTAGTGCACATAGACTTAGGAATACACGCGCGCGCGCTGATAGGCAGAATTCTTATACTAAGCAGGAAGAGTCAGCTGACCACGCCGATCAGCTGACTTCTGAGCTGGATACTATTGGTTGAGCAATTAGGGGTGGTGCTGGAGAGCACTACTTCATATATAGTTCCTGCTGGTCACTTACAAGTTGTCTGCCGTTGCGATCACTACGTGGAAGCACTCAGACCTAGTCAGATCCTCAGTGTGTTTGAACCAGGTGGACCTGGGAATACACACTTAGCCAGATTATTTGAATTGTATTCTGTTTATGCTTAAGCTAGTTCCAGGGTGTAGAGACCAAGGACCTCACACCCAGCTTAGGGAACTGTATTATCTGTGTTATACTTCAGACTAGTTCCAGGGTGTAGAGACCAAGGACCTCACACCCAGCTTAGGGAACTGTGTTATCATCTGTGTTATACTTCAGACTAGTTCCAGGGTGCTGAGACTACGGACCTCGCACCCAGTCTAAGGAATACTGTATTATCATCTGTGTATTCTTCAGACTAGTTCCGGGGTGCTGAGACCAAGGACCTCGCACCCAGAATAGGCATTGTTTGATATATGTTATGACTTATAGCTTTTCTGACTACTCCTCTGTCTTCTGATTCGGTACCTCGTATATCTGATATTCCGTTGGCAGACCCTGCTTGACTTGGATACCGAATCAGCCTTCTGTCTTTGTACTTTATCTGTCAGTGTGTTGCCGACCCGGCGTGCCCGACCTCGAGAGCTATCTCTCCCCTTAAAAGAGATAGTCTCCAGATCAGATAGTGGCATCCATCTTAGGTGTCATTCACTCCTAGGTCCTTCCCGTCTCCAGCCTGACTCCTCCCCCCGGAGAGCCTCAGGCTGCTGGAAGGTTCCTGTTCTCCCAGAGCTGTGTCTCTATATTGTATACCACCTGCTCAGCAGGTACATTACTCAAAGTATTACTGTTACACCAAACACTCACTTATCCTTAGATGTCCAGAGGTTAGCAATATATCTGATTATCGGTGATACTGCAGATCATCAATAATCGGGTATATATCTGCATTCTTGGTGATACTGCAGATCACCAATAATCAGATTCTCTCTGCGTGCTGACACCAATCCTTACACCTCTTTTCCTGTACTTTTACCCCTGGGATGAGGAGTGGTCTAACAGCATTATATTTTAAACCGCCATGACCCAGCCCATTAAATTACTTTCCATTAACTTTCAAGGCCTTAACTCTCCTCTAAAAACATCAAAAGCATTCCTACATTTCCATAAACTCCAAGCTGATATTTTATGCGCTCAGGAAACACACTTTATCTCCACAAAAAAACCTAAATTCCTACACAAGAACTATAGGCAAACCTATTAGTGCATCAGTAAAAAAAAATTCTTATAGCGCTAAGAAACACTTTCAGCCAACAGTAGTGCGTGTGTACGTGCTGTTGGCAGACTGATAAGGTTGTTTATGAACGATACTCTCAGCGGATCGTTCAAAAACAGCCTTATTAGTCCGCCGACAGTGCGTACACACGTGCTACTGTCGGCTGAAAGTCCGCCCAGAAGGAGAGGCTGACGGACCCGTCGTTGGCGGCCTTAGTGCGTGTGTCCACACCTTAATACTAAACAAGCTCCTTTTCTCTCCCATCTTTTACTAGTTATCTCTTCACATTCCAGAGGTATAACTATAATCTGTAGCGACACGAACCATGGTCTCAATACCTGCTGGGACAAGTAATCTAACAAAATCACCAAGGATAACTCTGAAAACAAGCAATCTGAAAAGATACATAACATCTTCCAATCTTATTGACATCTAGCGGGAATGTAATCCGTTTAAACGGAACTTTACTTACTATTCAAAATCACATTCCTTCTTTTCCAGAATAGATCACTGCTGGATAGATAGCTCGGCACTTCCTCTCATACGCTCAGCAATAATTCACCCAATTTCATGGTCAGACCACGATATGAACATAATCTCCCTCTTATTGTTAATACAACGCCCTACAGAATACAGATGGACTCTTAACCGATACCTCCTCATTGACGAAGCCAACATCCAACAAATAAAAGCCCAACTAACAGAATATTTTGAAATAAAGTGGGGATCTCTCTGATTTAACAATATGGGTAGAGATAGCCCGAACAGTTCGCCGGCGAACGGTTCCCGGCGAACTTCCGGTGGTCCTCTCCACCTGCTACCACCTCTTCGCTGTCGTCATCCTCCTCCTCCTCCTTGGCTGGTGCCGCGATCTCCTCTCCAGCTACACAGCCCCATCTCCCAAGGGCCTATTCTGCATGCCAGGTAAGACGGTGTCACGCCATCTTTGACATGTCTTGACTCAAAGCGGAGAGTCTCTCTGGAGCAGCTCTCCTGGCTGCTCTTAACAAACAGGTGGATCGGTGGCTGACCCCGCACCAGCTGGAGATCGGCAACGTGGTGTGTGACAATGGCAGCAATCTCCTTTCCTCTTTGACAAGACAAGACAAGACAAATAACATTTATATCGCGCTTTTCTCCTGGCAGACTCAAAGCGCCAGAGCAGCAGCCACTAGGGCGCGCTCTATAGGCAGTAGCAGTGTTAGGGAGACTTGCCAAAGGTCTCCTACTGAATTAGTGCTGGCTTACTGAACAGGCAGAGCCGAGATTCGAACCCTGGTCTCCCGTGTCAGAGGCAGAGCCCTTAACCATTACACCATCCAGCCACCAATTTGGGAAAGCTGACACATGTACCTTGCATGGCACATGTGCTGAATCTAGTCATTCAAAGATTTGTGTCAAAGTACCCAGGACGTCCTGAAGCAGGACAAGTTGTGTGGGCATTTCAGGCAGTCTTCCACGGCCATGGCACGCTTTGCGGACATTCAGCGGAGAAACAACTTGCCGGTGAGACGCTTGATATGTGATAGCCCGACTCGCTGGAATTCGACCCTGGTCATGTTCTCTCGCCTGCTAGAACAGGAGAAAGCTGTCACCCAGTACCTGTACAATTACAGTAAAAGGACACAATCTGGGGAGATGGGGATATTGTGGCCCAAGAACTGGACACTGAAGCGAAATGCATGCAGGTTCATGCGGCCGTTTGAGGAGGTGACCAACCTGGTGAGTCGCAGTGAAGGCACCAGCAGCGACTAGATCCCGTACGCTTACTTCCTGGAGTGTGCCGTGCGTAGAGTGGTGGATCAAGCTGTGGAGGAGCGTGAAGAGGAACAGTTGTGGGAGCAATTTTCATCAGAACCAGATGTTTCCTCAACACTTGCGGCAGCACAGAGGGGGGAGGAGGAGGAAGAGTCGTGTGGGGAAGAGGAGACAGACTCGGATGATGAGGAAGGTGTTTCTTTGGAGGAGGCGGCGGAAGAACAACCGCAGCAGGTGTCACAGGGGGCTTGTGCTGCTCAACGTTCCCGTGGTATTGTTCATGGCTGGGGGAGGACTTACCTGATGTCACTGAGGAAGAGCAAGAGGAGATGGATAGTACGTCTGGATCCAACTTTGTGCAGATGGCGTCTTTCATGCTGTCCAGCCTGTTGAGGGACCCCCGTATAAAAAAACTCAAGGGGAATGACCTGGACTGGGTGGCAACGCTAATAGACCCTCGGTATAGGTACAAAGTGGCGGACATGTTACCAACTCACCTGAAGGCAGAAAGGATGCAGCACATGCAGAACAAGCTGGCAAGTATGTTTACAATGCGTATAACCAGGTTTGGCAGTGAATGACAGGCACCCCCCAGGTTAGGTAGTGAGTGACAGGGACCCCCAGGTTAGGTAGTGAGTGACAGGCACCCCCCAGGTTAGGTAGTGAGTGAAAGGGACCCCCAGGTTAGGTAGTGTTTGACAGGTGCCCCCCAGGTTAGGTAGTGACAGGGACCCCCAGGTTAGGTAGTGAGTGAAAGGGACCCCCAGGTTAGATAGTGACAGGCACCCCCCAGGTTAGGTAGTGAGTGACAGGCGCCCTGGGTTTATATGAAAAGGGCGCCTGTAAAAAAGGGCGCCTAGTGTAGCCCATATAATAACTTCGGCTACAAAAAAGGCGCCTGGTGTAGCCCATATAAAAACTTTGGCTACAAAAAAGGCGCCTGGTGTAGCCCATATAAAAACTTCGGCTACAAAAAAGGCACCTGGTGTAGCCCAAATAAAAACTTCGGCTACAAAAAAACTCCGGGACGTGTTAATTACTATTCCCCCTCCAGGCCGCCATGGATAGTGGGGGAATGAAATAATTCGGCTTCCAGCGCCTGTAGCCTATATCAAAACTCAGCCGAATAAAAAATATGGGCTACAAAGGGGTGCCCTACTGTAGCCGAAAACCTTGTAGCCGAAGAATATGGGTTACAAAGGGGCGCCCTTTTGCAGTTGAAAACCTTGTAGCCGAAAAAATATGGGCTACAAAGGGGCGCCCGCTTGTAGCCTATATGAAAAATCGGGCACCCTTTTCTACACCTTGTAGCCCATATTTCCAGATATAACTTTGATGTCTATGGCCGCGCCCTTTTCATACAGGCAGCTCAGGCGCTCTTTTCAACCGATACCAGCGCCCACCATGTTAGGTAGTGAGTGATAAGGACCCCCAGGTTAGGTAGTGAGTGACAGGGACCCTCAGGTTAAGTAGTGACAGGGACCCCCAGTTAGGTAGTGAGTGACAGGTGCACTCCCTCACCTGACAGCCAGCAGCAGCGTCAGACCTCGATCACTGGGTGACCTGACCAGTTAGAGCGGGCGCCGGGCACACCACGCTGTTTATGCGGAAGTGATGTCACTTCCGCATATCAGTGCGGTGTCCACTAGGTCCTAGCGCCCGCACTAGTGGTCGCCCGGTGATCGAGGTCTGACGCTGCTGGCTGTCTGGCAGTGGGTAGCCAGGGGGGGGGGGACAGCGGGGCTGGAGCACCCCTAGAAATAGATTTGGGCCCCCCAGGACATTTTGTGGGCGGCCCTCCTAAAATAGGGCTAGCGACTTCCCTGATTCTTCTCGTCCATAAGGTGAAAAATATCGCTGGCTGAAATGGTTAACCCCTTCCAGACCACCTAACGCCAATAGGCATGGGGAAGGTGGAAGCCACAGGACCGCCTAACCCTAAAAGGCGTTAAGAGTGGTGGGCGGAGATTAGCGGGGATCGTGCGTGCTGATGTGCGCACATCCCCGCTTGAGTGATGGAGCTCCGCTCCATCATCAGTCTACCTGCAGCAATCGCCGATAGCAGACTGTTAGACGGTGAAACCACCATCTATTTACTTTGTACAGCGCTGCGATCTACTGCAGCACTGTACAGGGTGTCCCCTGGAGAGGCTACGATAGCGATCCCCTCTCATAGGCTGATGCCTATGAGAGAGGATGGGCATGATTGGCTGTTTGGGGAGGGGAAATAAATACAAAATAGAGAAATTTATTTTAAAAAATACAAATAAATAAAAGATAAATAAATAAACATGACACCAGCGATCAGAGCCCACCAACAGAAAGCTCTGTTGGTGGGCAGAAAAGGGGGGGGGGGAATTCATTTGCATGCTAAGTGATATGGCTCTGCAGCAAGCTATTAAAGCTGCAGAGCACTAAATTGTAAAACATAGCCTGGTCACTAGGGTGTAAGCATCAAGCGGTTAAAAGAGAAAAGAAGTAATTGCGGGGGGGGGGGGGGGGGGGGGCATCTGGGTGAGCAGCTCTTTTTTTTTTTTTTTTTTTACAGGCTTTATCGGCAGGATGCAAGTTGCTAAAGATGTTCTATGATGGGCTGAAGTAAGATCTGCAAGATGTTCTCAGTTGCGGCATCTCACACTGCATTTGCCATTGGCTGATCATATTTTCCAATGCTGTTGACTGAGAAGTTTTTCTTCCTTGGAAATATTTTCTATGCCTAAAATATCTTGATGCACTGTTATTATGTAAAACACCAACGGTTAGGTTTATAAGTTTTTGCACATCAATAAAATTTACTGAAACAGGCTCAATTTGTACTGTAAAATAGCACTTGCACAGACAACCAGCACTGGTGCAGCTCTCTCAGCACTTAATCACACGGCAAGGAGGACATTTTAAAATGGCTGCCACCTTATATATGGGAGGGGTGGGCAAAAACGCCCCTCATTTGATTGGTTGCTAGGGCCTCTGCTGGGGGCTCTGTGATTGGTCCATGAGTGCATTTCCGTAGTTATGACTTGAAGTGCTCGAAAAATGATGACTCGCAATCAAAATTTTAAGTTCTTACGAGTGTTTTCAAGTCCAACCGTAATCCCCATTTGTGATCAACTACAAATGTCTGTTTTGACATCGAAATTGCCGACTGAAATTACCCCTACTCGTAATTTGGACCTCGTAACAAGCACCACTATTAAAGTAACTTGAGAGCTTAGCGAAGCTAGGGCGAGAAGGGGCGTGACCGGGTGGGCTCTGAGCTGGACTGTCCAAGAACAATAGGGTCGCCAGGTGTGAAGGAGGGGTGAAGTGTCCTGGCCAGGGCCAGGACACTATAAGACCAGGGGGCTGGCCAGGCAGCCTTCCTTTTGGGATCGTGTGGATACAGCAAACTTCGCTGGAGCAAAGGCTGGGGTAAGTGCAGACTTTTTCTTATTAGGCCTTAGCCAGCAATCCCTCCCCAACCTTTACCCAGCATCAGGCACCCAAAAAACAGCAGCATCCCCTTCCTTGCGGATACCTGCAAGTCCGCTGACCTGCAGATTCCACCTACCCATCCATCCCCTCCCAGGCTGCTGCTGGGCACTCCAGGCCTCCCTCCCAGCCCCGGCAGCTTCAGGTGCCCTCCATCCCATTCATCTCAGCCCTGCCATCTCAGCATCCCGGCCCTGTCATCCCTTCCCTACACCCCGGCCCATCCATCCCATCCATCCCCTTGCCCCCAATAAACCTCCTCCCTCCCCATCCCCAGCAGCGTACAGAACAAAAGTGGCAGGGACAGCCATGGATGCCTCCAGGCAACTGCTTTGGGACCGAGTGCGGGCCTTGCCAGGGGAGCAGGGGATGCAGTGGTTGCAGACTCAGCTCACTAACCTGGCTGGGGCTCCGCGTTCAGAGAGCACTAGGAGGAGGAGGCCAGCGGTCCGCTTGAGCCCCGCAGGCTCGCCAGCAAGGAGCAGGAGGCGGGGGGAGGAAGGTCCCATCGTGGCAGAGGCCTGCGCGCAGGGGCGTCGCTAGCCCTGTTTTAGGGGGGCACGTGCCCCCAATCTTTCCTGGGGTGCCACGGATCTCCGCCCGGCCGCCCCCTCTGTCAAGACTCAGCGGCTCCCTCCAGCCGCCGCGTCACTGACAGTCTCAGACCTCAGGATCAGGCGGCGAGCCGGCGACCAATCGTGCAGGCGCTACGACCCAGCGCCCGCACTGATATGCGGAAGTGACATCACTTCCGCATATCGAGCGGGTGCGTCCAGCGCCCGCTCGTACATCTGGTCGGGTCGCCGCTGATCCTGAGGTCTGCTGAGAGGTAGGGGGGGGGGGGGGAGCGGCGGCGGCTAGAGGGGGGGCCTCCCTGTCACTCACTCACTCACTCACCAAAGGGGCTCCCTGGCACGCACTCACTCCCTAAAGGGGCTCCCTGGCACGCACTCACTCCCTAAAGGGGCTCCCTGTCACTCACTCACTGCCTAAAGGGGCTCCCTGTCACTCACTCACTCCCTAAAGGGGCTCCCTGTCACTCACTCACTCCCTAAAGGGGCTCCCTGTCACTCACTCACTCCCTAAAGGGGGTTCCTGTCACTCACTCACTCACTCCCTAAAGGGGCTCCCTGTCACTCACTCACTCCCTAAAGGGGCTCCCCTGGCACTCACTCACTCCCTAAAGGGGCTCCCTGGCACTCACTCACTCCCTAAAGGGGCTCCCTGGCACGCACTCACTCCCTAAAGGGGCTCCCTGGCACTCACTCCCTAAAGGGGCTCCCTGTCACTTACTCACTCCCTAAAGGGGCTCCCTGTCACTCACTCACTCCCTAAAGGGGCTCCCTGGCACGCACCCACTCCCTAAAGGGGCTCCCTGGCACGCACTCACTCCCTAAAGGGGCTCCCTGTCACTCACTCACTCCCTAAAGGGGCTCCCTGTCACTCACTCACTCCCTAAAGGGGCTCCCTGGCACGCACCCACTCCCTAAAGGGGCTCCCTGGCACGCACTCACTCCCTAAAGGAGCTCCCTGGCACGCACCCACTCCCTAAAGGGGCTCCCTGGCACGCACCCACTCCCTAAAGGGGCTCCCTGGCACACACCCACTCCCTAAAGGGGCTCCCTGGCACGCACTCACTCCCTAAAGGGGCTCCCTGTCACTCACTCACTCCCTCAAGGGGCTCCCTGTCACTCACTCCCTAAAGGGGCTCCCTGTCACTCACTCACTCCCTAAAGGGGCTCCCTGTCACTCACTCCCTAAAGGGGCTCCCTGTCACTCACTCACTCCCTAAAGGGGCTCCCTGTCACTCACTCACTCCCTAAAGGGGCTCCCTGTCACTCACTCCCTAAAGGGGCTCCCTGGCACGCACTCACTCCCTAAAGGGGCTCCCTGGCACGCACTCACTTCCTAAAGGGGCTCCCTGGCACTCACTCACTTCCTAAAGGGGCTCCCTGGCACTCACTCACTCCCTAAAGGGGCTCCCTGGCACGCACCCACTCCCTAAAGGGGCTCCCTGGCACACACTCACTCCCTAAAGTGGCTCCCTGGCACGCACCCACTCCCTAAACGGGCTCCCTGGCACGCACCCACTCCCTAAAGGGGCTCCCTGGCACGCACTCACTCCCTAAAGGGGCTCCCTGTCACTCACTCACTCCCTAAAGGGGCTCCCTGTCACTCACTCACTCCCTAAAGGGGCTCCCTGTCACTCACTCCCTAAAGGGGCTCCCTGTCACTCACTCACTCCCTAAAGGGGCTCCCTGTCACTCACTCACTCCCTAAAGGGGCTCCCTGTCACTCACTCACTCCCTAAAGGGGCTCCCTGTCACTCACTCCCTAAAGGGCCTCGCTGTCACTCACTCACTCCCTAAAGGGGCTCCCTGTCACTCACTCACTGCCTAAAGGGGCTCCCTGTCACTCACTCACTGCCTAAAGGGGCTTCCTGTCACTCACTCACTGCCTAAAGGGGCTCCCTGGCACTCACTCACTGCCTAAAGGGGCTTCCTGTCACTCACTCACTGCCTAAAGGGGCTCCCTGGCACTCACTCACTACCTAAAGGTGCTCCCTGTCACTCACTATCGGGGTCCCTGTCACTCACTACCTAACTGGAGGCACCTGTCACTCACTAGCTAACCTGGGGGTCCCTGTCACTCACTACCTAACTTGGGGGGGCTACCATATTAAGGGGGCATTCTGCCTATTTATGTGAAATGCTGTCTATTTATGTGCCTCATGACTGCTGAATGTGTCTTGTTGGGAGCCTTATGATTTGTTGGGGGCCTCATGATTGCTGAATTTGTCTTGTTGGGGGCCTCATAATTTGTTGGGGGCCTCATGATTGATGAATTTGTCTTGTTGGGGGCCTCATGATTGCTGAATTTGTCTTGTTGGGGGCCTCATTATTTGTTGGAGGCCTCATGATTGCTGAATTTGTCTTGTTGGGGGCCTCCTGATTTGTTGGGGGCCTCATGATTGCTGAATATGTCTTGTTGGGGGTCACATGATTGCTAACTGCGAGACTATGGGAAAAGCTGAATCCTTATCATATGAGACAATAGCATTAAACCTACTTTTTTAGCGTTTTAAAACAGAAAATAAAACTGGGAGGTTCTAAAAAATTGAATACATTTTTCAGGAGTGGGATGGATGAAATTGTTTATCTTCACAGTTTATTTTCAACTTGGATTTTCCATAATGTTCATGTATGAGTTAAAACGTTTGTACAGTATTTAGTTTAAATTGCTGTTGCCACTTTGCGATAGATACCGGTAAGTGACTTTTGGGTTGCAGTTTGGGCACTCGGCCTCCAAAAGGTTCGCCACCACTGTCCTAATCTGATGTCCCACCATTGCTAGGTTCATGTAAATTTGTCTCCACCCGTTACCACACCTATATTCTGGTCCATGGCCCACCCATTTTTTGGTGCGGAGCGATAAGCACGCCGCACAACGTGATCGTCATATTTTTGGCACGCTAGCTGCAGTGTGCTGAATTCTGCTGCCTACAGTATGTACAGTATACGCTGTTCTCTAGTGCTTGCACTGTGTGCTGATTTACCTCCAGTGTGTACAGTGTAAGGTGCTACTCTGTGCCTTTATTGATTGTAAACCAGCTGTATTGTATGCTGATCCCTGCTACTTTCAGTATGTACAGTATTAGCTGTAAAGCCTGGTACACACATACAATTTTGATTAGCCAATTTTAGCTCTGTTCATAAAATTCATTGTCTGTTGGCCCACTTACTGCACGGGGGTGGGAAATTGGGGGTCAGTGATTGACCAATCAAAATTGTATGTGCGTATACATCTTTGATCTATGCCTATACTGATTGTAAATGATCGAAATAAAGGACAGGGGGCTCCGTCCAATATTTCGATGGGCAGGCCCGTTATCCGTAGCTTACACCGCTGCTAAGTTCATGTACATTTGGCCCCACCCATGGCCACGCCCACTCACCGCATGGCCACGCCCATTTTTGCCGCGGCATGTACCTCCCCGCCTGGTGCCCACAGGTGCCACTGATCTCCAAGGACCCTAGAAACGCCCCTGCCTGCGCGGCTGGCGGCGTGCCCCAGTCCCAATCCGTGGGTGGGCAGGTGGCAGCAGTGGCGGGGTCCCGGGGAGAACTGGGCAAGCAGGCGGGGGGTGGCCCAAGGGGGGAATCCAGCCGGTCCGGGGAGAGCTGCGCATTCGGCTCGCCACAGCCCGCAGGAACACGCCCCCTCCTTCCCACTGGGGCAAGCCAAAATGGCCGCTACCCGGAGCTCCAAGAAAATGGCCGCCGCACGGAGCTCCGGCAAGATGGCCGCCGCCAGGGCTGTACAAGCCCACCACAAAATGGCCGCCGCCAGAGCAGGGCGAAACTGAGCCCTGGTCAGCGCGGCCCGGAAGGGAAGATAGCCAGCGGTGGGGCCTACAAAGGCCCATCTTCAACCCCCCCAGTCCACCTCTTGCCCAATCCACCCCCAGCTAGCAGGCACCCGAACCCCCACCCCCGGAGGCCACACAAGCAGGGCTGCTGAGGAGGACCCAGAGTAGATCTGGGTCCACAAGACGATGGCCAGAAAGAAGGGCCATCGCACAGCCAGCTCCCCGAACGGGGGGCCACCAGGGGGAGACACGGGCCACCGACCAGGGGGCTCAGGGGGGCAGACAGACGCTGGACAGGGCAGGGCAGGGGCCAAGGGGGCGGGGGGAAGCAGAAGGGTCCAGAAGCAGCGGGCGGGGGGCCACTAGATGCCAGGGCGGGGGCCACGGTGCAGCATGGGGGGCCCGGCGGGGCAGTAGGGGTCAAAGGCAGCAGCAGCAGGCGGGGAGTACCAGGGAGGGGAGTTCGGGGGAGGGAAGAGGGGAGAGCGAGGGGAAGGGAGAACCAAAGGATGAGCAGGAACAAGGCTTGGACCAGTAGGAGGAAGGTTGGGGACATCAAGAGGCTGCGGGGGACGCGACGACATGGCAACGACAGGGCGCCCGGCAGCAATATAACTGGGCGGAAGGGGTCTCCTCTTTGTTATTACCCCCACAGGTCACCCACCAAGGCTCCGGGGAGCAAATAGCTCAGGGGCCACATGGAAGGGAAGGACCAGCGGCACCTCCAGAATCGGACAACGGGACAGGTGAGATTAATGGATTAATTGCTAATAAAATGCCCGTGCCTAGAGCGGCTAGTGTTGTTTCCCAGGACGTGGACCAGCGGACTTTGCTGCTGGAAATTTTAAATGCCATTAAGGCGAATAAGACAACGCACCAGGTGGGGGCCTAGGGCGGGGGAGAGGAAGCAGGGCCCGCGAAACAGGCAGAAGGGAACGGCTTGGTCCCAGAGCTGGGGAATGGTCAACCGCCGGTCGTAGCAACACCAGGGGTGGGAGCAACCGAGAAATCTGAACGGCCACCCCGAGTGGCCGATTCGGCTAAGAGCAGCATCTATGTCTGTTTCGCGGGTCCTTTGGGGTTCCATGTATCAGGGGAAACAAAGGAAAAAATTTGGAAAGGTCAATACATAGACCTATTCACGGTGCTCCCGCTGGATAGTTTCCAAATAGACAAATGGGAAAGGGGCAAGGAGCACCGCAAGGAGGAGGACGACCAAAGGCGGAGGTATAGATTGATACCTAGGACATTCCCCAATTGGTCGAGAGCTTTTCACATCTTCGCCAGCATAGTGGGAGAAAAGACCCCAGAGCAGTGCGCAGCGATGTTCTGTTACCTAGATGGCATCGGGGAGGCATATCACAAGTATGGAGGGAAGGCCTGGCTGCTCTATGATGAACAGTTCCGGCAAAAAATGGCAGTCAGGCCATCCTTGACTTGGGAACACAGGGACATCATGCTATGGATGTCGCTGAGTAGCCCAGCCAAGCCGGAGTACGGTAGCGAGTACAAGGGGGGCCACAACACCCCCTCTCAAGCGCCGGGCGGCGGGGCAGATGCCTCGCTGACCCAGCAGAAAAAAGGTTTATGCTGGAACTACAACAATGATACCAGCGAACGGGGAACCACATGCAGATATAAGCACGATTGCGCGGCCTGCGGGGCAAGTGGGCATCCAGGGGCTAATTGTTTCAAAAGAAACAAGAACACACAGGGAACCAAGACAGAGCAATGAAGGGGAAAGGGGGTCACGCCAGTTAACGTCGGGGCGATGGCCCCATGGCTAGATAGGTACCCCAATAGGGAGCAGGCCGACCTTCTAGCATATGGCTTTCGGGACGGCGGATTGAACTACCGGGCGCACTGGAGGTATATTGCCGCAGTGAACACGAAAGTTCGTCTGTTTCAACTGGCTTTTGCATTAGCCTTCCATGGAGCTCTAAGGTTGGGGGAGCTGGTAGGCCCCTATAGAAGTAAAGGGGGGGGGTACAGCGGGAGGATATCTCGCTGTCTCTTTTATATGGCCTGAGAGAGGCTCTCGAGGCAGCGCTCTGCGTATGGGCGGGCATTCGTCCTTGAGAGGGCAAGGACGAATGCTGTGGCGGGTCCTTGACAATGCCGTATCTTTGGACATCGAGAAAGTATTCCCCACCGAGCTGGCATAACCAAGTAATGCGCTGAATGAGGATCCCATAATGGAATATATATGATAATGATAATGGATAATGGCAATAATGGATAATGCAATAATGTGATAATGTAAGCCGAAGGCTGGTGGCCGGCACGGGAGGGCATTGTCAAGGGACCTGCAGAGCGCTCAAGCGCCCCGCCATCTGTTAATAGAAATATGTTTGTGATTGTAATATGTTTTTGTTCCCCCCCCCCCTTTTTTATTTCAGTGTTTCTTGTCACAGCTCATTTAATGTTTAACCACTTGCCGACCGCGCACTCATAACGCGCGTCGGCAAAGTGGCAGCTGCAGGACCAGCGACGCAGTATTGCGTCGCCAGCTGCAGGCTGATTAATCAGGAAGCAGCCGCTCGTGCGAGCGGCTGCTTCCTGTCAATTCACGGTGGGGGGCTCCGTGAATAGCCTGCGGGCCGCCGATGGCGGCTCGCAGGCTAAATGTAAACACAAGCGGAAATAATCCGCTTTGTTTACATTTGTACGGCGCTGCTGCGCAGCAGCGCCGTAAGTCAGATCGGCGATCCCCGGCCAATCAGCGGCCGGGGATCGCCGCCATGTGACAGGGGACGTCCCGTCACTGGCTGCACAGGACGGATAGCGTCCTGTGCAGCCCGGATCTCCAGGGGGGGCCAGGTAGGAGAGGGAGGGGGAGGATTTCGCCGCGGAGGGGGGCTTTGAGGTGCCCCCCCCCCGCAACACCCGCAGGCAGGAGCGATCAGACCCCCCCAGCACATCATCCCCCTAGTGGGGAAAAAAGGGGGGCGATCTGGTCGCTCTGCCTGCACGCTGATCTGTGCTGGGGGCTGCAGAGCCCACCCAGCACAGATCAGCTACAACAGCGCTGGTCGTTAAGGGGGGGTAAAGGGTGGGTCCTCAAGTGGTTAATGTCAATACTGTAATAAAGCTGTGGCCTTATAACTCCAATTGGGTGTCAAAGCTTTTGTTACGGTAATTAATAAGGTCGGCTCAAATAGAGCCCTACCCTGGTCAAGTCTATGTCCAGTCTCCTTTGCAGTTAATGCTTGAGTTATGCAACTGATGTGACCACTGTGAATCCAGCCTTAAAAGGAAATACATATGTTAGCCTCCATATCTATCTCACTTCAGGTGTACTTTAAAATAATTTTACAAGAAAAGAACTTAAAACATCAACATGGGTAGTGCGTATGTCATGGTTAAAGAAGGACTTACCTTTCCTCTCCTGAGCCTGAGATCCTTCGGCATAAGGTAGTAAGGCAGGTGCAACGTGAAGAGTCGAGGCAATGGTTGGCTATCAAACACAATGTTGTATAAATTGTATTCAATCCATGGGGCTCTGGTCATGTTATCGGTATTCAGTTTTCCATTCCGATAGTCTTCATAATATATTAGATTTAGAATTTGCTGTGTACATACTGTACCTGTGCATAGAGTTGTAAAATTATGTTTAATAAAAAAAACAGTAAGCCACTAATTCATCATTTCATTAATCATGGCTCCATTAACCCAACAGTGTGCTTTGTACACTGTTCTGAAATTTGAATACCGTATTGTGAACAACACTATTTACTGAGAGCAGAGGCAGACTGGGGTGGATTAGTGGACAGCACACTCACCCAGCAGCACAGGGTCCTGGTTCCAATCCGGGCCAGAACACTGTCTGTCTAAGTTGAACAGATATTGAAAAAATTGTATTGTGTCTGGCCACTTTAAAGCGGGCCACACACTATGCAATCTGACTGTACAATTTGTATACAATCTTACCAACATCCATGTACAGTAGTATAACAGCAATAGATAACAGTGACTTGGATATATTTTTCAGTTAGTCAATTATACTACATGAAAGTGGTAAAATCTGTGATTAATTCTACAGTCAGATTTTATGGTGTGTGTGTCCACCTTAATAAGGCAAGGTTCGCAGTGGCTGTTGCTCTCTCTGTGAACACAATGCAACAGATCGGGAAAGCACCACTGCACGCTACCCGTGCGTTGCATCGCAGATGGTGAAATACAGTGAAGCATAAAGTCAATTAAAAGCATGCTTCACTGTCACTGTTAATGCATGCATTTTGTGGTATTTATGCAGTTTGTTACGATTCCGGGCGCAGTTATACCACAATACACTTGGCTATAGGTGGTGCAATTCAATAGGATAAGATGCATTACAAAGCGCCCATTGTACGGCTAGAGTTGAGCCGAAATTTTCGTAATTTCGCATTACTAAAATTACGCATGCGAAATTTGCAATTACGATGCGAAATTACGGTAGCGTAATTGCCATTAAAATCGTAATTGAAAATACCGTAAGCGTAATTTTCAACGCGTAATTTCGCGTGTCGTTCATGCCGTAATTTCGCATTAAACGCTACCGTAATTTCGCGTTAAACCGTAACGCTCCGTATAATATAAAAAAGCCGCCGACTTTAAGGGTTAATAGCAAAGCCCCCTTAAATGCTAAGAGCCTCAAATTTGGAGAATATATTAAGGAGATCAGGAGGAATAAGAGGAAAATTTTTTTTTTCAAAAAGACCTTATAGTTTTTGAGAAAATTGATGTTAAAGTTTCAAAGGAAAAATTTAAACATTTAAAAACCCGCCGACTTTAACGGTTAATAGCAAAGCCTGCTTAAAGTTTAGGAACACTAAATTCCCAGGGTATATTAAGGGGATCAGTGGGAATAAGAGGAAAAATTTTTTTTTCAAAAAGACCTTATAGTTTTTGAGAAAATCGATTTTTAAGTTTCAAGGGCGAAAATGTCTTTTAAATGCAGAAAATGTCAGTTTTTTTTGCACAGGTAACAATAGTGTATTATTTTCATAGATTCCCCCAAGTGGGAAGAGTTTTACTTACTTCGTTCTGAGTGTGGGAAATATAAAAAAAAAAACGACGTGGGGTCCCCCCTCCCAGACCTCTTTAACCCCTTGTCCCCCATGCAGGCTGGGATAGCCAGAATGCGGAGCACCGGCCGCGTGGGCTCAGAGCTCTCTAAGCATCTTTGTATTTGGGCTCCAAGGAGCCCCATTGGTCCTTAGCAGACCAATGGGGTTCCTTCTGATTTAAAGGAACCCCATTGGTCTTCTAAGGACCAATGGGGCTCCTTGGAGCCCAAATACAAAGATGCTTAGAGAGCTCTGAGCTATAGCTCAGAGCTCTGTCGGGTCCTGCAGCACAGACGCGGCGGCGGCGGCGGCGGTGAGTGACGACGGGTGCGGCGTAGTTACAATGTAACAAAGTTGTTACATTGTAATAACTTTGTTACATTGTAACTGATAGAACATTTCCGAGGATATTGCGAGGGATCATTTATTTAAAGGGACAGGTAAGTATTAATGGTTAATTAAGAATATTAAAGGACTTTTTTCGTGGTTATGTTTTTTGTTCAATTAAAATACTTTTTCTAAGTGTCTGTGTGTTTATTTACTTTAACTCTTAAAGGAAATGGGTAAGGGGTACAAGTACCTCTATACTCATTTCTCCTGGGAGGGGGGGTGGGCATCTGGGGGACCCCTTTTTAAAGGGGACTCCTAGATTCCACCATGAACCTCCCCCCCAGGAAATCGCGGCCTCCACCTCCACCGCCCATCGGAGGTGGAGAAGAGCCCCTTGTCCTTGGATTGGACAAGGGCTCGGAGGGGGAGGGGAAAGCTTGGCTGCCCCTCCCCTTCCGAGACCCCCCAATCCATGGACCATGCGGGCTGGTATAGTCAGGGTGCGGAGCCCCACGCGGCCGGTGCTCCGCATTCTGGCTATCCCAGCCTGCATGGGGGACAAGGGGTTAAAGAGGTCTGGGAGGGGGGACCCCACGTCGTTTTTTTTTTATATTTCCCACACTCAGAACGAAGTAAGTAAAACTCTTCCCACTTGGGGGAATCTATGAAAATAATACACTATTGTTACCTGTGCAAAAAAAACTGACATTTTCCGCATTTAAAAGACATTTTCGCCCTTGAAATTTAAAAATCGATTTTCTCAAAAACTATAAGGTCTTTTTGAAAAAAAATGTTTTCCTCTTATTCCCACTGATCCCCTTAATATACCCTGGGAATTTGGTGTTCCTAAACTTTAAGCAGGCTTTGCTATTAACCGTTAAAGTCGGCGGGTTTTTAAATGTTTACATTTTTCCTTTGAAACTTTAACATCGATTTTCTCAAAAACTATAAGGTCTTTTTGAAAAAAAAAATTTTCCTCTTATTCCTCCTGATCTCCTTAATATATTCTCCAAATTTGAGGCTCTTAGCATTTAAGGGGGCTTTGCTATTAACCCTTAAAGTCGGCGGCTTTTTTATATCATACGGAGCGTTACGGTTTAACACGAAATTACGGTAGCGTTTAATGCGAAATTACGGCATGATACGACTGTAATGCGAAAATTACGCGAAAATTACGCTTACGCGAAATTTCGCTAAATCCTTCTTCATTACGATTATGTACTTACGGCCATAATCGTAATTACACTAATTACGCGAAATTTCGCAAAATCGTAATTAGGTCATTACGCTCATCTCTACGGCAGCAAAGCACACGAATGTGAACATAGCCTTAATCATGCCGCCAAAAATTCAAGGAATACAATGGATGATAAACAGAATTTCAGCTGCAACCAATATGATGAACTGTAATATACCGTGATACCCTCTGCACAATAAAAATCACAATAGATGTTTTACAGATAGCAGTCCCGTTTGTATTATTTAAAATAAGAATTTGCAGTTTATAAAAGGCTACATTACAGATGCCTCCTATGTCCTCATGACCTGCAGTTGTTGGAAACTGTTCTGAGCAGCAAAGAAGGACCCAGAATCGAGGATGCTCAAAACATATTTTGAACTTTCAGATGGAGTATCAGAGGGCAGATCAGTCTGCCATAGTATGCAATCATATACAGTGCTGCCCATAATTATTCATACCCCTGGCAAATTTTGACTTAAAGTTACTTTTATTCAATCAGTAAGTAATTTTTTGATGGGAAATGACATAGGTGTCTCCCAAAAGATAATAAGACGATTTTTTCGAAAAAAAAAAAACATTTCTCAGCCTTTATTTACATTTGAGCAAAAAGAATCCAGTCCAAAATTATTCACACCCTTCTCAATAATCAATAGAAAAAGCCTTTATTGGCGATTACAGCAATCAGTGCAGTTTCTAGGCTAAAATGCACCCAGGGTGAGTGTGTAAAAATTGTGCCCCCCCCCCGAAGCAAGGTATGGGTGCCCGCAGTATAGGTTAGCCAGGTCTAGTTGCACTCAGTATAGATTCCCCCAGTATAGGTAGCCCAGAATAGGTACCCCAGTATAGGTAGCCAGCTATAGGTCCACCCAGTATAGGTAGCCAGGCATAGGTGAGCCAGTATAGTTGCCTCCGGTATAGGTTAGCCAGGTAGGTGCCTCCAGTATAGGTAGCCAGTATAGTTGCCCCCAGTATAGGTTAGATAGGCAGGTGCCCCCGGTATAAGTTAGATAGGTAGGTGCCCCCAGTAGTACAGGTTAGCTAGGTGGGTGCCTCTAATATAGGTAGCCAGAATAGTTGCCCCTAGCATAGGTTAGATAGGTAGATGCCCCCAGTATAGGTTAGTTAGGTAGGTGCCTCCAATATAGGTAGCCATTATAGTAGTCACCTATATAGGCTAGGTAGGTAGGTAGGTAGGTGCCCCCAATACAGGTTAGATATGTTAATGCTCCCACTATAGGTTAGATAGGTAGCTGCCCCCCAGTATAGGTTAGATAGGTAGCTGCCCCCCAGTAAAGGTTAGATTAGGTAGGTGCCCCCCCCCCAGTATAGGTTAGATAGGTAGGTGCCCCCAGTATAGGTTAGATAGGTAGGTGCCCCCCAGTATAAGTTAGATTAGGTAGCTGCCCCCTCAGTATAGGTTAGATAGGTAGGTGCCCCCAGTATAGGTTAGATAGTATGGTGCCTCCCAGTATAGGTTAGATAGGTAGCTGCCCCCCAGTATAGGTTAGATAGGTAGCTGCCCCCCAGTAAAGGTTAGATTAGGTAGGTGCCCCCCCCCCAGTATAGGTTAGATAGGTAGGTGCCCCCCAGTATAGGTTAGATAGGTAGGTGCCCCCCAGTATAGGTTAGATTGGTAGGTGCCCCCCAGTATAGGTTAGATTAGGTAGCTGCCCCCTCAGTATAGGTTAGATAGGTAAGTGCCTCCAGTAAAGGTTAGATTAGGTAGGTGCCCCCCCCCCCAGTATAGGTTAGATAGGTAGCTGCCCCCCAGTATAGGTTAGATAGGTAGCTGCCCCCCAGTATAGGTTAGATAGGTAGCTGCCCCCCAGTAAAGGTTAGATTAGGTAGGTGCCCCCCCAGTATAGGTTAGATAGGTAGGTGCCCCCCAGTATAGGTTAGACTAGGTAGCTGCCCCCCTGGTTAGATAGGTAGCTGCCCCCCAGTATAGGTTAGATAGGTAGGTGCCCCCCAGTATAGGTTAGATAGGTAGGTGCCCCCCAGTATAGGTTAGATAGGTAGCTGCCCCCCAGTATAGGTTAGATAGGTAGGTGCCCCCAGTAAAGGTTAGATTAGGTAGGTGCCCCCCCCCCCCCCAGTATAGGTTAGATAGGTAGCTGCCCCCCAGTATAGGTTAGATAGGTAGCTGCCCCCCAGTATAGGTTAGATAGGTAGCTGCCCCCCAGTAAAGGTTAGATTAGGTAGGTGCCCTCCAGTATAGGTTAGATTAGGTAGATGCTCCCCAGTATAGGCTAAATTAGGTAGTGCCCCCCCAGTATAGGTTAGATTAGGTAGCTGCCCCCCCAGTATAGGTTAGATTTGGTAGGTGCCCCCCCCCCCAGTATAGATTAGAATAGGTAGGTCACACCTGCTGAGAGGCGCCGCCGCCGATGATGATGATGATCCGGGGGGAAAGCACGCAGGGCGGCTGGGCGGGTCACCAGGCAGGCCACACAGACGCATCGGCGCTCTGCCTGGCCTGCACCGCTAGACGTCAAGTATCATGCCTTCACGCGGTGACGTCAGAGCGGAAGGCGCCGCAGGACGCCCAGGAGGAGTGTGGGAAGCAATCAAACGCTTCCTATAATTGCAGACCAGCTTTTTGCATGTCTCCACAGGTATTTTTGCCCATTCATCTTTAGCAATGAGCTCCAAATCTTTCAGGTTGGAGGGTCTTCTTGCCATCACCCTGATCGTTACCTCCCTCCACAGATTCATTTCTCAATTGGATTCAAATCCGGACTCTGGCTGGGCCACTCCAAAACATTAACGTTGTTGTCTGCTAACCATTTCTTCACCACTTTGTGTTTTGGGTCGTCTTGCTGAAATGTCCACTGGCCAAGTTTCTCTGCAAAGAAGATTTCAGGGGACAATCCTTTATATTGTGAAGGATCAAAACACAGTCCTTTTTCAGGGCAATCTACCTTGCCCACCAACACTTGTTTTGTATCTTTAAAAAGGACTCTACCAGCTAATGCAATCTCGGAGAGGCAAAAAAAAATCTCTGAAAAACTTTATTGACACAGATAAAAATTATCCAAAAACATGGTTCTTCAATATCACAATAGTAGGTCTTGAGAATACAATAAATTGGTTTGGAATCAACAAGTGGTTATAGCTTTGCGGGTATTAAACTTCAAGGCAACGACACATGTTCGTTTCGGGCTTTTGTGTAGGATTATAAATGCCCTTCATCAGGCCGTGATACCCAATTCTATAAATAAAAACAATACATAACAACACATTAAAATCACGAAATATGGTTCCATCGAATACGACAAAGACGTCCATTGGATTGTCTGCCTTGAGACATTGCCACCAGCAGAGCCTAGTTTTCACCAGGATGGCCTTGGTGGTGATCCTTGGATTCCTTTTCACCACTCTCACTATCCTCCTGGCCAGCACAGGTGTTACTTTTGGCTTCCGACCACATCCTCTGAGATTTTCCACAGTGTGGAGCATCTTGTATTTTTTAATAATACTTTGCACTGTAGCCACTGGAAGAACTTGAAAATATTTAATAATGGCCTTGTAGCCTTTTTCTGACTTGTGAGCAGCCACAATGCACAGTCGCAGGTCCTCACTGAGCTCCTTTGTCTAAGCCATGACTGTCCACAAACCAACTGCAGAGAGCTGCTGTTTTCCACCTGTTGAGTTGATTAAAACAGCTGTTCCCAATTAAACAGGGTAATTAGGATGCTTTAGAAAAGCTTGGACTATTTGGAGTCGTATAGAACTTTGGATTTTTCCGCAGACTGTGACAGTTTGTGAAGGGTATGAATAATTTTGGACTGGACACTTTATGCTCAAATGTTAATAAAAGCTGAGAAATGTTACATACTCTACTACTGTCTGGAACCCACAACAGATGTTTCCTAAAACACTCTGGCAACATGCATGATACATTTTGAGGTCACATCTGCTCTGATGTTCATTCTTTTATTGTATCAACATGTTTTGTTTTGTACCACAAAGATAATGTTCACTGTAGGATATGGTACTGGTTGGTTAATGATTTCAATACCGGTAATTACCTGACTTTGGAAACGTGACTATAAAAACATCATCATCTCTAATCTCCATGTGCTCCAAAGCATCCACAGTTTCAGGAGATGTGATCCCAGTTTGAAAGTAGACACCTTTATGCTTGAAAAGAAAAGCCTCCAATGCCTCTTCCAGAGCTGCCTGTGACATTGCAGACCTAAAAATACAACAACTGACCCAGATAGAGATCAATATAGATAAAAGTCGCAAAGAAAATCTACCTGTATTACAAATAGAATAGTTGCTCCTACCTTTCTGCTCTCTGATCTCACTTGTTCCCTCAGATGTAGTGATGTGAGTTTATAAAGCATGGGGACTTTGATAAGGAATGCTGGAACAATGCCTGAGCACATACTGTTCCAATTACTCCATGTCTTGAACCACAAGTTAACACCTCAACTTTGTACCTGTAACGATTGGTGTAGCAACACAGACGTCTGATTATGTGTGATCTGCAGAATCACCAATAATACAGACGCTATACCAGATTATGTGGTGATCTGCAGTATCACCAATAATGCAAGTATAGCTATCAGAGTAGCAAGGTGTATAGTGCTTGGTGCAACAGTAACTGAATAGTTTAACTAGACCTCACCAGAGGAGCTGGTGGGTACTATTTGAACACAGTAACTGAATAGTTTGACTAGACCTCACCAGAGGAGCTGGTGGGTACTATTTAAAGAGTACCTCACCAGTGACAGGGCTCACTGGTGAGTAGAATGGTCAGACAGGCTAGGATCAGTAACAGGCAGGCAGATGCAGTACAAAATCGACCGGCAAGAGAGTAGTGAGATATCAGGCAGAGTTCAGCAACAGAGTCAGATGGGCAGAAGTACAGAATCAATTAGCAATAGCAGGGTCAGAGGATAGCCAGAGTCATACACAGAATATCAAATATACAGTAATATAATTAATCCTAGTCTTGTGTGAAATCCCTGGTTTCCTCCCAGATCAAAGCACACCGGATACTATCTAAGGTCTGAGCGCTAACACGTAAGTATTCGCAACAGCAGACAGGTTGCGAGTGAAGACTGAAGGCTTTTGAAGCAGAGGAGACCCCATGGCCGTGCCCACCACCAATCAGCCAATCCGGAGCGCCGTGAGTCCCCTCTGACGTCAGCTGACCGGCTGGTCAGCTGACGCGCCTCCTCCCCGCATAAAGGTCCTGTCTCCGTGCGCACCCGCGCGATACAGCAACCCTATGAGCAATGGACAACCCCGTCCTCGGCGTACTAGACGCCAGAGGAATGGGCGGAGTCCCAGAGCAGGGAAGCGAGGCGGCTGCGGAGACACCCTGCGTGCCCGCAGCCGCTGCTTCCGTGGATGTTACAGTACCCCCCCTTGAGGCATGGACTCCGGACACGGTCCACCAGGTCTGTCATGAACTCATTTAACATTACTCATCCCAGTGAGGGAGGGAGAGGAATCCCCTTGCTTATGAGATTTTAACATGGACCTGTGAAAAGAGTCCACCCTCCGCCTTCTGGGAGGCAGGGCCCATATTATGTCATTGGGTGCTACCCTCCAAATTTCAGACTGTGTTTTCCAAATCTCAGCCGCTGCAACAACCACTTTCTCAGGAAGGATGCTTACTGGGGTAGCGACCTGCCCTGTCTCGGCCTCAAAACATCTAGACAAAGCATCTGCCTTAACGTTTTTACTACCCGGCCTGTAAGTAATAACAAACCTGAACCTTGTAAAAAATAAGGACCAGCGGGCCTGTCTGGGATTGAGGCGTTTGGCTGCTTCAATATACTCTTAAGTTTTTATGATCCGTATAAACTGTAATAGTATGTTCAGCCCCCTCAAGCCAATGTCGCCACTCCTCGAATGCCAGTTTGATGGCCAACAATTCATGATTTCCAATGTCATAATTTCTCTCGGCGGGTGAAAATCTCATAGAGAACAAAGCACATGGGTGCAACCTACCTTGCAACACGGAGTGCTGAGACAGCACAGCCCCCACTCCTACCTCCGAAGCATCCACCTCCACAATAAACGGATGAGACACATTAACATGTCTTAATATGGGGGCGGAGCAGAACAATTCTTTGAGTGATGAAAATGCAGCCTCTGCTGACCAATTGTAAGTATCTGCCCCCTTTTTGGTAAGTTCAGTAAGAGGTGATACCACAGAAGAAAACCCCTTTATGAATCTTCTGTAATAATTGGCAAAGCCAAGAAATCGTTGAAGTGCCTTCAAGCCCAAAGGTTGTGGCCACTCCAGGACAGCGGATACCTTTTTGGGGTCCATTGACATGCCTGTGGTGGAAATTATGTACCCTAAAAAATTAACCTCCGACACTTCAAAGAGACACTTTTCAATCTTGGCATACAGGAAATTCTGACGTAACTTATTCAGCACATACTTTACATGTTTCCTGTGTTCTGCCAAACTGCGTGAAAAACATTGGTATATTGTCTAAATAGACCAGTACGAACCGTCCCAGGACCTCCCTAAAAACTTCATTGATGAGCTCTTGGAAGACAGCGGGTGCGTTGCACAACCCGAAGGGCATAACTAGATACTCGTAGTGCCCGTCGGGTGTGTTGAACGCCGTCTTCCACTCATCACCCTTTCTTATGCGGATCAGGTTGTATGCCCCTCTGAGATCAAGTTAAGTAAAGACACCAGCGTCAGTAATCTGAGAGAATAAATCATCAATCAGGGGAAGTGGGTAACGATTCTTTACGGTAATCTTATTTAAACCCCTGTAATCAATACATGGCCTAAGACCACCGTCCTTTTTTTGCACAAAAAAGAAGCCTGCCCCGGCCGGGGATCTGGAAGGACGGATGAAACCTTTGGCCAGATTTTCTTTGATATAATTTTGCATGGCAAGTTTTTCAGGCCCAGAAAGATTGTATAGATGGCCTCTAGGGGGCATACAACCTGATCTCAGCTCAATAGGACAGTCAAAACTCCGATGAGGTGGAAGTTTGTCTGCTGCCCTGGGACAGAAGACATCGGCAAAATCTAAATACTGAGTAGGCAACCCCTCCACTTGAACCTTGATGGCACAAACAGTGACTTTCTGCAAACAGTGATGATTGCAAAAGGAGGACCAACTTAAGAGTAGTGATGGGCCGAACCTCCGATTTCAGGTTCGCGAACTTCCGCAGAAGGTTCGGTTCGCGAAAAAGTTCGCGAACTGCTATAGACTTCAATGGGGAGGCGAACTTTGAAAACTAGAAAAAATTATGCTGGCCACAAAAGTGATGGAAAAGATGTTTCAAGGGGTCTAACACCTGGAGGGGGGCATGTCGGAGTGCGATACACACCAAAAGTCCCGGGGAAAAATCTGGATTGAACGCAAAGCAGCGTTTTTAAGGGCAGAAATCACATTGAATGCTAAATTGCAGGTCTAACGTGCTTTAAAACATCTTGCATGTGTATACATCAATCAGGTAGTGTAATTAGAGTACTGCTTCACACTGACACACCAAACTCACTGTGTAACGCACCGCAAGTTACCAGCTGTTTGTGTAGTGACGGCCATGCTGGACTACTGCGCAACATGGTTGGCGAGATTGCTCTTCCTCACTCAGTGATGTCAGGTAATGTGTGACTGCCTTATCAACTTTCCATGGCATTGTTAAAAAGCTTACGTTTTGTTTTTAAATTACATTTTCTACTTGCTGTGTACTTGTTCAGTACCGCTACAATAAGAATCCTATGGAGGCGGACAAGTCTGCCATTGTGACCCCAGGTAATGGCCAGGGAATAAGGGTTTGAATCCGGTGTGGAGCCTGAGAAACGGCTACCACTACACATCCAAGGAGGGCAGCAGGCAGGCATGCACGCCCGCTCCGAGGTAGTGACCAAAAATAACAATACAGAACAATACAGGAGGAGGACTTTCGAGGCCCTGCTGTGTATTTGAAATGAATTAACTTTAAATTCTTTAACGAGAACCAGTTATGGCGGGCAATTATTATATGGTTGGCAGTCCAAAAGATCTAATTTCACGAGAATCATATGGAGGCGGGCAAGTATGCCATTGTGACCCCGGGTAATGGCCGGGGAATGAGGGTTTGAATCCGGTGTGGAGCCTGAGAAACGGCTACCACTACCCATCCAAGGAGGGCAGCCGGCAGGCATGCCCGCCCCGAGATAGTGACCAAAAATAACAATACAGGAGGACTATCAAGGGCTTGCTGTATTTGAAATGAATGTACTTTAAATCCTTTAACGAGAACCAGTTATGGCGGGCAAAGATGACACCACATTCCTTTCACAAGAATCATATGGAGGCGGGCAAGTCTGCCATTTGTGACCCCGGGTAATGGCCGGGGAATGAGGGATGGAATCCGGTGTGGAGCTTGAGCAACAGCTACCACTACACATCCAAGGAGGGCAGCAGGCAGGCATGGCCGCCCCGAGGTAGTGACCAAAAATAACAATACAGGAGGACTATTGAGGGCTTGCTGTATTTGAAATGAATGTACTTTAAATCCTTTAACGAGAACCAGTTATGGCGGGCAAAGATGACACCACATTCCTTTCACGAGAATCATATGGAGGCGGGAAAGTCTGCCATTTGTGACCCCGGGTAATGGCCGGGAAATGAGGGATGGAATCCGGTGTGGAGCCTGAGCAACGGCTAACACTACACATCCAAGGAGGGCAGCAGGCAGGCATGGCCGCCCCGAGGTAGTGACCAAAAATACCAATACAGGAGGACTATCGAGGGCTTGCTGTATTTGAAATGAATGTACTTTAAATCCTTTAACGAGAATCAGTTATGGTGGGCAAAGATGACACCACATTCCTTTCATGAGAATCATATGGAGGCGGGCAAGTCTGCCATTTGTGACTCCGGGTAATGGCCGGGGAATGAGGGATGGAATTCGGTGTGGAGCCTGAGCAACGGCTGCCACTACACATCCAAGGAGCGCAGCAGGCAGACATGGCCGCCCCGAGGTAGTGACCAAAAATAACAATACAGGAGGACTATCGAGGGCTTGCTGTATTTGAAATGAATGTACTTTAAATCCTTTAACGAGAACCAGTTATGGCGGGCAAAGATGACACCACATTCCTTTCACGAGAATCATATGGAGGCGGGAAAGTCTGCCATTTGTGACCCCGGGTAATGGCCGGGAAATGAGGGATGGAATCCGGTGTGGAGCCTGAGCAACGGCTAACACTACACATCCAAGGAGGGCAGCAGGCAGGCATGGCCGCCCCGAGGTAGTGACCAAAAATACCAATACAGGAGGACTATCGAGGGCTTGCTGTATTTGAAATGAATGTACTTTAAATCCTTTAACGAGAATCAGTTATGGTGGGCAAAGATGACACCACATTCCTTTCATGAGAATCATATGGAGGCGGGCAAGTCTGCCATTTGTGACTCCGGGTAATGGCCGGGGAATGAGGGATGGAATTCGGTGTGGAGCCTGAGCAACGGCTGCCACTACACATCCAAGGAGCGCAGCAGGCAGACATGGCCGCCCCGAGGTAGTGACCAAAAATAACAATACAGGAGGACTATCGAGGGCTTGCTGTATTTGAAATGAATGTACTTTAAATCCTTTAACGAGAACCAGTTATGGCGGGCAAAGATGACACCACATTCCTTTCACGAGAATCATATGGAGGCGGGAAAGTCTGCCATTTGTGATCCCGGGTAATGGCCGGGGAATGAGGGATGGAATCCGGTGTGGAGCCTGACCAACGGCTACCACTACACATCCAAGGAGGGCAGCAGGCAGGCATGGCTTCCCCGAGGTAGTGACCAAAAATAACAATACAGGAGGACTATCGAGGGCTTGCTGTATTTGAAATGAATGTACTTTAAATCCTTTAACGAGAACCAGTTATGGCGGGCAAAGATGACACCACATTCATTTCACGAGAATCATATGGAGGCGGCCAAGTCTGCCATTTGTAACCCCGGGTAATGGCCGGGGAATGAGGGATGGAATCCGGTGTGGACCCTGAGCAACAGCTACCACTACACATCCAAGGAGGGCAGCAGGCAGGCATAGCCGCCCAGAGGTAGTGACCAAAAATAACAATACAGGACTCAGGAGGACTTTTTGAGGCCCTAATTGTAATTAATCAACTTTAAATCCTTTAACGGGAATCCGTTGTGGAGGGCAAGTCTGCCATCCATTCAAGTGCAAGTTATGCACTGACTGCCAGGTATAATACAATGTGCAGTCACAGATGCAGTGAAAGGTATGCAGTGACTGCAAACAGCCGTCTGTGTAGTGACGGCTGTGCTGGACTGGTGCACACCATGACGAGAGTGCAGGTGATGGTGGCTTTTCAGCCCATATGGTCGCCCGGCTGATGTAGCTGAATGACAGAACAGTGACTGTCCAGCTGATCAAATTTGGTCTGACCACAATGAAACAACGACCTTATTATCTTTGGTGTGCCACCCCCACCCGAGACACTCATATAGCCGGCGGTCATTGCTTTATTGTGATACGCAAGCCCCTTCACCGCGGTAAGGTAATGATCACGAAGGGGGATGGGCACATGTACATGCCTTTTGTTTTTTTGTTGCAGCCGCCTGCAGTGCAGCCAGAAAAATTAGGCAGGCATGTGCACACCCCAGAAAAATTAGTGCAGCGGCCTTAAAACTTTAGGAATCTGTCTAGAATCATGGACCATGTTGGTGGTGGCGGCCTGCAGGCAGAGATGCTGTGTGTGGGGACTGACTTAGTTTTCGGTCGTGCAGTAGCCCTCAGGGATCCATGCCTCATTCATTTTGATAAAGGTCAGGTACTAAACACTGTCATGACTTAGGCGACTTCTCTTCTCAGTGACAATGCCTCCAGCTGCACTGAAGGTCCTTTCTGACAGGATGCTTGCGGCAGGGCAAGAGAGAAGTTGGATAGCAAATTGGGACAGCTCTGGCCACAGGTCAAGCATGCGCAACCAGTAGAGCAAGGGTTCATCGTCGTTGCTCGCAGTCGCAGTGTGTACATCCACGCTTAAGGCCAGGTAGTCGGCTACCTGCCGGTCCCGGTGTTGGTGGAGGGTGGATCCCGAAGGGCTACTGCGAGGCGTTGGACTAAAGAATGTCCGCATGTCTGACATCACCCCGAGATCGCTGGAGCGTCCTGTCCTTGCCTGCGTGGACTGGGGTGGAGGAGGAGGATTACTGCCAGTGGTACCTTTATTGCATTGTACTGTCACATCACCCTTAAATGCATTGTAAAGCATCATTGACAGCTTGTTCTGCAAGTGCTGCATCCTTTCCGCCTTGTGTTGAGTTGGTAACAGGTGTGCCACTTTGTGCCTGTACCGAGGGTCTAGTAGCGTGGCCACCCAGTACAGGTCATTCCCCTTGAGTTTTTTGATACGGGGGTCCCTCAACAGGCTGGACAACATGAAAGAGGCCATCTGCACAAAGTCGGATCCAGACGTACTCTCCATCTCCTCTTGCTCTTCCACAGTGACGTCACGCAACTCCTCTTCCTCCCCCCAGCCACGAACAATACCACAGTAACGTGGAGCAGCAGAAGCCCCCTGTGGCGGCTGCCGCGGTTATTCTTCTGCCGCCGCCTCTTCCTCCTCCACAAACATACCTTCCTCATAATCGTCATCCGAGTCTGACTCCTCTCCTTCCCCACACAACTCCTCTTCTTCCTCCTCCTCCCACCTCTGTGGTGCCGCAGGTGTCGAGGAAACATGTGGTTCGGATGAAAATCGCTCCCACGACTCCTCATGCCATAGCTGTTCCTGTTCCCGCTCCTCCACAGCTTCATCCACCACTCTACACATGGCATGTTTCAGGAAGTAAGCGTAGGGGATCAAGTCGCTGATGGTGCCTTCAGCGCGACTCACCAGGTTGGTCACCTCCTCAAACAGCTGCATGGTTCTGCATGCATTTCGCATCAGTGTCCAGTTGTTGGGCCAGAACATCCCCATCTTCCCAGATTGTGTCCTTCTACTGTAGTTGTACAGGTACTGGGTGACGGCTTTCTCCTGGTCTAGCAGGCGAGAGAACATGAGCAGGGTGGAATTCCAGCGAGTTGGGCTATAGCATATCAAGCGTCTCACCGGCAACTTGTTTTTCCGCTGAATGTCCGCAAAGCGTGCCTTGGCCATATAAGACCGCCTGAAATGCTCACACAACTTCCTGGTCTGCTTCAGGACGTCCTCTAAGCCTGGGTACTTTGAGACAACTCTTTGCACGACCAGATTCAGCACATGCGCCATGCAGGGTACATGTGTCAGCTTTCCCAAATTCAAAGCGGAAAGGTGATTTCTGCCGTTGTCACACACCACGTTGCCGATCTCCAGCTGGTGCGGGGTCAGCCATTGCTCCATCTGCTTGTTAAGAGCAGCCAGGAGAGCTGCTCCAGTGTGACTCTCCGCTTTGAGGCAAGACATGTCTAAAATTGCGTGACACCGTCGTACCTGGCATGCAGTGTAGGCTCTGGGGAGATGGGGCTGTGTAGCTGGAGAGGAAGAGGAGATGGCAGCACCGCTAGAGTTCAACTGACACTTAGCCAAGGAGGAGGAGGAGGTTGACAGCGAAGAGGATGTAGCTGGAGGAGAAGGAGAGGAGGTGGCAGGAGGCCTGCCTGCAAGCCGTGGAGGTGTGACAAGTCGGTCTGCTGAACAGCCACGTACTCCCTGCTTGCTGCCATCGGTCACCAGGTTGACCCAATGGGCTGTGTACGTAATGTAGCGGCCCTGCCCGTGCTTGGCAGACCAGGCATCCGTGGTCAGGTGGACCTTTGACCCAACGCTCTTTGCAATAGATGACACCACTTGTCTCTGAACTGCACGGTACAGTTTGGGTATGGCCTTTCGTGAAAAATAAGTGCGGCCTGGTATCTTCCACTGCGGTGTCCCAATGGCCACAAATTTACGGAAAGCCTCTGACTCCACCAGCTTGTATGGTAATAGCTGGCGAGCAAATAGTTCCGCCACAACAGCTGTCAGACGCCGGGCAAGAGGGTGACTGGCCGAAATTGGCTTCTTCCGCTCAAATACTTCCTTCACGGACACCTGGCTACGGCTGTGGGCAGAGGAGCAGGAACCGCTCAAGGGCAGAGGCGGTGTGAAGGAGGGTGGCTGTGAAGGTTAAAGGGAGAAAGCGGATGAAGACGATGTACCTGAAGGAGGAAGAGGAGAAGGAGGGTGGCTTGTCTTTTGAGGGGTGCTGCTTTTCCTCAGGTGTTCTTCCCATAGCTGTGTGTGCCTTTTCTCTAGGTGCCTTCGTAAGGCACTTGTCCCTACGTGAGTGTTGGCCTTTCCACGACTCAATTTTTGGAGGCAGAGAGAACAGATGGCTTTGCTCCTATCTGAGGCACACACGTTAAAATATTTCCAAACCGCTGAGCCCCCCTGGGGTGATGGCACTACGGTGGCATCAACAGCTGACCTTGAAGGGCATGTTGGCTGGCTGGCCATAGCTGGCGATACATGGCGCCGGACACTGCCCCCAGCTGTTTCTGAGGACGCGCTCCCTCTGCTTCTATCATGGAGTTGATTCCTCCTACTCCTCTCTGGCTCCCCCTCTGAACTGTCCCCCTGGTCATCTCCTCTATTGGGAACATACGTGGCATCCGTATAATCGTCATCATAATCCTCCTGCCCAGCTTCGCTTTCCTCAGACAACTCCACAACTGCACCAACTTCAGGTGGTTCATCATCCCCCTCCTCACACGTTATGCCCATACTATCGCCACCTAACTCAAACGTATGAGGTGGTGTACCTGCGCCTTCTTCTTGTTGTTGCAGTAGTGGCTGTGAATCAGTGATTTCACCACCACCACCAAATAACTCCTGCGAAGTGTCAAATGCAGCGGATGTGGTGCTTGTTGTAGCGCTGGTGGCTGCGAGAGATGAGGTGTTCTGTGTTAAATACTTAAGCACGTCCTCACAATTTTGGGAAGTGATGGCACGTGCCTTCTTCTGAGCACTGTACTTTGGGCCAGGGCCGCACGAAATCACAGCAACACCACCTCACACAGACCTGCCAGTGCCAGGTGGCCTTCCTCTGGGTCTGCCTCTACCTCTTCCTCTACCTGGTTTGTCCATTTTGTCCATCTCAGGGGCGAAGCTAGGTATATGCAGTGAGGTGAGTTCACTGAACACAAAAGGTAGTTATATGCAGAGAGGTGAGTTCACTCAGCACAAAAGGTAGTTATATGCAGAGAGGTGAGTTCACTCAACCCAAAAGGTAGTTATATGCAGAGAGGTGAGTTCACTCAGCACAAAAGGTAGTTATATGCAGAGAGGTGAGTTCACTCAACCCAAAAGGTAGTTATATGCAGAGAGGTGAGTTCACTCAACACAAAAGGTAGATATGCAGTGAGGTGAGTTCACTGAACACAAAAGGTAGTTATATGCAGAGAGGTGAGTTCACTCAACACAAAGGTAGCTATATACAGTGAGGTGAGTTCACTCAACACAAAGGTAGTTATATGCAGTGAGGTGAGTTCACTGAACACAAAAGGTAGTTATATGCAGAGAGGTGAGTTCACTCAACCCAAAAGGTAGTTATATGCAGTGAGGTGAGTTCACTCAACCCAAAGGTAGTTATATATGCAGTGAGGTGAGTTCACTCAACACAAAAGGTAGTTATATGCAGAGAGGTAAGTTCACTCAACACAAAAGGTAGATATGCAGTGAGGTGTGTTCACCCAACACAAAAGGTAGATATGCAGTGAGGTGAGTTCACTCAACACAAAAGGTAGTTATAAGCAGAGAAGTGAGGTCACTTAACACAAAGGTAGTTATATGCAGTGAGGTGAGTTCACTCAACACAAAAGGTAGATATGCAGTGAGGTGAGTTCACTCAACTTAAAAGGTAGTTATATGCAGTGAGGCGAGTTCACTCAACGCAAAAGGTAGTTATGTACAGCGAGGTGGGTTCACTCAACACAAACGTAGGTGTATGCAGTGATGAGGTGGGTTAACTAAACACAACAGGTACTAGTAGTAGGTAAATGCAGTACTGGGTAGTACAATGTGCAACTCCCTGTCACACACACAGGTAGTCACTGAATGTGCTGCTGCTGGCAGTGGGACACACACAGTATGAATTAGCAATGCTGTCTAAGCAACACAAGTGTCTCACACACACAGGTAGTCACTGAATGTGCTGTTGCTGCTGGTGGGCTGCTGGCAGTGGGACACACAGTATGAATTAACAATGCTGTCTAAGCAACACAAGTGTCAGTTTCAAACACAGGAAAAAAAATGATCACACGAGCAGATTAGCTCTGAAAAGAGCTGTTCTGGGGCGCTATTATAGCAATAAGACTCAGCTAGGAGCAAGCTAAGAAGGCAAGAGCCTGACTAATCTGTCCCTAGGAGAACAAGTCTGCAGCAGCTGTCCCTAGTCTGTCTCTAGCAGGCACACGAGTGAGGCTAATGGCCGACGGAGCATGCCTTATATAAGGGGGGGTGGGGCTCCAGGGCTTAGTATAGCCGGATTGGCTACAATGCGCCTGCTGACTGTGATGCAGAGGGTCAAAGTTGACCCTCATAGAGCATTATGGGGCAAATCGAACTTCCGGGAAAGTTCGCCGGCAAAGGCGAACCACCCGAGGTTCGCCTGGAACGGTTCGCCGGTGAACCGTTCGGCCCACCTATACTTAAGAGTTGTTTGGAACTCCAGTCAATCTGAGGGGAGTGTTTTTGGAGCCACGGCATACCAAGGATAACGGTGGAGGTAGCCATTTTGAGAACAAAGAATTGTGTTCTCTATGCAAAGCCCCTATCTGACATAACAACTCAGGAGTCTGAGAAAGGGATCGTTTCCCCTGCAGTGGAGAATCGTCCACTGCAGTAACAACGAGCTGATGTCCCAAAGAAGCAGGGCCGGGTCGAGGCAGAGGCAAGAGAGGCTCCAGCCTCAGGGTGCAGTGTAGGAGGGGGCACAAAACTCACTCAGGTACCATTCCCCTATTGTGTATGAAGCAGAGAGAAATAAGAAAAGGGGATACATGGCAGTGACTGCAAGCCAGATAACTAGAGATTAAGGTGTTGGGAGGATTGGGGGCCCTGGTGCGCCTTTTAGTCTAATAGCTATCAGTGTATGACGGCTGGGGTGGGAGGGATGGAGGGGCGCACTTTGGTGTCTCAGCCTTGGGTGCTGGAGGACCTTGTCCCGACTCTGCAAAGAAATGAGAGGGAATCCAAACTTAATAGCAAAATCATAGTCCATAAAATTGGCTGCGGAACCTGAGTCTATAAAGGCCTGAGTAGCCTGGACTTGGCCTTTCCATGTAATAGAACACGGAAGAAGTAGACGACTATCTCGTAAAGGCAAAACTGGATCGCCTAGAGTGGTACTGCCAACCACAATGGAACGATAAAGTCGCTGTCATGATCGCTGCTGCAGCAGGTATTGCTGGAAGTAGTAGTGCTGCAGCTCAGGCAGTTCTGATCTCTTTCCATGCAAGCTGCATAGCTTTGTCTGCCTTTCCCTGCTGTCAGCTTGTGACTGATTATCATTTACCTGTGTGGGAATCTGCATGTCTGCTCCCATTGGATGACCTCAGTATAAAGATCTGCTTCCTGCAGGACTCCTCGGGTTTTCATAGCTTCAGTTTAAGCCTGTCTTGCTGTCGCTTCAGCCCCCGATCGTGTTTCTTGTTCTAAAGATACTTTGCTGGTTTTGCATCATATATTGGTTCATTGCCCATATATATGCATACCAGCACGTTTATTATTTTCCTTGTATTCGTGTTACGTTGATACATCAGTGACGCTGATATATACGTACACAAACTGTTTATATCCTGTGTGCAGTTAGTCAGCTTTCCAGCACGTTTTGGTAGGTTGCGCGTACCGTGATCACCCGTGCTGAGGTAGTTACCCTGCTCCTGGTTCTGTTTGTGGATTGCGTTCATCTCTGCGAAGAGATAACGAATCCTTCTGAATCCTGTCCTGTTTCCGTTTGTGGATTGCGTTCATCTCTGCGAAGAGATAGCGAATCCTTCTGAGTCCTGTTCCCTGTATTGCTCCAGTTCTAGTCAGTGTTCCTGCTTATGTCATATATCGGTTCATTGCCGATATATACATATGTTAGTCAGACGTTACAAATAGTTTCATTGATAGCTGTAATTGTAATACGCTAGGAAAACATACTTATTGTATATTTATCTGTGTTACGTTCATCTATCTTGATCCTGCTATTTCCTGACTATCCTGTCCTGTCTTTGTGAGGCACGCCATCGCTGCAAACGCATTGGCTGCCTCATTCCAGTCTGTCTTGTTGTGGACGCTTGCTGTCACTAAGTAGCGGCTAGCTAGCAAGCGTTCATTCTGTCTACCTGTCCTGATCTCCTCAGTTCTGGTTTATGCGCTCAGCGCTACCTTGCGCTGAGACGTTATCGCAAAAGTATTGTTTGTGGCTGTCGGATCTGCACCGGCTCTGTGCGCCACAATCTCCTTTTGGAGTCAGTCCTCCCCTCCACTATACTAGGGATAGCCTGTTTCCTTGTGCTAGTGTGTGTACCTCCTCCACGTCAGCTCATGCGTTGCATGCTGACTGTGGAGAATACACCACCAAGCCTTACATTATGAAAACCCCATTACCAATCCCCATTGTGGGGGGGGATTCCCAGAAAGTATGACACTGTTAATTATGGTTCCTGTTCCTTCAAAGGGATACTGTAGGGGGGTCGGGGGAAAATGAGCTGAACTTACCCGGGGCTTCTAATGGTCCCCCACAGACATCCTATGTTGGCGCAGCCACTCCCCAATGCTCCGGCCCCGCCTCCGGTTCACTTCTGGAATTTCTGACTTTAAAGTCAGAAAACCACTGCGCCTGCGTTGCCGTGTCCTCGCTCCCGCTGATGTCACCAGGAGTGTACTGCGCAGACACAGACCATACTGGGCCGGTGCTGTGCGCTCTTGATGACATCAGCGGGATCGAGGACACGGCAACGCAGGCGCAGTTGTTTTCTGACTTTAAAGTCAGAAATTCCAGAAGTGAACCGGAGGCGGGGCCGGAGCATTGGGGAGTGGCTGCGCCAACATAGGATGTCTGTGGGGGACCATTAGAAGCCCCGGGTAAGTTCAGCTCATTTTCCCCCGACCCCCCTACAGTATCCCTTTAAGAAATTTGAAGAACTTAACTCTGAAACAGAAAATGAGTTTTTCTCTGAATGTGCCAGGTTCTTGGCCAATCCCGATCTCCAAGCGACTCCTGTTTCAACCTGGGCACTCCAATTAAGTTATATTTTGTTTAAAGGGGAATTATTTCAGTGGGCATTTGATGTTCTCAATCATTCCGATTTGAAAGAGAGACCGCTGGAATTTCTAGCGTTTGTGATCCATAACTGGTTGCGCATAGATCCATTGCCTTCTCCTCTAAATGAACTCCTGGCAGCAGGCCAATTAGCTTCCCCTTCAATTGTTTGCAAAAATGATCAGCAAGCAGAGAGAGTTCCTGATAATTTTCCTGCAGCTTTGAATAAATCACCAAAGGCAGCAGGGTCTAAGGCCAAACGCAAACTTTATAAGAAACGTGTCCGATCTGCAGAGTCGTTATCCTTAGCGACTGAGACCTATAATGAGATTCTGCCATTAACAGATAATGAAATGCAATTGTCTTTCAGGGGAGTTAAATGGACTTATGAAACTACTAATGAACTTTCCTCCCTGGCTAGGGAAAATAAAGATTTTTGTTTAAAAGAATTATCTGAGTATGATTATGAGGAGATATTACAGAGTATTGAACAAATCAACTTATTTGTGAACCAAGGGAAGTTTGCATACACTACAGTTCAACACTTGCTACAGGTATTGGAGATTCTTAAGAATAAGGAATCTGCCAATCACCTGCTAATTAACCCTATACATGTGCCTGCCACAATCATATCTGCAGACTGTGATCAGCCTAAATGTTTCGCTGTTAAGTATGCATGGGATCCTCCATTCGAGAGGGGAGAGATGGAAGCCCTGGTCTGTGAATGGAAGAATGATTCAAGTTCATTTTGTCAATTTTACAGTGCAAAAAGTGAAATGGTATTGAATGCATGCATTAAGTCAGCCTATAACCTAATAGAGACTGGTGTGTGTAGGTATGACTGTGTGGCTCCTTTGATTGATGTGCGGGAACTGATTTTGGATGATTTTTATGTGACTCCGAATTCGCAAATATGGCTTTCTGACCCGCCTGCTTCAGCACCTTTCGCTGATTCAGCAGGTGATTCGGAGCTCTTTTTGTGTGAAATTGAAGTTCCTGCAATTCCACCCTGTACCGTGGATAACTCAGTGTTACTTCCCAGTAAAACAGAAGCCACTGATACTTTCTTAACCTTGCCCTGCACAAATTTCTCAGCAGAGAATCCAGAGGTCCTGCTGACTTCCGAGTCCAGTCTAGCCAGTACTCATGAGTCTTTGTTCAGTGAAACAGACACCAGAAAAATCTTGCCTGCCTCTGCAAACACTTCTGCAGAAATTACCTGTGTTAATAAAGTTTAACTCCTGTCTGATCCAGCAGATGCCAATAGATGCACTACATCAGTTTCCGAGTCCCAGCAATCCTGTCTAGAAACCTCAGAACCCCAGCATCTGAATTTTCCAATTTTACAAATGAATGGTGATTCAGATGCGCAAACATTGTCTTGATCTTCCTGTTTCTACACCTCGCTCTAGTTTCGTGAATAGCTCAGAGCATCTGCTATGTGAACCTGAAATCGCAGAATTATTACCTTGTTCAGAAAATGTTCCAGTAAATTTGCCCTGTATCGTGAATAGCTCAAAGCATCTGCTATGTGAACCTGAAATCGCAGAATTATTACCTTGTTCAGAAAATGTTCCAGTAAATTTGCCATGTACCATGAATTGTGCAGTGGATCTCTCCAATGAAACTCAGGTCGCAGAATCGTTATGCTGTCCAGCAGGTGCTTCCATGGTTTTGCCCTGCAATATGGACTGTTCAGTGATCCTGTCCAGTGAAGCTGTGGTCGCAGAGTCTTATGCTTCACCCAGTACTTTGGATACTTCAAACCCTCTAGCAGAGGAGTCTGAGGCACTGCTTACCTCAGTTGGTGTTGCAGTAATATTCACTTGTCTAGCAGCTGTTTTGGAATTACAGTCTGCTCTAATAAAACTTGATGAATTTCTGCCCAGCAAAGCAGAAGCCATTGAAATATTGTCCTCGTCAGCAAGTGTGTTAGATACCTTGCCCTGTACACAGTCTGATTTAACCAATGTTGTTGAGTCCCTCTCCAGTGTTGTAACAGCCGAGGAACTCCAGCCCTGTCCTCTGAATGTTTCAGAAGTCTTGGCCTGTAACATGGATAATTCTGATTCTCTGGTCAAAATAATAGAAATCTCAGAATTTCAGTCCGGTCTGATGAGTGTTCCTGAAACCCTGCCCTGTATCCTGAACGATTCTGGTTCTCTGGCCGCTGTGGAAGAGGTTCCAGAGTCCCCTTCATGTCCGGGGAGTTCCTCAGTTTTGCCTAGTCCAGTGGGGGCTGCTGCAATACTGACTGGTTCTGCAGCGCCTCATGAGCTCCAATCCAGTGTATTAGATGAGTCTCTGTCCAGTCCAGAGGTAGTTGTGGAGTCCCTATCTGGTTCAGTGCATACATCAGAAGATTTGTCCTGTCTTGTTAGTGCCCCTGAATCTGATTTGTTACTGACTTTGCTGGAATCAGCGACATCTAAGTCTGATCCTGCATTCTCGTGTAAAAGTCCAGTAGTTGCGAAGTCTAGTCATGATGAATTTTTTTTGGCCAGTCCTGGTTTTGGTCCTGTCTTGGCTGACCCTGAGGCTCACAGTTCCTTAACATGCCCAGAGGTTTCTCTTGTGTCAGTGTGCCCAGATGTTCTTTGTGTGCCAGAATGCCCAAGTGTGTCTAAGGTGTTAGCGTGCTCTGATGCTTCCTTAGTGGGAACATGTCCTGATGTTGCCAGTCTGCCTGCATGCCTAGAGATGGTTCTGGTCCCTGAAAGCCCTGATCTTGATGTTTGTCCTTGTGGCCCTGACTCGGGAATTGCCCTAGGTTCCATAGGGGTTCTTGATAGTTCTCCATGTGAGCCTAAGGGGCGTTCTGACCTATGGGGATCTCTTTGGAGCTTCAAGGTGTTCTGGGAGGTCTCTGAGAAAACTTGTCCTGGTGCCTTGGACTGGTTCAACAGTGGGTTTTGTGTTGGTAAAGACAGTCCCGGTGGGCATTGCAAAGGCTTTGGCGTTTTTGAACGGTTCCTGGAAGGCGGTGGGTATCGCTCAGGGAGTTTTGGAGGGCTTTCTTCTGGAAATCATGGTTCTGATGGGTGTCACACTGGGGCTTGTAGTACTGATGGGCATGGTTCTGTAGGTTCTGGTTCTGATGGGTCCAGTCTTGTGGGGACTGATTCTGGAATTTGGTCTTGCCGGGCTGTCCCGGTCATCATGAATTATCAGTCAGACTGTTTTGTTGGGAATTTCAGTTTTGAAAAGCGTCTGGAATCCGCTTTTAAGGGCGGGGGTACTGTCATGATCGCTGCTGCAGCAGGTATTGCTGGAAGTAGTAGTGCTGCAGCTCAGGCAGTTCTGATCTCTTTCCATGCAAGCTGCATAGCTTTGTCTGCCTTTCCCTGCTGTCAGCTTGTGACTGATTATCATTCACCTGTGTGGGAATCTGCATGTCTGCTCCCATTGGATGACCTCAGTATAAAGATCTGCTTCCTGCAGGACTCCTCGGGTTTTCATAGCTTCAGTTTAAGCCTGTCTTGCTGTCGCTTCAGCCCCCGATCGTGTTTCTTGTTCTAAAGATACTTTGCTGGTTTTGCATCATATATTGGTTCATTGCCCATATATATGCATACCAGCACGTTTATTATTTTCCTTGTATTCGTGTTACGTTGATACATCAGTGACGCTGATATATACGTACACAAACTGTTTATATCCTGTGTGCAGTTAGTCAGCTTTCCAGCACGTTTTGGTAGGTTGCGCGTACCGTGATCACCCGTGCTGAGGTAGTTACCCTGCTCCTGGTTCTGTTTGTGGATTGCGTTCATCTCTGCGAAGAGATAACGAATCCTTCTGAATCCTGTCCTGTTTCCGTTTGTGGATTGCGTTCATCTCTGCGAAGAGATAGCGAATCCTTCTGAGTCCTGTTCCCTGTATTGCTCCAGTTCTAGTCAGTGTTCCTGCTTATGTCATATATCGGTTCATTGCCGATATATACATATGTTAGTCAGACGTTACAAATAGTTTCATTGATAGCTGTAATTGTAATACGCTAGGAAAACATACTTATTGTATATTTATCTGTGTTACGTTCATCTATCTTGATCCTGCTATTTCCTGACTATCCTGTCCTGTCTTTGTGAGGCACGCCATCGCTGCAAACGCATTGGCTGCCTCATTCCAGTCTGTCTTGTTGTGGACGCTTGCTGTCACTAAGTAGCGGCTAGCTAGCAAGCGTTCATTCTGTCTACCTGTCCTGATCTCCTCAGTTCTGGTTTATGCGCTCAGCGCTACCTTGCGCTGAGACGTTATCGCAAAAGTATTGTTTGTGGCTGTCGGATCTGCACCGGCTCTGTGCGCCACAATCTCCTTTTGGAGTCAGTCCTCCCCTCCACTATACTAGGGGTAGCCTGTTTCCTTGTGCTAGTGTGTGTACCTCCTCCACGTCAGCTCATGCGTTGCATGCTGACTGTGGAGAATACACCACCAAGCCTTACAGTCGCTCTGTTTTATTGGGACAATCCAGGACCACATGCCCGGTCTCTGCACAATACAGACAGAGTACCTCAGAGTCCTTCTTAACCTCAATAAACCCGGCCTGTCCGACTTGCATCGAGTCAGCCTGGGGAGAAGAAGGAGCAGTAGAGGAATATCTCTCTGGAGCTCTACCGCGAGTCTGCTTTTGGTATCGGACTCGTCGGTCAATTTTAATTGCTAGTGAGATTGCCTCATCTATAGTCCTGGGCTCAGGGTGACCTAACATCAAATCAGCTACAGCATCAGATAACCCTGAAAGGAAACCGTCAAGAAGAGCATGTTGCCCCCATCTGGCTAACACTGCCCACCTTCTAAACTCTGCGGTATAAACCTCGACACTGTTATGTCCTTGTCTGAGGATCTTGAGCTTCCTTTCTGCTGTCATAGCCAAATCGGGATCACCATATATAACTGCCATAGCTTTGAAGAATTTCTGAACGGAAGCTAAAGCCTCATGACTATCGGGAAGACTGTAGGCCCATGACTGCGAATCTCCGGATAACAATGCCTTTATTAAAATGACTCTCTGACTCTCAGACCCTGATGAGATAGGACATAACTCAAAGTATGAAAGGCACCAATTTTTGAAATTCTGAAAATCGGCCCTATGCCCCGATAACCTTTCTGGGAGAGGCAATCTGGGCTCCAAAACCAGAGGGGATGGCACTGATGCATCAGGTGCTTGAATGGTGTGCACCTCCTCAAACAGTTGAATAATCTGAGTCTGTTGGATGTTAACCGTGAGCGTCAGCTGGTTAACAGCCGAGATTAAAATCTTAACATGATTGCACAGTGCATCCATCGACATATTTTGGTCTGCTGTTCTGTAACGATTGGTGTAGCAACACAGACGTCTGATTATGTATGATCTGCAGAATCACCAATAATACAGACGCTATACCTGAATATGTGGTGATCTGCAGTATCACCAATAATGCAAGTATAGCTATCAGAGTAGCAAATTGTATAGTGCTTGGTGCAACAGTAACTGAATAGTTTAACTAGACCTCACCAGAGGAGCTGGTGGGTACTATTTGAACACGGTAACTGAATAGTTTGACTAGACCTCGACAGAGGAGCTGGTGGGTACTATTTAAAGAGTACCTCACCAGTGACAGGGCTCACTGGTGAGTAGAATGGTCAGACAGGCTAGGATCAGTAACAGGCGGGCAGATGCAGTACACAATCGACAGGCAGGAGAGTAGTGAGATATCAGGCAGAGTTCAGCAACAGAGTCAGATGGGCAGAAGTACAGAATCAATTAGCAATAGCAGGGTCAGAGGATAGCCAGAGTCATACACAGAATATCAAATATACAGTAATACAATTAATCCTAGTCTTGTGTGAAATCCCTGGTTTCCTCCCAGATCAAAGCACACCAGATACTATCTAAGGTCTGAGCGCTAACACGTAAGTATTCGCAACAGCAGACAGGTTGCGAGTGAAGACTGAAGGCTTTTGAAGCAGAGGAGACCCCACGGCCGTGCCCACCACCAATCAGCCAATCCGGAGCGCCGTGAGTCTCCTCTGACGTCAGCCGACCGGCTGGTCAGCTGACGCGCCTCCTCCCCGCATAAAGGTCCTGTCTCTGCGCGCGCCCGCGCGATACAGCAACGCTATGAGCAATGGACAACCCCGTCCTCTTCGTACTAGATGCCAGAGGAATGGGCGAAGTCCCAGAGCAGGGAAGCGAGGCGGCTGCGGAGACACCCTGCGTGCCCGCAGCCGCTGCTTCCGTGGATGTTACAGTACCTAAATGGTGCGTCCTGAAAACTCTTTAATATACTTTCCAACTCCAATATAGTAAAGCATGTGACTGGTTAAAAAAAAATCAGAGAGTATGTTTAAAATGGATTTATCACTTATGGTGCCCATACATGATACAATAAAAACGTTCGATTTTCCCGTTTATTCGATCTAAATGATTGAATCGAATGAAAGTTGAAAATATTTTTTTTTTCGATCAAGAAATTCAAATGATTATCCCGTTTTTTCGAGAAAAATCTGATCGGACATGCTGGGAAAATGTTTATATTCGTTCTAACGGAATAATCGAACTAAATTATCTAATCGAAAAAAATGAAAAATGTTACCATGTATGGGCACCTTTAGACTCCAAATCTGCATGTACTGTAAGAAGTGCTTTCATGTTGCAATCCTCATGTCACAATCCTTCTCCACCCAACAGCACGTGCTGTTCTCAGACTTCACTCCCTCCTCAACAGTCACCTCCAGTTCCTACTGAAGTTCTAGTAAATTGGGATGTCAAACTCAAATAGAAAGTGGGCCAAAATTGAGCACTGGGCCAACCTCAATGTCTAGTGGCCACCTCTCTACCTTATAAAGTTCCCTGGTGTCTAATGGCCCCTTCCCTCCCCTATACAGTCCCTTGGTGTCTAGTGTCCCCCCTCCCTCCAATATACAGTTACCTGGCATCTAGTGGCCCTCCACTTGGCCCTATACATTTTCCTAGTCAGGGGCGCCTCTAGTCATTTTGTCACTCCAGGCGAGAAAACCTGTGACACCCACCCCACCCCCATGGAGCCCCCCCCCATAAAAATAATCATAATGCAGAACCATTACACCAGAAAATAATCATATTACAGCAGTATTTCAGTGCAATACTATGGGCCTGTACTGTACGGTATTGTACTGTTTGATTGTAATTTTGAGATATTTTGCCACGTGTTAATTGAAATTATGATCGATGTGGGTGGTTGATAATCACCAGATTCGATCATAGTGAAATAATCTGTCGGCAGAAATGAATACATGTATTGACAGCTATAAGCTAGGGTTACTAATAACAAGATTGGGGTGATTGAATTATTAGGGTAAGATGGGGGAGGCAAAGTAGAGAGTTACAAGGAACATTTATCCATGAAACAGGTCGCTGCAACCACTGCACCTACTGTGATTGGGAGCAGAATGCCAAAGGGCCAGGAAAATGTAGTAGATAAGAATTCCGCTGCACTGATCTCAGGATAAAAGTCCAATTTTTATTGAGGCAATTGTGGACAAACAGCAATTCAGCTCCCGCGTATCGGAGCAAACTTATGGCTCCTTAGTCGCATCCATCTGAAAATGGCGCCTGTGAATAATGGCGCACGGTGTTGCCGCTAATCCGTTTGCCGCTTATCGCTATTTAACGTTAAAGCCTTATTGTTATTTAGCGTTAAAGCCTTATCGTTATTTAGTGTTAACACACAGAACCCTCTCTGTACCCATCCCTAACCCCTAAACCCCCCCGGTGGTGCCTAACCCTAACCACCCCCCTGGTGGTGCCTAACCCTAACCACCCCCCTGGTGGTGTATATTGTACTGTAACTATACCTAACCCTACTCTCACACAGAACCCTCCCTGTACCTAACCCTAACCATCCCCTTGGTGGTGCCTAACCCTAAGACCCCCCTGGTGGCGCCTAACCCTAAGACCCCCCAGTGGTGCCCAACCCTAACCTTGACAGTGTTACATTAAATCCATTCACCGTTTTGCAGTTAAATAACGTCTGCAGTTTGGCTTATGTAGGGCGCTATTGATAAATAACGTTAGTGTTAGTGTGTTAGTGTGTGCCACAGGTTTGCTGAGATTCGAACCCAGGTCGCCTCTGCCAGAGAGAAATGAGAAAAGCACTTTTATTTAGCTTTCCTGTATGACAAGAAGACAGCCAGCACTAGGGGAAGGGGGTTAACAAAGGTGAATGAGGTAGAGAAGAGGAGTGGAGAGATAATGATAATAGCCTGAGAGGGAGCAGAGGGTTTATCTGTATTGCAGTCCCACATCACACAGAGGCGACTTGCCTGTAATGTGACTCCTGTCCCTGACAATCTCTCACACAAGGCTGCAGCAGCCCACCTGGAGTCTAACGCCTGTCAAACTTTTCAACCTGTGTAATACTTTATCTAACTGCCCACATGCAGTTTTTATAATGGTGAGAGAACGGAGTTTTTTTTTCTACGGACTCTGCAGGAGGCAAGCCTCTGCTAATTGCTAATAGTACTTTTATTTCCCTCAACCAGCCTAGTGCTTCACATTGCCTTTAGAGATGGGCCGAACCTCAGATTTTAGGTTCGCGAACTTTCGCGTAACGTTCGGTTCGCGTTAAAGTTCGCGAACCGCAATAGACTTCAATGGGGATGCGAACTTTGAAAAAAAAAATAATTATGCTGGCCACAAAACTGATGGAAAAGATGTTTCAAGGGGTCTAACACCTGGAGGGGGGCATGGCGGAGTGGGATACATGCCAAAAGTCCCGGGGAAAAATCTGGATTTGACGCAAAGCAGCGTTTTAAGGGCAGAAATCACATTGAATGCTAAATGACAGGCCTAAAGTGCTTTAAAACATCTTGCATGTGTATACATCAATCAGGGTGGGTGGTTCACAAGCAGTGGTGGGTTCACAGAACAGGTATGCAGTGGTGGGTTCACAGAACAGGTATGCAGTGGTGGGTTCACAGCACAGGTATGCAGTGGTGGGTTCACAGAACAGGTATGCAGTGGTGGGTTCACAGCACAGGTATGCAGTGGCGGGTTCACTGAACAGGTATGCAGTGATGGGTTCACAGCACAGGTATGCAGTGGCAGGTTCACTGAACAGGTATGCAGTGATGGGTTCACAGCACAGGTATGCAGTGGTGGGTTCACAGAACAGGTATGCAGTGGTGGGTTCACAGCACAGGTATGCAGTGGCAGGTTCACTGAACAGGTATGCAGTGATGGGTTCACAGAACAGGTATGCAGTGGCGGGTTCACTGAACAGGTATGCAGTGGTGGGTTCACAGTACAGGTATGCAGTGGTGGGTTCACAGAACAGGTATGCAGCCAGCCAGGAACAAGTTAAGCCTAACTAATCTTTCCCTGAGAGACAGTCTGCAGCAGCTCGCCCTACTCTCACTAACGCAGGCAGCACACGAGTGACCGTAATGGCCGCCGCTGCCTGCCTTATATAAGGGGGGGTGGGGCTCCAGGGGCTAGTGTAGCCTAATTGGCTACACTGGGCCTGCTGACTGTGATGTAGAGGGTCAAAGTTGACCCTCAAGGTGCATTATGGGGCGAACCGAACTTCCGCAAAGGTTCGCCAGCGGGACGCGAACGCGAACCACCGAAGTTCACGTGGAACTGTTCGCCGGCGAACCGTTCGGCCCATCTCTAATTGCCTTATGCAAAAACCTGAATGCACCAGGCACTGTACCAGCCCTCTCATGGTGTCTAGTGGCCCCCTCTGTCACATGTCCCCTACTGGCCAGACCACTTAGTGCCTCCCAAACTTCTTCAGCCCACATACCATTCAATCTCATGGATGCAATCAATGTGTGGGAGTGGCTGGTATTGGGCAAACAGGCCATAGGGAAATGCATGAAAAAACTCAACACTTTACTAATCATAATTTTACAGTATAAGACTGCGACCAACTCTTTAATTCGTTAAAAGAGGAATCCGTTATCTAATTTGGGCAGCGTATCTCAGGGAGGCAAAGGTTGGTTCTGTGGTACTCAATTCAGGCAAATAGCTGAAAATTACTTTTTGTTGTTTTATTAAAGCTAATGGGAGTCTATTTTTTAAAAAAAGAAACCATATAGGGTACTTACCTAAGGAGAGGGAAGGCTCTGGGCCTAATAGACCTTTCCCTCTCCTCTCCGGGTGCCCTCGTTGTAGCGGCAGCTTCAACGCGCAGGAAATATTTCAAACTGAGGAGGGAGTCTCCCGGCCTTTCTTTTATAGGGAAGTAATTTAAATATTTCCTGAAGGGGCGTGGATATCTCGGAGTCTTGACCCAGAGGATCACTAGATAAAAAATAATTAACTTAATTAAATTAAATTATATTTTTAAATCAATGTTTGTTCATAGTTACTCCAATCGTGTAAGATGTGTGAGCGATGGCCATGAAGCCCAGGATTCATTGATACTTTTTCTATAGGGATGAGACTTATGATCTAGAAGGAATGAGCAGGACCAGCGCTGCTATAGAGGCAAAAGGGGAAATTGGCCCAGGACCCCGACCTCTGCATGAGCCACTGTGGCGCCAGACCCTGTCCCTATCAACTGTTGTACTCCCCCGTCGCCTCCTGTGGCCCCTGCCCAATAGCTGCTTATAACTTACTTGTCTCAGTAGGCATCAGCTGCACTGTTTGTGTACACTCTAGCCATGCTGTCTGCCTCTCTATCCGGCGCATATGTAAACACGCGTGGGGTTGTGTAATAGGAGGCAGATAACATGGCTAGAGTGTACACAAACAGTGCAGCCGCTGCCTACCGAGACAGGTACGTTATAAGCAGCTATTGGGGCCTTGGGAGGCGGCAGGGTAGTATATACCGCCCGGGGGGGAGGGTCGTAGCAGGTTCCCCTGCTTAAATTTTCCCCCAGGCCCAGGGGCCATTAAACTGGCCCCGGGAATGATAACAAATATGAAATAGCTTTATTCTATACTCTGTGAACACAGCTGCCTACCTCCCATAGGTTTAGGGATGGAGAGATGGCCCCCTGCTGGCAAAGCTTCCTCATTTGCTATCAATCTTTTGGGCCCGTGTCCACTATACTTAGGCAAATCTGCATAGAAAAAAAAACGCTTGCAGATTTGCAGGCATAGGCAGACTTTTTTTTTCATGCAAATTCGCATACGTGTTTTTTTTTTTTTTTCAAATTTTCCCATTGCCATACATTACTATTAACATCCGCACATGAAACGCGTACGCGTAAATGTGAAAATGCCTGAAATTTGTGGAAAATTGTTACAGAGGCGTTTTTTTTTTCCTCCTGAAGGAAAAAAGCGAATGCTCCCTGTAATGGAAACGGGCCCATTGAAATACATTGCATATGCAAATTTGTGTGCGACTAAGGCATGCAAATTTGCTATAGTGGAAATGGAAAAGGGCCCTTTGTATATATAGCAGCTACAGTATGTGCCAATTGGGGCTTAGGTAAGGTATAAACTATTCCAGGACCTTCTTGGAGCATCTGCCATTTGGAGAGTGCACATACTATCCTGTTTGAATGGAATGGAACGCCAACTAACAGAAAGAAAAGAAAAGCATTCCTACACAATACAATCTCAAATTGGATTGTAATAGACAATCCGTATACAAAACCAATTTTCATGGTTGTGACATGACAAACTTCTTCACCTATACAGCACCCTGGTGTCTAGTGGCCCCCTCCCACATGTGGCTTCCCTGGTGACCTAGGGCTTCACCTTCAATATAGCTTCTTCGATGAGTGGGCCAAACACAATGCAAAGTGGGGAAACAACTTGCAGGGCAAATTTGTTGGCTCTGGGTGCCAGATTTGGCCAATGAGACAGAGTTTGACATATATGTCTTAAAGTCACTGTCTCCTGTTACTCCTTGTAACGGTGGGGTGCCGCAACTCAGACGTCTGATTATATGGAGATCTGCAGAATCAAGAATAATGCAGACGCTATACTTGATTATGTGGTGATCTGCAGAATCACCAATAATACTAGTATAGCCACAAGGATGCTATGAGTGTAATGCTTGGTGCGACTGTAACTTAATAGGTCTGCGAGACCTCACCTGAAAGGCTGGTGAGGCACAATCAGTACACTGACAGTATAATAGCGTACAAGCCCCCAGCAAGCTGGAGATACAGATACTGAGGAGATAGAATCTCCCGAGGAGCGGGTGATTCAGACTGTACTGCAGCCTAGTGATCACCTGAGGAGCAGGAGATTAAGACAGTACTGCAGCCTAGAGGACACCTGATGAGTAGGTGATTCGGACTGTACTGCAGCCTAGTGATCACCTGAGGAGCAGGTGATTTAAGACAGTACTGCAGCCAAGAGGGCACCTGAGGAGTATGTGATACAAACAATACTGCAAATAGCGATCACCTAAGGAGCAGGTGATTCAGACAGTACTGCAGGCTAGTGAACTCCTCACCAGTGGAGCTGGTGGGAATAAAGAGTAATTAACGAGTACTTATCAGTGGAGATGATGAGCCTCAGAAAACAATAAAGCTAGGCCCCTTCAGTGGTGCTGGCTGGCACTAGCTGAAAGGCACTGCTAAATACAGCCAGACCTACGGGGGTTCTGGGAACGTACTAACAGTCACAGCAACTGCATAGTTTGGCAAAACCTTACTAGAGGAGCTGGCAAGGTACTATCAGTTTAAGTGACAATCCAATTAACAGAGCTCGTGACCAAATAATTTAGCTAGACCTTTCCAGTGGAGCTGGCAAGGTACTATCGGTCACTGTAAGGAAAAGTAGCGATACCGCACCAGAGGTGCTGGTGGGTAAATACAGTAGCACACCTCACCAGTGGGGAGCACCACTGGTGAGTAGAATGGTCAGACAGGCAAGGTTCAGCAACAGAGAGGTTAGTTTCAGAACAGAATCGTGAGGCAGAAGAGTAATCGGTAATCAGGCAGAGGTTCAGCAACTTTAAGGCAGATAGGCAGAAGTACAGAATAAGAAAACGAGGTCAGAGTCAGAGTTTAGCTAGAGTCATACACAGGAAATCAGTAATAATCAATACAATCAAATGAGCTAACTATAGATAGATGTATATCGCAATAATTGCATATACATCTATCATCAACAGGAACCTCACTACAATATACAAAATAACAAAAGTCCTAGTCTTGTGTGAAATCCCTGGTTTCCTCCCAGATCAAAAAACACCGGAACTAATCTAAGGTCTGAGCGCTAACATACTAGTATTCACGACAGCAGACAAGGACAGAGTAACAACTCCAGGTTTAAATACTGAAGGCAGGTTCAAGCAGCCCCGCCCAAGGGGCTGAACCAACCTGCAAGGTAGATTGACAGGTAGAAGTCAGCTGACCACAATGTCAGCTGATCTGTCTCCTACGCCCATAAAGGTCCTTTTGCTCCATGTGCAGGCGTGTGGACCTAAGCTGCTGTGCAACAGAGACCCCTGTCCCACCTGAGTCGGGAAGCGACACCCCGGATGGCGTGGCCGCAGAGGTAACATCTTCGATCGTTACACTCCTACAGTTTTCTTTTCCTTGTCCTGGTCAATGCCCCCAAGTTTCCTGCAGTTCTCTTTTTCTCCAGGGTTATTGCCTAAAATGTCTCCTGCAGTTTTTCTCTTCTTCTCCTCCTAGTCACTGTCTCCCATCTCTCCTGTAGTTTTCTTTTTATCCTCTTAGTTACTTCTTCCTGCGGTTACTGCAGTCTTTCACCATTTAATTTACTTTCTTCTGCTTTTCCAATTATTTTTCAGGATCACTCACATCCTCCCCAGCACCTATTTTTTCCAGGATGGGGAGGACGTGGACGATTTTGAAAGAAGATTGGAACCAGGGCTCCAGAGGCTCTGTGCTGTGCACCAGTGGTGGGTGTGGGGCGTGTCCCAGCATTAGCTGTGGGCATGGGCCAGCACAGCCCATGCACTGTAGCTCTGCCTCCTTCCACAAATACTTCCATAACATTGTTATTACAGTATGTGGTGCATGTTGTTCCGGTAGGGGATCAAAGTGGTGGACTTTGTGCACATACAATGGAGCAAAGTGTGGCGGATCGGCTCAGGAGACTGCAGGTGAAACAAGGTGGATGGGGCCGGCGATGATCAGAGTGTCGGACTAGAAGAGGATGGAGCTGTGCTGGATTTTATCGGCAACAGCATTAGCAGCAGCCACATTTTACTATGTTGGACTATGTTCGACATTGGGCCTATAGAGGAAAAGGCTAATGTGGGACTAATATGTCTGGCATAGCATAGGAAGGGATTAAAAAAATACCAGTTGCTTGACAGTCCTGTTGATCTCTTTAACTGTAGTAGTGTTTGAATCACCCGCCTGAAACAAGCATATGGCTAATCTAGTCAGCGTTCAGTCAGAAACATCTGATCTGCATGCTTGTTCAGGGTGTGCCGCTAAATGTATTATTATTATTATTATCACAGAAGCAGCAGGACAGCCAGGCAATATGTTTGTTTAAAAATAAGTTAATATGTCAGCCTCCATATCCCTCTCACATAGGGTGTCCTATACACTTTAATTACCTGCTAAATAGTGCATAGGATGAGGTATAGGTACAACTAATTTTTATATTTCTCACTTAGATTAAATATTTATAGTTAATGCAAATCATGGAACAGATGATTTCAGACCAAAGCCTAGCTATCATGCTGAACCAATTGCTTCAAGGAAATGTAAAGTAAAAAAAAATGTCCCCAGTTTAACTTATCTGGTGCTTCTTTTTGCCCCCTGTAGTTGTTCTGGTCCCTGGCTCTGGAAACACTCCCGGCAACAGGAGCTCAATCGAGTAGGTGTATGCCCCCATGCACAGGGGAAGGCAAATGGCTGAGCCGGCAAGCTTTCTGAATAAAGTTAATTCTGATTCTGAGGGGTACAGTCAGTGGTGTAACTAGGGCGCTATGGGTTCCAGCGTAAATTTTACATTGGGCTCCTCAGTACTCTACATGACAATTGATACATAGTTACATAGTTATTTGGGTTGAAGAAAGACATACATCCATAGAGTTCAACCAGAGAACAAAGTACAACACCAGCCCGCTCCCTCATATATCCCTGTTGATCCAGAGAAAGGCGAAAAACCCTTACAAGGCATGGTCCAATTAGCCCCAAAAGGGAAAAAATTCCTTCCTGACTCCAGATGGCAATCAGATAAAATCCCTGGATCAACATCATTGGGCATTCCTAGTAATTATAGCCAGGGATGTCTTTCAACGCAAGGAAAGCATCTAAGCCCCCTTTAAATGCAGATATAGAATTTGTCATAACTATGTCCTGTGGCAATGCATTCCACATCTTAATCACTTTTACTGTAAAGAACCCTTTCCTAAATAAATGGATAAAACGTTTTTTCCTCCATGCGCAGATCATGTCCTCTAGTCCTATGTGAAGGCCTAGGGACAAAAAGCTCATCCTCCAAGCTTTTATATTGCCCTCTGATGTATTTATACAAGTTAACCACTTCCCGACCGCCTAACGCACAGAGGCGGCCGGGAAGTGGAGCCCTGAAGGACCGGCTCACCCACAGAGGCGGCAGTCCTTCTAAGGGCATGGGCGGAGCGATCGCGTCATCCGTGACGCGATCCTCCGCCGGCTACTGTCACCGCTCGCCCGCCGCAACATCCCGCTGGCCATACGGAAGCTCCGGCGGGATGTTAACCCCGCGATCGCCGCATACAAAGTGTATAATACACTTTGTAATGTTTACAAAGTGTATTATACAGGCTGCCTCCTGCCCTGGTGGTCCCAGTGTCCGAGGGACCACCAGGGCAGGCTGCAGCCACCCTAGTCTGCACCCAAGCACACTGATTTCTCCCCCCCCCTGCCCCAGATCGCCCACAGCACCCATCAGACCCCCCCCTGCCCACCCCCCAGACCCCTGTTTGCACCCAATCACCCCCTAATCACCCATCAATCACTCCCTGTCACTATCTGTCAACGCTATTTTTTTTTATCCCCCCCCCCTGCTCCCTGCCCCCTCCTGATCACCCCCCACCCCTCAGATTCTCCCCAGACCCCCCCCCCCCCAGTTTACTGTATGCATCTATCCCCCTGATCACCTGTCAATCACCCGTCAATCACCCCCTGTCACTGCCACCCATCAATCAGCCCCTAACCTGCCCCTTGCGGGCAATCTGATCACCCCCCCCACACCAATAGATCGCCCGCAGATCCGACATCAGATCACCTCCCAAATCCATTGTTTACATCTATTCTCTCCTCTAAACACCCACTAATTACCCATCAATCACCCCCTATCACCACCTGTCACTTTTACCTATCAGATCAGACCCTAATCTGCCCCTTGCGGGCACCCAATCACCCGCCCACACGCTCAGATTGCCCTCTGACCCCCCCTTATCAATTCACCAGTGCATTAATTACATCTGTTCTTCCCTGTAATAACCCACTGATCACCTGTCAATCACCTGCCAATCACCTATCACCCATCAATCACCCCCTGTCACTGCCACCCATCAATCAGCCCCTAACCTGCCCCTTGCGGGCAATCTGATCACCCACCCACACCATTAGATCGCCCGCAAACCCGCCGTCAGATTACCTCCCAAAATGTATCGTTTACATCTGTTATCTTCTCTAAACACCCACTAATTACCCATCAATCACCCCCTATCACCACCTGTCACTGTTACCTATCAGATCAGACCCTAATCTGCCCCTTGCGGGCACCCAATCACCCCCCCACACGCTCAGATTGCCCTCAGACCCCCCCCCCCCCTTATCAATTCGCCAGTGCATTAATTACATCTGTCCTTCCCTGTAATAACCCACTGATCACCTGTCAATCACCTATCACCCATCAATCACCCCCTATCACTGCCACCCAACAATCAGCCCCTAACCTGCCCCTTGCGGGCAAACTGATCACCCACCCACACCAATAGATCGCCCGCAGATCCGACATCAGATCACCACCCAAGCGCAGTGTTTCCATCTATTCTCTCCTCTAAACACCCACTAATTACCCATCAATCACCCCCTATCACCACCTGTCACTGTTACCCATCAGATCAGACCCTAATCTGCCCCTTGCGGGCACCCAATCACCCGCCTACACGCTCAGATTGCCCTCAGACCCCCCCCCTTATCAATTCGCCAGTGCAATATTTACATCTGTTCTCCCCTGTAATAACCCACTGATTACCTGTCAATCACCTATCAATCACCCATCAATCACCCCCTGTCACTGCCACCCATCAATCACCCGCTGTCACTGCCACCCATCAATCAGCCCCTAACCTGCCCCTTGCGGGCAAACTGATCACCCACCCACACCAATAGATCGCCCGCAGATCCGACATCAGATCACCACCCAAGCGCAGTGTTTCCATCTATTCTCTACCCTAAACACCCACTAATTACCCATCAATCACCCCCTGTCACTGCTACCTATCAGATTAGACCCCTATCTGCCCCTAGGACACTCAATCACCCGCCCACACCCTCAGAATGCCCTCAGACCCCAGCCCTGATCACCTCGCCAGTGCATTGCTTGCATCTATTCCCCCCTCTAATCACACCTTGAGACACCCATCAATCACCTCCTGTCACCCCCTAGCACACCTACCCATCTGATCAGGCCCCAATTTGCCCCGTGTGGGCTCCTGATCACTCGGCCAAACCCTCAGATCCCCCTCAGACCCCCTTCCGATCACCTCCCCAGTGCATTGATTGCATCTATTTTCCCCTCTAACCACCCCCTGAGACACCCATCAATCACCTCCTGTCACCCCCCTAGCACTCCTATCCATCAGATCAGGCCCAATACAACCTGTCATCTAAAAGGCCACCCTGCTTATGACCGGTTCCACAAAATTCGCCCCCTCATAGACCACCTGTCATCAAAATTTGCAGATGCTTATACCCCTGAACAGTCATTTTGAGACATTTGGTTTCCAGACTACTCACGGTTTTGGGCCTGTAAAATGCCAGGGCGGTATAGGAACCCCACAAGTGACCCCATTTTAGAAAAAAAGACACCCCAAGGTATTCTGTTAGGTGTATGACGAGTTCATAGAAGATTTTATTTTTTGTCAAAAGTTAGCGGAAATTAATTTTTATTGGTTTTTTTTCACAAAGTGTCATTTTTCACTAACTTGTGACAAAAAATAAAATCTTCTATGAACTCGCCATACACCTAACGGAATACCTTGGGGTGTCTTCTTTCTAAAATGGGGTCACTTGTGGGGTTCCTATACTGCCCTGGCATTTTAGGGGCCCTAAACCGCGAGGAGTAGTCTAGAAAACAAATGCTTCAAAATGACCTGTGAATAGGACGTTGGGCCCCTTAGCGCACCTAGGCTGCAAAAAAGTGTCACACATGTGGTACCGCCGTACTCAGGAAAAGTAGTATAATGTGTTTTGTGGTGTATTTTTACACATACCCATGCTGGGTGGGAGAAATTTCTATGTAAATGGACAATTGTGTGTAAAAAAATCAAACAATTGTCATTTACAGAGATATTTCTCCCACTTAGCATGGGTATGTGTAAAAATACACCCCAAAACGCATTATACTACTTCTCCTGAGTACGGCGGTACCACATGTGTGGCACTTTTTTACACCCTAAGTACGCTAAGGGGCCCAAAGTCCAATGAGTACCTTTAGGATTTCACAGATCATTTTGCGACATTTGGTTTCAAGACTACTCCTCACGGTTTAGGGCCCCTAAAATGCCAGGGCAGTATAGGAACCCCACAAATGACCCCATTCTAGAAAGAAGACACCCAAAGGTATTCCGTACGGAGTATGGTGAGTTCATAGAAGATTTTATTTTTTGTCACAAGTTAGCGGAAAATGACACTTTGTGAAAAAAAACTATTAAAATCAATTTCCGCTAACTTGTGACAAAAAAATAAAAACTTCTATGAACTCACCATACTCCTAACGGAATACCTTGGGGTGTCTTCTTTCTAAAATGGGGTCATTTGTGGGGTTCCTATACTGCCCTGGCATTTTAGGGGCCCTAAACCGTGAGGAGTAGTCTTGAAACAAAAATGACCTGTGAAATCCTAAAGGTACTCATTGGACTTTGGGCCCCTTAGTGCAGTTCGGGTGCAAAAAAGTGCCACACATGTGGTATCGCCGTACTCGGGAGAAGTAGTACAATTTGTTTTGGGGTGTATTTTGGGGTGTATTTTTACACATACCCATGCTGGGTGGGAGAAATACCTCTGTAAATGACAATCTTTTGATTTTTTTACACACAATTGTCCATTTACAGAGGTATTTCTCCCACCCAGCATGGGTATGTGTAAAAATACACCCCAAAACACATTGTACTACTTCTCCCGAGTATGGTGATACCACATGTGTGGCACTTTTTTGCACCCTAACTGCGCTAAAGGGCCCAAAGTCCAATGAGTACCTTTAGGATTTCACAGGTCATTTTGAGAAATTTCGTTTCAAGACTACTCCTCACGGTTTAGGGCCCCTAAAATGCCAGGGCAGTATAGGAACCCCACAAATGACCCCATTTTAGAAAGAAGACACCCCAAGGTATTCCGTTAGGAGTATGGTGAGTTCATAGAAGATTTTATTTTTTGTCAAAAGTTATTGGAAATTGATTTTAATTGTGTTTTTTCACAAAGTGTCATTTTCCGCTAACTTTTGACAAAAAATAAAATCTTCTATGAACTCACCATACTCCTAACGGAATACCTTGGGGTGTCTTCTTTCTAAAATGGGGTCATTTGTGGGGTTCCTATACTGCCCTGGCATTTTAGGGGCCCTAAACCGTGAGGAGTAGTCTTGAAACGAAATTTCTCAAAATGACCTGTGAAATCCTAAAGGTACTCATTGGACTTTGGGCCCTTTAGCGCAGTTAGGGTGCAAAAAAGTGCCACACGTGGTATCGCCGTACTCGGGAGAAGTAGTATAATGTGTTTTGTGGTGTATTTTTACACATACCCATGCTGAGTGGGAGAAATATCTCTGTAAATGGACAATTGTGTGTAAAAAAAATTAATTGTCATTTACAGAGATATTTCTCCCACCCAGCATGGGTATGTGTAAAAATACACCCCAAAACACATTATACTACTTCTCCTGAGTACGGCAATACCACATGTGTGGCACTTTTTTGCAGCCTAACTGCGCTAAGGGGTCCAAAGTCCAATGAGCAGCTTTAGGCTTTACAGGGGTGCTTACAATTTAGCAACCCCCAAAATGTCAGGACAGTAAACACACCCCACAAATGACCCCATTTTGGAAAGTAGACCCTTCAAGGTATCCAGAGAGGGGCATGGTGAGTCCGTGGCAGATTTCATTTTTTTTTTGTCGCAAGTTAGAAGAAATGGAAACTTTTTTTTTTTTCTCACAAAGTGTCATTTTCCGCTTACTTGTGACAAAAAATAATATCTTCTATGAACTCACTATGCCTCTCAGTGAATACTTTGGGATGTCTTCTTTCCAAAATGGGGTCATTTGGGGGGTATTTATACTATCCTGGAATTCTAGCCCCTCATGAAACATGACAGGGGGTCAGAAAAGTCAGAGATGCTTGAAAATGGGAAAATTCACTTTTTGCACCATAGTTTGTAAACGCTATAACTTTTACCCAAACCAATAAATATACACTGAATGGGTTTTTTTTTATCAAAAACATGTTTGTCCACATTTTTCGCGCTGCGTGTATACAGAAATTTTACTTTATTTGAAAAATGTCAGCACAGAAAGTTAAAAAAATCATTTTTTTGCCAAAATTCATGTCTTTTTTGATGAATATAATAAAAAGTAAAAATTGCAGGAGCAATCAAATAGCACCAAAAGAAAGCTTTATTAGTGACAAGAAAAGAAGCCAAAATTCATTTAGGTGGTAGGTTGTATGAGCGAGCAATAAACCGTGAAAGCTGCAGTGGTCTGAATGGAAAAAAAGTGGCCGGTCCTTAAGGGGTAGAAAGCCCTAGGTCCTCAAGTGGTTAATTAGATCTCCTCTGAGGCGTCTTTTCTCTAGATTAAATAAACACAGTTTATCTAACCTTTCTTGGTAAGTGAGACCTTCCATCCCACGTATCAATTTTGTTGCTCGTCTCTGCACCTGCTCTAAAACTGAATATCTTTCCTGTAATGTGTTGCCCAGAACTGAATTCCATATTCCAGATGTGGCCTTACTAGAGAGTTAAACAGGGGCAATATTATACTAGCATCTTGAGTTTTTATTTTCCTTTTAATGCCTCTCAACATTTTATTGGCTTTAGCTGCAGCGGCTTGGCATTGAATACGATTATTTAACTTGTTGTCGATGAGTACTCCTAAGTCCTTCTTCAGCGCACCAAAACCTACCAAGGACAACCACAGTGTCAGAGGTGCAAGAAGGGGGTGGGGAAAAGTTTGTTAATAATTACTACTTTATTATATTCAAAGTATTTATAGAAGTGATTATCATCAGCACTGGACCAATGGAGTGCTAATACTGTGGTTGAGGTCGGGCCCCTCTGGCTCAAGGGCCCGGTGCGGCCACAACCTCTGCATTCCCTTATGCTACGCCACTCGGTACAGCAGCTGAAGGAAGCAGCTTGGGATTATGGTGAGGGACCAGGAGGACTACAGGGGCCAGAAGAAGTCCTAGGTAAGTTAAACTGGGGACATTTTTACCATTTCAGTTCTTTGCATCTTACTGGCCAAGAACAAAAAGCTGTATTCATCCTATGCTCGGTCTATTCATACTGTATGTGCCTTGCTTTTACTAGGAATCTCTGGCCAGCATGAAGCAGTCTTCTACAAACCACAGTCACACCAGTTTAGGTTCTCTTTGGCTTTAAACCCTCTCTTCTCAAGCCAATATTAAACACACTGCACAATAAAAACAAAGAAAACACATGTTGTTTCAGAAACAAACAGGAATTTCATTTAATTGATGTTGAATTTCTTAATTCTCTGCTGAGCGTCATTATTATTCAGGTTCGTCATTTATATCCCAAAAAAACTTGATTGGCAGATCACCCAGCTTGCATTTTACCATTTCATCAATCTGTTCGCTTTGTGCTACGGTCATTATATTTTTCCAGTCGCCAATAGTACCTGAAAAGACAAAGATGTCAGCACTAATTCAGAAGGACAAGTGCCCTGAACTTATAAGATCTATATATAAATCCACCAAGTTTAGTGTCACAAATTTAATACAGGAAATTTCTTGGCGCTCAGGTACTGTGCTGCAGCTATTTACTCCTATGGTAATGCACTCAGTTCCATATGTGTCCACTTCTCTCTGCTCGCTCAGTCCTTCTGCAAACCTGACCAGTTTTGTCTTGCGTGTGTTTTTCAAGGGAAGAAGCCATGTGAGACGGAACCGATTGGGTACTCACCTACTCCACCTCACTCTGCTATGGGGGCTTTATTCTGGAGGAGAACATGGCTGGCTATTTATGGGATGGGGACCCAGGAATGAGATAAGTAAGTGGGTGGGATTTTGCACGGTATGAGGTCATGCTTATTACATTATTGGATTGTGATTACTGTATGTAATTTTCTATCAGGTCCGGTTGTGTAGTGATGGTTGTCCATGGATAGCATGCAATTTAAAAGGATTGGTTAATTACCGTATATACTCGGCTATAAGTCGAGAAATATAGGACTGACTCACTGCATAAAAGTGGGGGGTTCGCTTTATACACGAGTCAGTCCTAACTTTCCCCACTTGCCGTCTGCATGTATTTCCCCCCCTCGCTCTGTGTAATCATCCTATGCGGAGTGATTTGCGCAGCAGAAGCAGTCACTCACCATCAGCGGGCGCACCGCCCTCTCTTCTCCCTTCACTCGCGCTGATCTCCGTGCTTTAGTGTAGCCTCACCTCCCGATGTCAGAAGACGGAGCTATGCTAAAGCACGGAGATCAGCGCGGTGTGCCCGCTGCTGGTGAGTGACGGCTTCTGCTGCGCAAATCACTCTGCATAGGATTACACTTAGCGAGAGAGCAAATACAAGCAGACGGTGGGGGAGGGGAGGGGGGAATACAGGCAGCATGCATTTGGGTGATGGTGGGTGGTAGGAGTTACAGGCAGAGGGTTAATGGCTGAATGTGTGTCCTGGAGGAGTTATTTGCTGTACTTGGGGACCAGGAGGGGTTATTGACTACAATAATGTATGCAGTGAAGCTATTAACCCATCCTGATCCCGAAGTGCAGCTATTAACTTTGCTGGATAGACTTATACTTGAGTAATTGGAAAATTCCAGCTTTTGAGGGTCAAATATTGGGGTCGACTTATACACGGGGTCGATTTGTATCCAAGTATATATGATATTAACCATATTTAAATATTGTTTCAGGGTTGATATTGTATGGGTAACTTAGTTTAAAAAATAAGCTGGTGGATTTCTTACTGGTGTTTGATATATTTACTCAAGAGCTTATTAATACTGGATGAGGCCAGGCATTACTATGTTGTATCTTCTGACCATAGTTTTGAGTAGTTAGCCTTCTACATTTTTTTTATTGCTGCATATCATTGAAGTGCCATCCATCTTCTGCTAATGGCAGCACTTACAACTAACATTCCTCCAGTATTTCTTGTTAATCTACTGACCCAGTTGTATGCTCTCATGTGCATAGCTATCTCTAGGGCTGTACTGCAGTTCACAGCAGTACACCTGAATAGTGATCGTAGATCAATCAGTGTGGTCTCCCAATACTGTGAACCTTATGATTACAGTGATTGGCATATAGCGGAGATTGTAGGGAAAGTTTTTGTAAGGAATACTTCTCCATCCATCTAGAGGAGTACTACATATTTTACACAGCAAAGTACCCTCTGTGCAACAACCTTTTTCTGCAAGAATTGCCCCTGGTTTCAGTCTGCCGTGGTGTGCGTAAAATTGTGTGTTCATGGAATCTTTGTATGGGCTATTTATATATGGCTATAGGGCTGGTTCACACTGGATCGATCAAAAATTGGTCTGTGTAAAAAGTGATCCGTGAAATGGATCCATTTTTATTGGGCAGCAGTGTGTGATCCTTGACCCTCCCTTACCTGCTGTGAATGCGATGGGTCATCCGAAAAAAAATGCTCCCTTCCTAAACTTGCAGTCCATTCGGATGAATGGATCCGTACCAACAGAGCAATGTGAACGGATCCTATTATTTAACATAGCATCCGTTCACATCCACTACAGTCCACTAAACAGAGCGGGTTTTTTTATGCCAATGTAAGCCGGGCCTAATGCTGGGAATACACAATGAGTTTTTTCAGCTGATTTACTGGCTGATCGATTTTCTGATAGATTTCCACTCACTTCTATGAGAAAATCAAATCAGAAAAACAATTGAAAACATACAGCATGTCGGAAATTATCTAATGTGCCATCTATCAGCACAAAAAAACCCATGGTGTATTCCCAGCATTAGTGAATATTAATGTTATATTTGCAAAAACAGAAATTTGAAGCTAGTCAGCTGGGGAGATTCATAGCTACCTGCAAGCTAAAATAATTTTTAACAACATTAAAATATAAAAACGTGTGGCTTTTTGGTTCTTGTAGGCAGCTGATAGCGGCCTTATAATACAGGTGAAAGCCGCTGATAGATTGAAGTAAAATATAGCTCTTTAATCTAAGACTAAAGGTGGCCATACACTGGTCGATTTGCCATCAGATTCGACCAACAGATAGATCCCTCTCTGATCGAATCTGATCTGAGAGGGATCGTATGGCTACCTTTACTGCAAACAGATTGTGAACCGATTTCAGCCTGAAACCGTTCACAATCTGTTGTGGTGGTGCTGCTGCTGCCCCTGCCCGCCCGCATACATTACCTGCTCCGCCGGCGCGACTCCAGTCTCCCGGTCACCGCTGCTCTGTCTGCGCTCTGGTCTCCAGGTCCGGCATGCCTCACTTCTTCTAGCCCGGCAGGAAGTTTAAACAGTAGAGGGCGCTCTACTGTTTAAACTTCCTGCCGGGCTAGAAGAAGTGAGGCATGCCGGACCTGGAGACCAGAGCGCAGACAGAGCAGCAGTGACCGGGGGACTGGAGTCGCGCCGGCGGAGCAGGTAATGTATGCGGGCGGGCAGGGGCAGCAGCAGCACCACCACAACAGATTGTGAACGGTTTCAGGCTGAAATCGGTTCACAATCTGTTTGCAGTAAAGGTAGCCATACGATCCCTCTCTGATCAGAGAGGGATCTATCTGTTGGTCGAATCTGATGGCAAATCGACCAGTGTATGGCCACCTTTAATCAAAACTCTTTAATCTTAGGTGGTGCTGAACTATACAAGTTTTTGCTATTTGATCTGGGCTCTTGGTGGTACTAGGGATCCTTTAGATCATTGCACGCCACTACACCTTGCTTGCATACATGAAACTCCAGCATTCCTGTATTAGCATGCCATATTTGTTTTTTTATGACACTTACACTGCAGGTTTCTGAGACTATGGCATTTCATGAATTTCAGGGAATTTCACTTAAAACTACTGCACTTATTACTGTTTAAAAAGTCAACAACACTTTACCTTTGCGGAGAAAGCTTCCTTTATCAAAATTTAATATATCCTTTGAAACGTTTTTATAGGAAGCAATAGGATCACTTTCCATGGTCTTGAATGTTGATTTTTCAACTACTTTTTCCAGTACTTCGTCATCAAGTTTTATATCTACAAATGTACATATCTTCAGCACAGCCGATTTTAGATCCTTGGGAAAACACATAGAATACTACTTATAGTAAACAAACCAGTTAAAGAATATGTTGAAAAAATTAAAGCTTAATTAATCACCCGTTCAGTGAGTGACGTACTCCCTGCTGGACAGGAAGTATGTCACCGGCATTTCCATTGGTCCTGCACTGTGCTCATTCATTCACACTCACTGCTTTGCTATTGACTTGTATTACTGCATAATCCCTGCAGTGGCCCAGATCATGTGGTAATGCAGAGATGACTACGTAGCAAATACCATATTTGTTGATTATGGGGGTATAGGGTGTCATGTAGGTCCTAAGTGCAAATACTGAGTGCCAAGTGGATACTGGGAGTGAGTACATGGTGCCATATGGATGATTGGCTAGTAGGGTATTTGTTGCCATGTGGGTGCTAAATGCAGATGCTGGGTGCCATGTAGGTTCTAGGTGCTGGCACAGAGTGTAATGTGGATTCTGGCTGTATGGGTGGGTATCGCACATTATATGAGTGTTTATTGCAGGTACTCAGTCCCTTGTGAGTTCTGGGTGCATGTACTGGATGTCATGTGAGTGCTTGGTGTGGGTGCAGGGCACCAAGTGGAGGCTTGGTGCAGCTGGAACTACTGCAGATGAAATATGTGGGTGCTGGGTGCAGGCACTGGGTATCACACAGGTGCTAATACTTGGTACCATGCCTGCACTGGGTGCTAGCTATTGGTGGGCATTGTGTGTCATGTGGGTTCTGAGTGCAGGTAGTTCGGGTGTTAGTACTGGTTATGTGGGTGCAGATAGTGGGTACCATGTGGAGGCTGTGTGCAGGTGTGAGTAGTGAGTGCAGTGTCTGGGATGGATGCAAGAACTGTGCCATGTGGGTGTGAGGACTGGGTGCCAGCTATAGGGTGAAATGTGTGTGTGTGTGTGTGTGTGTGTGTTTAGATTGGATATCATGTGGGTGCTTGGTGCAAGTAATGGGTGCTTGCTATAGTGAGGGTTACTGTCTGAGTGTAATGTTGGTGCTAGATATTGGTGGGATTGCTGTGGGTGCAGGGGGTAGTGGGAGGTCACTGTGGGTGCTGCTATAAATGGCATAGTTGCTGCTAGGGGAGGTAGAGGTCAGTGTGGGTGCAGGGGGAAGGGTTGGTCACTGTGGGTACTGTGGGGGGGGGGGGGTAAAAATAACTGTGGGTTCTGTGGACGGTAGGAGGTCAGTATGGGTGCTGGAGGAAAGGGAGGTCACTTTGGGTCTTGGGGGATGTAGCGGTCATTGTGAGTGCAGCTGATGGAATAGCCACACTTATTTTCAAAGTGTCCCAGGTGGGGAGGGGCTTAAGTGAGTGGGGCTTATCACAGTCAGGGGCGGAGCTTCCTTTGCGTGGCTAGAGGGGCCTTTTTTGAAGATTTTAAAAAGAAGGTTTCTGTGCACCCAGAGGCGTTGCCTGGCTCTGTGTTGATTATGCAGTCTACAACCTGGCACTGCATTGCAAGCATTCCAATATAATAATAAATGTTTCTGCTGTAATAAACCTTATCTCAGTCAGCCTGGCTCTATTTGGTACATTGCAGAGGAGAGGGAAGCTTCTTAGGTCATCTCCCATATTCCTGCACCTCACAGATTAGCTGAGGGCAGTTCAGTGTTAAGCTGCTGAAATAAGATCTATGCTGTGTTCACATGTGTTTACAAGCAAGCTAGATATGACAGTGCAGTTTCTAGGAGAAAAAAAAAAGTTTAAGGGAGGAAATGACATCCGGTTTGGCTTCAGTCAGTAAAAATGGAAAATGCCTGAAACTCTTCTCTTTATTTACTGTATAAAATTCACTGAACTCAAATGTGGATAGTGAAATACATGTGTTTATGTAAGTAGAACAAGTATTTATCTACTTATATTTGTGTTTTTCTTCCAGTGATAGTATGGCTGTTTCTGCTGCTTTAAAGAAAAAAAAACACATCCCTCAAATTAGTAATTGGGAATTTGATCTGCAGTGGGAAAAGCCTCTGAAACAGTTAGGCTATGTTTACAGTGGTGCACTGCGGTGTGACTTTATGGGCAGATTTTTATTTTTTTTATTTTTTTTAACAGTTAAGTTTTATTGAATTTTTGTCAAAAAAAAAAAAAAAAAAAAAAAAATTACGACATATACATGCACAGTCCCAAAGCCCAACTCAATCGATACATCTCCCTTCCCGCCCCCTTCCCCTCGCAGTTCTGTCCTATAAGGATGCGCCAGTTGTTTCAGGATTTAGGTATTAAATTATACTAATTCTGTGTTTCATAGTCTATACCCGCCTCCTTAAAGAGAACCCGAGGTGGCTTTGTATAACGTTAGTGGGGCACAGAGGCTGGTTGGGCACACTAACACCAGCCTCTGTTGCCCCATGGTGTGTGTCAAAGACCCCCCTGCTCGCCGCTATCCTTCCCGCAGTGCTGGCGACACGCAGCGCGTCGCCAGCACAATGTTTACCCTAGCGCTGTCTGTCAGCGCCGCTCCCCCGCCTCCTCCGCATCGCCGCTACCCGCCCTCGTCCCTTCCCTCCAATCAGCGTGAGGGAAGGGACGAGGGCGGGTAGCGGCGATGCGGAGGAGGCGGCGGAGCGGCGCTGACAGACAGCGCTAGGGTAAACATTGTGCTGGCGACACGCTGCGTGTCGCCAGCATTGCGGGGGTATAGCGGCGAGCAGGGGGGTCTTTGACACACACCATGGGGCAACAGAGGCTGGTGTTAGTGTGCCCAACCAGCCTCTGTGCCCCACTAACGTTATACAAAGCCACCTCGGGTTCTCTTTAAGGTGTTCTATCCATGGAACCCAAATTCTATCAAACTTAAGAGGGCTGTTGCGTTGAAGAGAAGTAAGTTAATATAAGGATTAGTGGTCTTTACCCATTCTACCACTGTCAGTGCAGTAGGTTGTATCCAATGAAGTATGATAGTTTTCCTAGCAAAGTAACAAAGCATGTCCCAGAGAAGTACCACGCTTCTAGAGGGCGTTATAGCTCCTGAGATCCCGAGTAGATGAGTTTTAGGGTCTAAAATGATGGGTCTTTCAAATACTTTTTGAAGGATTCTATTAACCTGTTCCCAGTCTCTCTGTATGTGCAAGCAATCCCATACCATATGCATGAAATCTCCAGGCGATTGATTGCTTCTAGGACACGCATCAGATCAGCCGCCTGGATGCATTTGTGCCAAACGAGAGGGAGTGTAATATAAATATACTCACATTTTAACTGTATATATGGCCAGATCTTAAGTCGCACTTAAATAGTAAGTCTATGCAACTTTAAGAGTGCCTGGGGTGCATATGGATCCAATGCTCTACAGCATCCTAATGCACTTCATGCAGAGGCAGTAAAGGCTCATACACACGGGGCACAACTGTCGCCACAAACACGTGGCACGCGCATGTCTGGGCAACAGTTGCCCCGTGTGTATGAGGCGCGCACCCCGAACTGTCGCCTGAGACAGCAGTTGCCATGCGATTGAAAAGTTCTTGGCAACTTCTGTCTCCGCAACTGTCACTGGTCGGCCACGCGTACTGCGTGTGTATGCGGACTAGCGACAGCTACCCACAACACTGTTAACGGAGCTTCCGGCGGGAGGCCGAACCTTCGGCGACAGCTTCCGCCGCATCTCTGCCTGTTGGGCAGAGACGTGTAGACAGCTGTCGCTCAGGCGGAGCTGTCGCTGAGCTGTTGCGCACACGTCTCCTGTGTGCTAGCAACAGCTACAATGGTGCCTCATGTGTATGAGGCTTAAAGAGAATCTGTATTGTTAAAATCGCTCAAAAGTAAACATACCACTGCGTTAGGGGACATCTCCTATTACCCTCTGTCACAATTTCGCCGCTCCTCGCCGCATTAAAAGTGGTTAAAAACAGTTTTAAAAAGCTTGTTTGTAAACAAACAAAATGGCCACCAAAATAGGAAGTAGGTTGATGTACAGTATGTCCACACATAGAAAATACATCCATACACAAGCAGGCTGTATACAGCCTTCCTTTTGAATCTCGAGAGATCATTTGTGTGTTTCTTTCCCCCTGCATCTCTCATG